>NC_091116.1:12366681-12700847 GCF_024713975.1 Paralichthys olivaceus
CTGGCCTGAGAGGGGAAAGTCATCACAGGGTGTTTCCTCTGTGAACTCTACTGAAGAACAGAAGGAATGATACTGCACACGAATACCTGAAATATCCACGTTGTATTGAGTTTTTCAGTTTTTTCTGTTACAACTTAATAAAACTGGTTTTTAAATGTGTGTGCAGGAGTTTGTCTCTGATGTGAAATGAAATGAGATGTTGCAAGAAGAAGAAACGACTTTTACTGACCTCTGCAGAAAAAGGATGAAGCCTCGGCCACCGCTCCCTCCCTCCATCCATCCATCCCTCCATCCATTCATCCCTCCATCCCTCCTGTAACCACCAGAGAGCAGCATTCCTCCGTGTTGTGGTCGACAGATCTGCAGAACATTTCACAGATAAGATAGAAAACACAAAAACAAACTAAAGGAACAGTTCACATTAAAATAAATGGAGGTAAAGTTAAAATAAGTCAAGTTTAGTAAGTTAATTAAAAACTGGTCGGCTCATATAAGCATGTCTTTGTTCTGTCGTTGTTTCCCGGCTCTGCCGCTCCACCAATAAGAACTCAGTCATAAGCCGAGAGGACAAAGAGAAGCTCTTTCATCCCAGAGAACATTCATCACCCCCAGTAAATCTCATTACCTCAGATTTAAGTCTAATGAGTTACTACGAGACCCTCGGTGAAACGACTAATAACCAGCGGCTTAAGGCCGCAGGCGACGTCCAGGACGATGCTTCAGTTATTACACGTTTCACATGAGGGCCGGACATGGACGCAGCTTCAGGTCAAATCTCAAGAACTGTTATAAATTATAAAATTACTGTATCGACACTAAAGTAAAAAATACTCATGTTTGTGATTTATACTCGATTCGAAGGATCCAGTTTTTTAAGGACACGAGGGGACGAGAGTCGTTATCTTGACTCTGCTTCGTCATGAATTGGTGGAATATCCCTTTAATTAAGATCTAATTGTGTTTGGACATTTCGCTGTGAACTCAACTCACAGATGATTCTATAGAACCGGGATAGAAGCTGTAGATTCTTCTTAACGTCTCCTCAGAGGGATGAGCTCACCTGTAACCTGAGACGTGCTGAGGACAGCAGTTCTTAACCCGTGGGAACCAAAAAGACACTGTCCTCTCACCCCCCCACTGTCCTCTCACCCCCCACTGTCCTCTCACCCCCCCCCCTCCCCCCCCTCCCTCTCTGTACCTGTGATCAGTCTTCTTCTCTGAGACGAGCAGCGACGCCTCGTCCACGTCTTCTTGTTTTAGGATTAAAGCTTCACACTCGGCTCGGGATTCAAACTGTGAAAGCAACAAAGCGACAGCTTCCTTGGATCTGAAGTCGACGAGAGGCCCTGAGATGCAGACCCGTGTGGTCCAGATCTGGGGTTTCCTGATGACGGTGCTGGGCTGGATCTTTGTGGCGTGCACGATGGCCATGGAGGGCTGGAAGATCACGTCCATCGGGGGCATGGGGGGCTCCTCCATCATCAAGGTGGCCTGGTACTGGTCCAGCCTGTGGAGATCCTGCTTCACCGACTCCACCGCTGTCAGCAACTGTTACGACTACCCGGTGCTCTGGTCCGTGGAGGGTAGGTCCCACAGGTCCTCTGGTCCGTCTCACCCACCCAGAATCCTTCCACAGTTTTGTGCGTGTCCCTGCAGGTCACATCCAGATCGTGCGGGGCCTGCTGATGGCGGCTCTCAGCCTGGGGATGCTGGGCTTCGTGCTCAGTCTGATGGGGATGGAATGCACCTTCATCGGAGGACAAGACCGGTCCAAGTACAAGAAGATCTACGCTGGAGGATGGTGCCACATCGTCGGTGGTAAGTGTTTGAGTTTTAGTCACAGGACGAGGTTTTAAATTCCTCAGGTCCAGGGTTGATTGACAGGTCAGATTAAATATCTTTAGAGATGTTTTAAATTCTTCAGTGAACCTCAGCTACATTATCATTTAATGAAAAATATACAATATTTTATTTTTAATCCTGCTGAACAGATGAAAATAATTAATGTTGAACGTATTTGTCTCCAGGTTTTCTGTCTGTCTGCGGCTACGCTGTTTACGCTCAGTATGTGTCAGTGGAATACTTCAACCCCGACTTCGATGGACTGAAGTAAGTTCAGGGTTTCACTTCGTGTTTCACTTCGTGTTTCGCTTCGTGTTTCATATAAAACATGAGGTGAATGTTTTCTCTGTTTCACAGGTACGACCTGGGCACTCCTCTGTTCCTGGGCTGGGTCGGCTCAGCTTTCCACATGACTGGTGGTTTTTTCTATCTGTGGTCCGTGTGCACGCCGCTGTTTGGAGAAACACAAATGTGAGTAGACGTGCAGATGTTCGACTCAACTTACGGATGATAGAATAGAACAGGATAGAATCTATCCTGCTCTATTACAATCATGTCTCCTCTGTCACATTTGACCATGATGCATCTCTCTCTGTTCAGGGTGATCAAAATCCAGCCGCCAGCTGACCCAGAACAGAACAAGTCCACCACGGCTCTGTCATCGGTGTCAGAGATCACGTCGAAGACCAAAGTGTCGTCTGTCTCCGAGCTGTCGTCCAGGTCCGAGCGCTCGGACGTGTCGGCCATCTCCTCAAGATCAGAGCGCACGTCCAAGTCTGGACGCTCGGCCAAGTCAGGACGGTCGACGAGGACAGGGCGAAGTACCAAGTCTGCAGGGTCGGGGTCGGGGTCAGGGTCGGGGTCAGGGTCGGGGTCGGGGTCTGAGTCCGGCCTCTCGTTGAGGTCCAGTGTTCCGACCTTGTCCGAGTCGAGCAGCAGCAGCCGAGCGGTGTCGTCTCTGTCCGGAGGCTCGAGGAGCGAGACGACTCCGTTCATCAGAAACACTTTTATCTGAGGAGAAACAAACCGAGTCCTGAGTCAACTGGATGTTTTGTATGAATAAAAACCGATGAAATCTTTTTGTTCTAAAAAATAATAAATGTGTTAAATCTTTTGTCTGTTTTGTTCATTTCTAAGACGTGTCTCATAATAAAGACATTCATCAGTGTGAGGCTGCGTCTCCTCTCCACAACCAGCCTGTGTGTGTTTGACAGTAAACACTGTTCACACCCTCATAAACACACGAGCAGCAGCAAGAGAACGAACGTGCGCAGCTTTAATCTGAAGCTGAACCTTTATCTTCTTGTAATCTTTCGACACGAGGGAGGAGAAATCGAACATCTACGACCTTTGGTAGAATGAGAGAAGCTCGTCCAGTCACCAGGATGTGGAGGAGACCGGCTCAGATCCTGGGTCTGATGCTGTGGATACTCGGCTGGGGCTCGGTGGGCTGCACGCTCGCTATGGACCACTGGAGGTGAGAGATTAGGAGTCACATCGATGAATGATCCGTTGAATTTGTTTTGCTTTGACGCTCAGACAGTGGAGGACCCGTCTCTCAGGACGGACACAAGTTAAACAGCCGGTTTGTCTTCAAACCAAATGACTCATGTTTTGGTTCACACACAATGAATCTTTATGACTGTTTCAGTTCTTCGTCTTCATCTTTATCTGGTGGGAGCTCAAAGGTCTAAAGAGAAGAATCTATATGTACTGAAGTTTTTCTTGACCTCAGAGTGGCTCAGGCGGGGGGGCGAGCCGGCTCCTCTGTGGTGGTGATAGCCTGGTACTGGTCCGACCTGTGGAAGGACTGCTACGAAGACTCCACTGCTCTGGTGAACTGTGTGGACTTTGGAGTTCTGTGGACGGTCAAACGTACGTCCGCCGAGACACTTTGATTCTCGAGTCACGATGAGAATTTATTCACAGGACCTGTGTTTGTCCTCCAGCGTACGTCCAGGCCGTCAGGGGGCTGCTGATCACCGGCCTGTGCCTCGGCTCGATGGGCACGGTGCTGGCGTTTCTGGGGATGGAGTGCACACGTGTCGGTGGCGACCAGAGAAGTAAAGACGGGCTGTTGATGACAGCGGCTGCTTTCCATCTGCTGGGCTGTGAGTGTGAACTGTAAATGACACTCTTGTACTTCTAGCGGGTCACCTGACGGGACTCTGACGAATCAGTGAAGGCTACGTGACGTCTCGCCGCTCTGAAACTCCAGAGCTGTGAGGACGCCGGTGGATCCGTCGCAGAGATGATGAGAAAATGAAATAATGTGGACGTGGCCTCAGTCTCAGATGACTAACATGGAGGAGGCAGGGTTGATACTGCATCCAGCCACCAGGTGGCTTCACTTGCAGGATCTTTGTTCTCTGGGTTCAGTTTCTCACAGGTTTGTTTCCATGAATCATGGACTCTCCCTCATGCAGGTTTGTCGGACGCGGCTGCTTATTGTTTATACATCAACAGAGTGGTGGCGGCTTTTCTACACAGCAAAGCAGATCCGTCAGAGCTGGGGTTCGTTTTTATCTCTTTGAATAACGCTCACGTAGAAATAACATGCGGCTCAATGCATCACAGCATCTCATTCTGACTCTTCTCCTCAGATATGAAATTGGAACGCCGCTGTATCTCGGGCTGACGGGAAGTTTCCTGGTGTTCCTCGGCTGCGGCGTTCACTGTGCAACTGTCTGCAGAGGAAACAATCCAGAAAGGTGTTTTAACTTAACGCTTCGTTAACGGAATCAATTTCAGCTCCAGGTCAAATTCTGACGAGTGATTTATTTCTCCATCTGCAGCGAACATCTCGTGGTTTCCCTGATGAGAGAAAAGGACGAGTTCACAGGAAAAAACCCACCAAAGAATAAAGACTCCCGGAGCGTGTGTGTGTACGAGGTGACTTCTGTTGTGATGGTGTGAAAAAATAAAAATAAACTGCAGTAACGACACAACAGCTGAAGGGAAACATAAAGTCAGAATATTAAATAGAGTAGAAATACTATGTAAAGTAAAGTAGAAACACTGAATCAACTAACTGGAAAAAACAATAAGAAGAAGAATTAACGGTGAAATGGTGATTTCCGTCTTCTGTAATAAAATATTTTGATATTCGGAGCAGTGCCTCTGCTTCATCTAATAAAACAGAATGTTTTATTTATGGGGTTATTTGGGATCTGAAGGGAAATGAGTAAGTTGAACCTGAGCGCTGGTGGAATGACTCACTCTCCTGAGTCCTGGGAACATGAAGATGCTGAGTTGGCAAAACTCCTGAAAAGATAAGATGAGACACAAGCAAACATCCACAGTGCTGGTGTGAAGCCTCCATATCAGCAGAGACACCGGTCAGTCCACTTTCCCTCTCGCTGGGGACTCGGACCTCTCGGCAGATCTTAGTTTTTCCGTAGACGGCCGACACTCGCCATGACGCACAGGACGGTGGTGATGTACCTGGAGATCGGCTCCTTCGTGTCGTGCCTGTGCGGCTGGATCCTGGTGTGCTCCACGCTGCCGACGGAGTACTGGACCTTCTCCGAGGTGGGCAGCATCGTGCTGACCACCTCCAACTACTACTCCAACCTGTGGAAGGACTGCATCTCCGACACCACGGGGGTCTCAGACTGCAAGGACTACCCCTCCATGCTGGGCCTGCCGGGTACGTCTGAAAACACCAGCTGTGAAAAATATCACAGCGTGATACAGAAACGACAGACTCAATCAAAAGAGTATTCTAAACTCAATTTATATTAGAGATATTTAAATGTAAATTACAGTTACAGGAAGTTTAATTCACAAAGGTAAAATAAGTTCATTTTAAATGTGATGTGTTTTGACAAACATCTAAATCCTTCACAATAAGATAATAGCCGTGGATAATCTGCTCCGCCTGTCGTCTCTCAGTGTACCTCCACGGCTGCAGGGCGCTGGCGGTCTGTGCCGTCGTCACCGGCTTCTTCGGAGGCGTCCTCATCCTCGTCGGGATGAAATGCACGAAGATCGGAGGCTCGGAGATCGCCAACGCCAGAGTGACCTTCGCAGGAGGGGTCACGTACCTGGTGTCAGGTAAACAACAAGTGAGACCAAGTAAGAATATTGTGTTTATATTATAGTATATTGATATGAGTAAAAACCACATGTTCTGTTAGGGTGCTGTGGGATGATCACGTACTCGTGGTGGGCCAACAAGGTCATCAGAGAGTACTTGGATCCACACTTCAGAGCACAGAAGTGAGTACTTTTTTGAGCCACTGAGAATATTATAACTTGTACTACTAGTATCACAGTAAAATATCATTTACTGTGCAGGTTTGAAATTGGAGCTGCGATTTTCGTTGGCTGGGGAGGATCCCTCCTCCTGCTGTCTGGAGGCACGGTGCTCAGTTATTTCTCTGGAAGAGAAGGTCTACCATCAAGGTACATGGGATATTTATATATATATATACTATCTATTATGTACATATATAATTATATACACACACAAATATATCTATATGTACATTTATGTACACATTGCTTTACATGTTCACTCCTGTATCAAACAGCAGTTCCTCAAAAAGGCCTCTGGGACCCGCCACGTACGCCAGCGCCAGGACCAGACGGACCTACATGCTGCCGGCCACGTCCTCCAGAGTCACGCTGGGGCCGCCGCTGTTCTATGAGGGCAGGAGGAGCCGAGGGGCCAGAACCACGCCGTCGAAGGGCGGCCGGCCCTTCAGCAGGGACAGCTTCGTCTGAGTCAGCCTGGAACTGCTGAGCTCACAAAGTGACTTTGAAGGAACAGTTTGACATTCAGGGAGATTCTCTGAACAACAGATTTATAACTCGTCAGTCCACAATCACTGTTTGTTGTTTTTTAAGAACCTGCGTCAGCTCTTTACGTGCAGCAGCCATCAGACTGGACTGCTCCTGCTGTGAGGAAGAGAGGAGGGGCTGTGGAAAAGGGGGTGTGTTAAAATCCATATGATTGGGACACACCTGTGAGCCAGAGAGGAAACAAAGAAAGAAACAAGAGGGAGAGGAGAAGAAGAGGAGAGGAAGAGAAACTAAAGAGTGGCTGGAACCAAAGAAAGCTGACGGACCACGTCTTCCTGAATCATCTGAGCGGGTTTGGATAACTTTACTTTTTTTGCTCATGATTAACGTGAACGACGGAAATCTGGGAAATCACAACTTCTCCCAGTTTGGACTCTCCCTTCCCCCTCATATCCCAGTAACACCACCTGGACTGAACTCACACACACACACACACACACACACACACACACACACACACACACACACACACACACACACACACACCTGTACATTTACAGATGGACACTATTCAAACGAATGAAAGCAAAAGAAGGACATTTACTTTGAAGTAATTGTTTGATGTTGTTGCTGATATGTTTTCATGTGACTCGGGACAAATTCTGAAATTAACTGAAGTGTTTTTATTTTGTCCTGAAATTCTGTTAAAGCATTAATGAGTATTGAAATTGAATTTTGGAGTGGACGTTATGTGATTTTGATTTAAACCTGTTCTTTTAAATTTGATATAATGTATAATTATAATTTAAATAGTTATATCTGGAGCCCTAATTAACACACTATCAGGTCTTCTTAAGTTACGCTACACATGCTGAAGACACTGCTTATTCATATCTACCACAATCGTACATGTGGTAAGGCGAGTGAGTGCATTGTCCCTAAATGTCAACGTGTTCCTTTAATGAGTGTTTACATATTTTGAAAGAAGAAGAAAGTGGATGAATCTTTTTTTTCACAGTTAATGTTCATGGGTTCTTTTCCTCCGTGGTGTCCACACGTTAATCAATCACAAGTGAATGGCTGAAAGTTGTTTTTATTTTCCCTCTTGTGAATATGAATGTTTTCTTTCTGCAGGTTTTGTGTTTTCAGTGATAAAAACAAACGGGTTTCCTTTCAACGGCTCCTTCTTTTGTTTCCTTTTCATTGTTTCAGTGTGAACTCGGCAGGCTCTCACTGGGACATCAGGAGGTTCCTCACAGTTTAGTGCAGCCACAGTTTGTCAGTGATACAAACTCAGAAAAGGTGATGGGTGAGGTTCGTAGGTTTTGTTGAAGAAAGACGGACAGAATAGTGTAGTTTAGTAAGTTTTATTGCTTGTATAAATATTTTCAATACAAAAAAAGACATAATATAAAATCTGATGTACAATTTCTTTACACAAACGACATACGTGGAGTGTGGGAGATCACAGAATGATTTAACAGGTAAACACTGAAGAGGTGTAAGACTTGGCACAAGATATAAAGAGGGACTGAAAAAAGAAAAGTCTTATATTTACTAGACGATAGAAAACTCTGAACCTGTTTTTGTGAAGTATTGCTCAAGTCTTTATTAGCAGAAGTAGAAAATATGGCTGCTTTGGCATCGGCCGTGGACGTCAGAGGAGGCGACTGAAGTTTTTGCGTCTGTGCTTGGCGTGGCGTTACGTCACCTGATCAGCTGTAGTGTCTGCTGTGTTTATTGCTCGTGTCCTCGGAGTCACTGAAGTCGCTGAGGGAGCACAGGCTGCTCTTCAGGGTGCTTCCTGTCCCGGCTTCAGTCAGACCTGCTGGGAACGAGACAGACACACATTTACATGTCACTGCTCAAACCGACTTACCAGAACTGTCTTCATACATTTTTTACAACAATGAAGTATAATTGTTTACTATTGTTCCTATTGTAGTATTATTATATATTTTTAAGATGGTGTCATGCGCATGTCTGTGCACGTGACAGACGTGTTGACTGAAACCAGCCCGCGCTGACCTGGATTAACCTGAAGGAGGAGCTAAGCCTCCATGGAACTCACTACAGGCTGTTTGGCGTGGAGGGTCCATGGCCGAGTTATTTTGTGATTTGCACTCCTCCTTTAAGGAGAAGGAGCTGCTGGGTTACCATGGCGATGGGAGGGGAGGGGTTTAAAGGTGTTTGATGACACCGGTGGGTTCCGTTGAGTAAACGCTGACCTGATTTGGGAGCCTTTCCTGTGGAGGTCCCCCACACGCTGGTGCTGGGTGAGTCCAGACTCTTCCTCAGTGGTCCAGAGCGCTGAGCAGGTTTAGACACTTCCTGTCTGTCCTCTAAGGAGGAGACCACCCAATCACTGCTTTCCTCCAGATCTGTGTACTGTCTCACACACACACACAAACAAGACTCACATTTGAACTTTCTTTTTAAAGTAATAATTATATCAATGAAACAGTACTCTTCATCATCCTCTCACCGTCAGCTCCTGCACCTCGTCCCTCCTCTCTGTCAAAAGGCTGACGCCCCCTGCTGGTTTCTTTGCTGCTCTCTCTGCAAACTTCTGCTCCATTTTTCTGGTCAGGACGGTGATTTTGTTTTCTAAAAGCAAACAGGCAATTTACAAATGATCTTCAAGTGGTTTAATTAACTACATGTCATATATTTACCTGGTGGTGAGTGCATCATATGTTATTAAGACCTAACCTGATTATAAACAAGACTTTGACGGCTTTAATGTTTTATTTAAAAAATGATATTAGAGACTTTTAAAATAACTTGTTGGAACCATTCAGGAAACTGAGCACTAACCTTTCTTGTAGTTCCTCTTATCCACATTGCCGTTCTGGTCTTTGTAACCCTGCAGCTGTTTGGAGTCGATCTCCTGCAGCTCGCTGACTTCAGACCACTCTTCCTCCTCCTCATCTTCATCATCGCTCTCTATCTTTGTCACTGCCGTCTTCGTCACCACACCCACTGACCCCCGAGGCAGCTGGGTGCCGGAGGAGAACGGCTGCCTGGTAACGGCCTGCCTGGCCTGGACCGGACTGGTTTTGCCGGCTCTGATTTGGACTGGGGTCGCCTGGATTATTTTGGGAAGTGGTGATTTGCCCCTCTGGTGTTTCGGGGGCTGTTCCTCCTCCATATCCTCCTCTTCAGATTCCTCATCTGAACTGAAAGGAGGAGTCCTTAAAAATCACAGAAACACAATGTTTATTTTAAAATCTTCATTTAACACGTAATGATAAACTCGATGTTATAATTTTCAAGGTATGTGAATGGTATTGGTAGTAAATAGTATATTTGATGTACTGTTGCTCAAACCTACTATAATTAAATTATCCAGGTCGTCTGCTAATCAGAAGGCTGGTAGTTAAATTCCTCCTTAGGCAGGACACTAAAAAATGCCCATGAGAATGGGACGCATGAGCGATGGTGAGACAAGAAAAGCTCTAAATAAATACAGTGTTTTGTATTTTTACTTGGGTGTGAAGGTCCTCGGAGCAGCCTTGCTGTTGGGCGTAGACGTCTTGGGATAGGCGGTGCTCTTGGCCCTGGGCGCCGGCTGGGGGGTCTTGGACTGTCTGACCGCAGGTCCACACATCACCTGGGTGGCACTAGAGGGAAGGCTACTGCTTCGAGGTAAGATCTGCAACACTTCATACAGACAGGTGACACAAACGCCACAATTAGCGGATGAGTCACTGCGTCTGAGCCTAAATCAGCTTATGTGGCGGCAAACAAGCTTTTACAGATTAGACCGAAAGTGTTGGGTACACAGTCAAATTACTGAAGTCCGGTGAAGTGTGGGTACTACTGGTCTGTGAGCAGTCTCAGAATTTAAAAAAGCACCTTGAACTGAGTGCCTGGATCTCGCTTGTGGTTCTGGAGGAGATTCTCTGGTCTGATCGCTCATCTTCTCATCCACACTGCCGGAGATCTCCTCCCGACAGCGCCAGTATTCAGGCATCTCCTTCGCAACGCTGTCCCGCTTTGAATGCACCTTGGCCAGGATGGACGTGAGCTCCCTGTTCTTCAGACCACTTTGATTCTGAGAAGAAGCAGAAAAAAGAATGTCAGGACAAAAAGAAAAAAAAAAAAAGCTTTACACCTCATTTCCACACAGCTGTGTGTGGGTGGAGTCTGTATACGAAACAGATTTACAGACACAAAACAAAAATGTGTGGAGAGGAGGAGCTAAAAGTGTGAGAACGTACAGGCTTGACTCCCAGGTTCTCCAGCTTCTTCGCGACTGCCTGCTCGAGCTCGGGTCGCATCTCCTTCTTGACGCTGGGGTTCCTCTTCAGAGCGTTGGCCTTCGCGCTCTGACTCGGTTTCTTCTGTGGAGCTGGCTCAGGCTTCCTCTCCACTGGCCTCCTCTCCACTGGCCTCCTCTCAGAGACACTGCTCGAGTCTGTAAAAGAGACCTCCCTCAGTCAGTCTTGTGCTGACAATCACACGTGTTGGGGCGTCACACGCTAAATGCAAAAATTAAACAAAATAAAAATGAGCATGCATTTGGCAATTTTCAAAGCAAGATCCATGCAGAAGACAGACGGACGAAATGATCATGGAACTGCTGTGGAAGGCGCGATGGAATATCACAGACCATGAGCTGGCTTTTCACAAAGCTTCTATGTGATAATGCCTTTTCATGTCAGTGTGCAACAAGACGATCTCAGTCTCGTAGAAGAAAGGGCCGCCCAGTACAGGCCGATGCATCCATGCAGGCAGCATGCAGTCGACCGGCTCGCCTTCTTTTATTGTCTGTGTTACCTTTCTCCTCTTCTGACAGCTCCTGTATAGGATCCAGTTTAAGAGCAAAGACTGGCTCCTCTAATTGGACGGGCACATGAGGTCAGTGGGAGTGAGGGAGTCAGATAAAACAGGCGTTAACAGAGAGGGGACATGGATGTGGAAACAGTACAGCTGTTAAACTGCATGAAATCCTTCATGCAGGAAAGCACATGCTCAGCCTGTCTGGGACTGACAGTGTTTCAGTGTTCTCATTTCATGTTTGGGATTCACTCACCAAGAACAACTCTCTTTGGTTTGGGCTCTGGTGCTGGTGCGCTGACCACCACTGGAAAACAGAACGAGATGAATGCATTAGAATCGTGTGTGCAGTTTCTGTTGGGATGAAGATTTGGGGGATGGAGTCCATACCTGGTACTTCCATTACTTTGGTGGGTGTGTTTGAGGAAATATTTCTTGTCTGCAAGTTGAACAAATAATCACAAGTTAAACCTCATGATTAATTATGATTAGAATTAAATTGTTATGTCGTGGAGCTGTCACTGAAAATACTATTTGTTATTAGAGCCAAATGTATTAATTAGCCGGATTTCCTGGCATCGGAAAAAAAAAGGAAAAGCATTCAGTCAAAAGTACAGTATCATCACATCAGTTCAACTCAATCTGAGCCAGTGCAGCAAATACAGGAAATCCTGAACAAGGCCTGAACGTCCGCCTCACTTCCTCTCCAGACATAATCGCACTAGGCGGCGATAACTCAGAGTGTGAGTGTGTGTTATTAACCTGCTCCCGCTGAACCTTGATGGTTTGCTGCTTCTCCTGCGGCCTCCGTCCCATCTCCTGCTGCAGCTGTGGGCTTTGCTCGTGCTGCTCGGACAAGGACACTTGAATTCTGCTCAGCTTGTCCAGCAGCTGGAGAACAAGAGGATGCATTTTCCAACAGGGTCGTTTCCTAAAGTGCTTGTTTAATATTTCAAACGTGCAAACTCTTGACATATAACCATACCTGATTCTTTTCAGACTCGTGTTGTTCCTTGTTTTTCTTCAGCATGGATTCCCACATTTTATACTGGAGAGAATTATTTTGAGCATTTTGAGTTATCATGTCACTTCACTCATTTCTAGGTTGTACAAATATGAGCTCCCTGCGCTACTGACCTGCTTCTTCAGCTCCTGGATGATTTGTGTCTGCAGGTGAGCAGAGTCGGCTGAGGTTTCGAGCTTGGATATCTGATTCTGATTCAGTTCCTATGAATGGAAATGAGAGTGGTTAAAAACAGTATGAAGATAAGAGCAAATTAATATCGTATATAAACAACATCCACGCGTCCTTTCCGTACATTGACAGCCTGAATATTTCGGTTGTACATAGATTCCATCTCTCTATGCATGCTTTCCCTGGTGTCTTCTATTTTTCTTTCCATGCGAGTCATCTCCTCAGCCTTAAAACGGTCCAGCTCTCTCAGGAGGTCTTTTTGCGTGGACTGCTGCTCCTTCTCCTGGAATTACACAAATCACAAATGCCTGGTTTAAAAGAGGCGGCTTCGAAAAGTTTACAGAGAGAAATATTTCCCCAAACTGTTATTTCTTAGAATTTAATTTAAAATCAGTTCTTCTCCGATGTGCTTTTCTTACCTGAGCTGCTTTGAGCTGCAGGTTCTGCTGCAGTTGAACGTTCTGCTCCCTCAGGCTGCTGATCTCCATCTTGAGAATTTCGATCTGGGATTTCTTTTCATTGTCCGACCGCAGCTCTGGAGGAAAGAGTGAGAGTCATATCATAAATTAAAACGTGGGGAAATGTTTTACATTTTATCTACAAGTAAAAGACAAGGCTGTTCTTAACCCTCTGAAAACAGACGTCCCGTGGGGCGCCCCCTAAGTGGCCACAGGAGATCGGTGTTTGCATGATCCTGTTTAAATCCATCTTAAATAAAAACGATAGCAGCTAGAACATTCATTATTTTTTGTACCAGAAAGCCAAGTTTGTGTTTTTACCTCATCACGCTCATGATGACGTCATAACCTTACGTTACATGCAGAGGAAAATGTGGCAACAACAGGTGGCGGCATCGGGGGATTTCCCTCATCTGCCCATGAGGGATTGTTGTTTACATGTTGGTGTTCAAATCGAAGAACAAAAACCATAACAGCTAAAACATAAAGTCTTTTATCTGGAGAAAGCAAAAGGTTCTGTCATGGATGGATGATTTCCACTGCAGACTTCAAACCAGTCTCCTCTTTGCTTTTCATGCTTTGCTTATAACTTATCTGACTCCAACTTTACCTATGTTTCTCTCTCTCTCTTTGTGTCAGATTGACTTACGGCTCTCTTGCTCCTCAGGATGTCGACGTTGCATGTGACTCTGGAGGAATTTGGGAGTGAGGAAGGCTTTATGACAAATTTGACACTGAAAGAAAGAAAGAAAGGAAAAAAAACATTAATTTATCACATTGTATAAGAAAACTCCCGTAACTGAGGAAACAGGACAGTTTAAATAAACAGAGGTTTCAGGCTTTGGTCTGAATCTGATCCAGTACAGATCCAGTATTATATAAAATGAATATATCTTTGCAAAACTAAGTGATGGATGAAATCAGTCAACTCATTAAGTCTGTTGATTAATAAGAACCGTCCCAATAAATTAATAATAAACAGATAATAATCTGGAAATGTACATTTTTCAGAAGGAAACTAGAAACATAAAATATCTAAGCAAACAATAAAACCCAATCGGTCGGTTCTGATTGTAGAGTAAAGTACTGACAGTCTTTCACATGGGGGATAGTAAATGAGGTTTCAAACACATCCCATGGTGACATAAAGCAGCTGACAACTGGAGCGTCCTCTGAGTTCAGGCGTTTGTTTCCAAACACTTGGCGTGAGCGTTGCTGATTTGCTCCCTGCGGCAGGCGTCAGCACAGAGCAGCTCACTGTCGCTTCGCAACTGGAAGAGTTGCTGCTTCTTCTCCACACATATCACACGCTACGTTTCAGCCTGACTTCACTCAAAAGTGAAAACTGCTGCTGCTGATAACTCGCCACGCCGTACGGTAGCAGAGATTCAAATGTGATTGAGACGCAGTTACACGTGTGCTTTGATGCAACAGAAGGTTGAAGCGTGTGTTTGCCTTGTAGACGTGTGGACAAGCAACAAACGCCGAACACAACAAACCCTCTCTATCAATTATTGAGCCACCTCTGTTAGCTGAGCTGGTAGCGCACACCTAGCAACCACAAGCTGTCATGACACACTATATCTGTTGCCCTGGCAACCGCTTGGCCAGGTCAGCAGCAGCCGTACACTCAAAGAACAGGGGGGGGGGGTAGATTTTTGATTTGTGCTATAAATAACCTAATAGCAACTGAGCAACACTGTGCACCTACACAACATTCACAGATATAGAAATGTCTTCAGCGGCAGAGTCGAAGGACAAAAGGCTGGACAGGGACTCAGAATATGAGGGTGGGAGCCCGTCACCATGAGGAATGCTCTGGATTAATAAAACTAATCACCACCATCTGCTCTAGAGCTCTAGATCCTATTCTTTCTGTCTGAAAACAAAGCTTATTAGAACTCAGCCATGGTTTCATCGTCCCCGTCGAAATCCTTTTGAGGGTAAAATGTTTCTCTGATAAAAGCCTTCGCCTGTTTCCCCTTTTCTCTCCGAACCCTCTGAAACGCACAAAGCCGGAGCTGTGAATAGATTTTGGGAACAATGAACGAGCAGGGGCCCCTGGGGAGGAGGAGTGAGGGGAGGTGCGGGGGTGATGGAGATGCATGTGTGAAATGCCAGTGGTGAACAATTCTGCCATGTCAGCGGTACCTTCTGGCTACTGATGAGCAGCTGGGACTGCAGGTCGCGCACGTCCTTCTTCCTCAGCTTGAGCTCGGCGTCCAGCGCCTTCACCTTCTCCTCCTGCTTGCTCTGCTGCTCCAGCAGCTGCTTGTGCTCCCTGCTCGCCGCCCCCAGCCTCTCCTCCGCCGCGTGCAGATTGAGGCTGAGGAATTCCTGGCAGTGGAGCAGCCACTCCACGGTGAGCTGCGCCAGCTGCAGGAGCTTGAGCAGAGCCGGGTCCACGGGGCTCCGGCACCGCTGGCACCGCTCCCCGTCCAGGCTGCAGAACGTCACCGAGCTGATGTGATCCTGGAGGACGTCCACGTCCAGCTGGCTCATCACCAGGTTTATGTCTACCGCGTTGATCCGCTGCCAGTCCACCATCTCCCTGCGAGGGCGGAATTTGAAGGGGAGGAAGGTGGAGGTGCCACTGGAAGGAGTCATCCCTGCTGCCGGTGCACAGTGGCCGTTCACAGAGTGCTGGCTGAGTGGTGAATTCAGGAGGGATGGGATCCCCGCTGAGGAGTGGGTCCCCTGGGTGTCACTGGTGTAGGGGTAGTAGATTCCGTTGTGAAATGGCTGCAACAAAGACAAGACACAGACACGGCGTGAGTCACAGACAGCCGAGCACAGACCGATCCACCTCTGACGCTGCCGCGGTCCGCGGGAGCTCCTCTCACCATCTCCGGCTGGTTCCTGCGCCTCTACCGGGGGAAGGGGATCGATGAGCGGCTGCCGCTCTCTGGTTCCGCCCCCTGGTCGTGGCTGTGCGTCGGCCACGTTACCATGGAGACCCGGGCCAGCGTCCCCTGGGGAGAGAGAGGGAGGGTTGTGAAAAAAAACTCTCCAACACTTGAACCTTCTTCTTTTAGACTCTCCAACAACAACAACAGACAACAACAGACAACAACAACAGACCCGCTCGTGCGTCGGTCGGTGTCACGTCTCCAGAAACATCCACTTCAAGTCAGGGCAGGAAGTTAATCCCCCCTTTAAAAAACACAATGGCGCACATGCTGGAACATGTTCACGAGGAAATTCAAACTCCTGCAGGAGAACAACACGCAGCCTGGGGGGAGCAGCTAGCTCTGGAGGCTAAAGCTCGCTAGCTAACGGACTTTTCTCCCGCTCGTCGCGCGGGATGAAAACTTCTTTAAAACCTCTTCGCTCCCCCTCAAACACCTGGAGGAGTTCCGTATCACGGTTCACGCTGCAGCCCCCCCCCCACCCCTTCCACCCCCGGGACACAGCTACTCACCGGGCGGAGGTTAGTTCTGGTTCTTCTGGACGAAGGGGCTCCGGGAGGTTCGGGGGGGGGGGGGGGGGACGTCGACGCTGGGCTCCACATTCCTCCGGGAGAAGCGCGCCATTGGTAACCAGCGCTGGGCTTCCGGTCAGGACCTCCACAGTAAGAGCGGAAACGACTGCAGCAGAGGACAGAGGGAGAAAAACACACACACGTCAGTTTTTATCTATCTTCGGTCAGAAGTAGGAAAAGTTATGGATTAACCTGCAGTGGACACGCAGAAACAATTAAAGCAATAGAACTTATATATAATGAAACACACGACCCATTGAATTAAAATGTATATATACCACCAAACATGCAATCCTGTCGCACTGTGTGTTTTCTTTTTATGTGTAATATTTTCTATAGATTCAATATGTTTCATTGTCATACACACAATAACAGACACAGCGGTTTATTATTGGGCAACGAAATTCTTATTTTGCAACTGCCCGACCAAAGAGCTATGCTTACTAATATAAAAAGAAGAAATATATATAAAATAGGAAATATAAAGTGCACATGCAATGCAAAATATATAAGTAGAATGAGAAATAAGCATAATTAAAATAGAGAATAAGATGACAGATGACTGATCCATGTGAAGTAAGACGGCAATTCAAACAACGTGCATAGATGTAATGTGCAATGTCTTGTGCAAAATTGCAAATATATATAGGTAGATGGTGGTTTTTCCTTGTGTTCAGTAAACGTTAACTTTTCTCTTCAGCCTTTAAATAGATCTCGCCCACTGTGCCGTCATCCATCATTGCTGCTGGTGCTTTGTTTGACTTTATTATGATTCAGTAGATTTCTGAGGCAGCCCTGCAAACATGCAAATGAAGATTGTACCAGCAGAGGTCAGTGTGGATCTGATCTCAGCCCTGCAGAGCCTGTGGCTTCACTGTGGAGGAGAGATGAGGTTTTCTCTCTGTCAGAGGAAATGCTGCTGTGATGGAGAGCAGCTGCAGGAGGCGACACAGTCCTGGCTGTAACAGGAAGCAGGAAGGACACACACACACGCACACACTTACACATGCATGTATAGTGTGTGTATTCCAGGATCAGTCTCAAATAGTTTGTTTTTAACATAGCATAAAAGGGTGCTTCACTTTTAGAAACAGTGCTGCAGCAACAGAACAAAGTGACATAAAGTGTGAAGCATAGATGTGTGTGTGCTTTAACATTACACACCCTGTCAAGAAACCCCCTGTATGTGAACGTCCCAGCATGTCGACCTCTCCATCAGCGTCCCACTGCTGGAGGAGGACGACTGCGTGCCATTTCCCCGGCCGTTCCCCAGACAACGTCAGTCGACTTCTGATAAATAGAGACTTTAATTCCTGCGGACAGGGTCTGCCACTGTCAGGATAGCCTGAGGCGAGCAGGAGAGACGCTCCTCACAAGCTGTGCCCACAGTAAAGACTCCTGCCAGTGGCATCACAATGAGGCGGAGAGGTTCAGCTGTAGGACAAGATGTGGATGTGCTTGTTTCTGGAGCTCAAATCTCAGCCACACTCACATTTCCCTGCAGTGTTTCTCCTGTAGCCTGCAGGCTGAAGTTGTGGCGCTTACTTGAAAATAACACTTTGTGGAAAGCAGAGGGAGAGTCACCCATGTGGGGCAGAGAAGTGGCGGTGCTGCATTAGTCATGCAGTAAAAAGGAGCAGGGGTGTGTGGAGGAAGAGGAGCAGACCTCTTGAGATGAGTAAGCACAGCTCTACACTCAATTTACTGCTTGATTTATGAGTTCATTTCCTGCTCCAAGTTCTCAGCGGGGGTGAGGTGGTATATCTCTCCGACTATAGGTAGCAGTGGCTCCACTCCCCAATCCCCCATGAGACCCACTCGCACCACTCTGGGCCTTCGTGGGACTATAAATAATGGCCGCTGTAACAAGTACACATTGAACACAGAGCGGAGAGGACGCCTAAACATCTTTATTCATGAAGGAGGTTCTTATCTTCCGCTGCAGAGCACCAGAAGGATTCAGACCGACCGCTGAGCATATGCTGAAATGATGTGTACAGTTACATTGACTGTATTCCTGCTCTCTGATAAGCGTCTTGACATGTTCAGAAGAATCGAATGATAGAGAGGGGGAAACGAGACATTAAATAAGTTTCTGTCTGTGTGATGCAATTTATCACTTCAAATGTACGGAGGAACTTTAGCTCTCAAAGCAATTTAAAGGAGTTTGCTAGAGTGAATTACATCACAGAAGCTTTCGTCAAAGTGCATGGGTTGATTAAAAACACTGAAACTATGTTTTTTTTTTCAACATCTGCAGAATTAGCTGTTCGGTTGAGTATTTTGTCCTCTGTTTCTGCCGTCATTGAGACGCAATGAATCGTGGGATATGTTGGGCCGGGAAGGATGCACCTCATGGAGCCTCCAAGGTGGAAGGCCGCATTTGGAGGAGCCTTCGAATTGGATGAGTCATTTTAGGTAGCCTAGGTCTCATCACACTGATATTGGTCCAAGTGCTCGTTTTAATTAGTTATTCGATGAGATGAGACGTCACGATTGACAGCTGAGACCGACTCACCGTTGGTTGAGCACATGCAGCGTAGTCATTTTAGGGCGTGCTTGCAGTCGTGGGTGCATGGCGGTGCCAGCCTGCTCAAGCTTATGGCTGAAATCCAGACTATTGGAAGTGTCAGCTCAGCAAGAGCGAGCAACTGGAAGCCAAACAGCAATCTCTCCTGCAGCTGCCCACTGGTTTTCATCTCAGACACTTTGTTGTCTATTTTCAACGAGGCTGCCGCAGGGGTCTCAAGTGGTGAATCAGCCTTGTGGGAAGGAGAGATGAAAGAGTGCAGCACTGGGGAGGGGAGAAGGAGAGAAGCATCCCACCGTTTCCTTTCATTGTCCCGTATGAATGTTGCACAGGTCAGAAGATGTACCAGCACTGAAGAATTATATATAGAGACAAATGATGAGGTCTGCACTGATCTGTTTCTTATCCTCCCACTGGGCGAGGACGCCTGGGCTCTAGAGGGCAAATTAGCCACAGCAGCAGCGGTGGATCTTTGGGAGAGAACACAGGTAATGGATGTATAAAATATAGAGGGAGAGTAATGTATGATGAATGTGCTCGTGGGTATAAAACTAAACTCAGACTTTATCGTAAGACAGAATAAACTCCTACTTGTGTCTGCATCATTACTAAACTGCACATTCCCTCTCTCCGATCATCCGTTATTTTCAGAAACAGTGTAAAAATGAAACTGCAACTTCAAGAGGTAAGAAAACCTTCCAACATCGCTATTAAATAAAGAACAGCTCTTATAATCTTTTTTTTTTTTTTATCTCTTAAGCTTGAAAATTGTTTTAAACTTTTGTCTCTGTGTTGTGTTTTCTGTCCCTTCACAGCAGCTTGAATCTAACTCTGTGTGAATCATGACTAGTCCAGCTCCTAAATGTAGTTAGAGGCAGGAGTCTTTGCCATATTAGAGACTAAATGTTACGTCTGACAGTTTGAACGGATGAGGACGAGAGCAGGAAAGAGGAGAGCAGATAATGGTCGCTCTCTTTGAGCTGCAACATGTCCGTAGTGATGGGCTGCACGTTTTGACCCGGAGCAAGAAGCGTCTCCTCATGTTCACACAGCCTGAGACAGACCGAGAGACACACAGACAGACATGTGGGGAGGTTGGCGTAGGTAGGAGGCTGTGTGTGTGTGTGTGTGTGTGTGTCCTCATCCTCAGTGGTGGAACCTAAGTACATTAACTGACTGAGGTACTTGAATCGATGTACTGCAGTGAGGTGTGCCAGGTTCAGTACTGTTGTGTGGTACATGCCAGATCACTGAGACTCAGTGGAACAGAGACATGAGCAAAGTCAGCAGCTGCTCCTGTGCTTTTCAAAAACATTATTTCTGCAACGACAAACACTACATTTAATGAATCTATTGTACACTAAATAAAACAATAGGCCATGAGAATGAATACATATTTATGCAAGTGGCAGTTTCAGTATTTAGCAGAGAAGTGGGAAGCAGCTCAGATGCCTGAGATGTGACTGCATGATATTGATAGCAGAGGGTGCCACTGTACCAAAACAGACAGGACTTGTGGGTGGGTCTCCTGCAGGTGTAGAAAACATGTGTGGCACATATGTAATGCTTTTTCATTTTGGAAGGTTTAAATCATCCGTGTGTCAAAGCCTTTGTTAAACCATAGCATAAAAATATATATGTCTGTGCAGCGTCCTTGAGCAGGAACAGCTGGTAGAGTCGTGTATTGTGTTACTTTTCAACCCTTCAACACAGTCAGGACACTTTGATTTAACTTACAAAACAAATTCTTTACACAATACTCTCAAGTTATTTGCCATGGAGTATTTCAATGAGCACATCTGTTTACCAATGCACCTAAAAACATGAAATATCATAGTGTAGTTTAAATACTGTATTAAAAACTCTCTGGCTAGTACTCTCTGCAGGCACAGACACATCTTTACTCGTCTGTGGAAACACAGCACATACTTGAATTGGTGCAAAGTCTGATGAGTGACGGCTGGGATTACTTCATGTTGCTAGGTTACTGTGGTCTGTCGTGCAAGTGCATACTATATATTTATCCACACAGATAGACAACACCTTTTTTTTTTTTTTTTCTTTAAATGTCCATATTCTCATTATTTTACTCAGGCCAACATTCCTGCATGCTCTGTCTGAAACGCTCCATTTTAGCTTTTGGCCCAACACCCAATAAATTCCCACAAATCTTTCAGGAGGCGAGCATGTTGCATGTTACAGAAAAAAAGGCGTTAGGAAGTTAGCAGAACCTTTACATGCAGAAACAGGAAAAACCAAAAAGCATCATAAGGGCACTGATGACGTCATCTGATAGCATGTCCTTAAAGTTTCCATGTATTTGAATATGTATGTCTCTTGGTGTTTAGACAGGCTGTGATTGTGTTGAGCTGTCGTTACTGTAGCGACGATGATTAAGCCAAATTATCTCACAACAGCGTGCGAGGCCAAGTTACACAGGAATCAACTCGTTCCTTCGAATGATCCAGCGCAGTAGAGGCTGGTTTGGTTTTCACGAAGACAAGTTTGACGTTATGACGCGAGACTCGCTCTGCAGTTGAATCCACAAAAATAACTTTTTGGGGAAATATTACAGAAACAAATGCTCCACCTGTGGAAGTGTCTATGTCAGTTTTTGCGAAGTCCTCCTTCATCATACTTGGGACGGTCGTGATGTTTGCATTCACGCATGCAGCCTCTCGGGAGAATGTCCAGAGGTTCTCTGGAGTTCAAGTCTGTTTGCTTCCATGGAAAGTGTAATGGTGACACATGGTGTAGATGACCGCTCCACCGTAGATCAGGTGTTGTTAAGTTCTCTCTGCTGCTAAAGAACATGCATTATCTTGTAAACACAGTGGTTAAGCCAAATGTCATAGGACAGATACCTGGAGGGGTTTAGGGAATATCAAAGAGTTAAGTGTCAGTTTCTGCAACGTCATAAAAGAGAAAGACTCGTGTTTGGTTTTCCTCTTCTCTTCATGCCACTTTCGACAGGGAAAGTATTTGCTCATAAAAATTCAAATGCATAACATCACAAAAATAACCTTATTGCTTCTTATTGATGGTCGTTATTGGCGTGCGCACCTTCTCAGAGCGCCACAGTGCTTGTTTGTGTCGGGTTGTTTATTCCTGCATACTCACTGATCGAATATCAAAGACTCACTGGGCAGTTTGGACGCACTGTGGGGTCTGCTTTGTTAACTCCCACTTTAAATGCAGCATGGCAAACATGCAGGCTCATTATTTCAGAATTCCTGATGTGAAATAAATCAGGAGAGTTAGATAAAAATGTTATGTGGCTTTCCATTTATATAAAGGATATGATATTGACATTCAGTGCTTTGCTGTGTCCTGGTTTCCTAACATGTGTTCACCAAAGCAAGTGTCTCAGCTACGAGAGGACAAATGTCAGGTCAGGCACTGACAGCGTTCACCGTCGTCACACTGCAGACCAGATCAGAACAGACACAAGGGTTAGATAAATATTTCCCATTGTCCTCGCTTCGCGTAATCAACACGCCACATGAAGGAGAGGCAGCTGAACCGGGTCTAAGCTGGTCCATCTTTCAGTGGGAGCATTCTTGAGTGACAGCTCACCTGCCCTCACGCAGAAGGCACTAAAAACACACATTGTCATCCCTGTTGCAGAGTTATGTGATTCCAGCTCCAGGTTTTATGGTTGCAGACGATCTCGTGGGAGTTTAGGACTCCTCCGATTCAGGGCTACAGGAATGATAATGATAAGAACAAGGAGTTATGGGGCTTTTCTCTGGTGCTCAAAAAGGACACGCACCAGGTTCCAATAAAAACTGGACTGATTCAGAAGAAACGCACAGTTACAACCTGTTACATCCGCCTTTGAAGAAAAGAGACTTCACCTTGTGTTAATGTACAGAATCTGACTTCAGGTCAACAGGGTATAAAAGAAATGCATTCTGGGCAAATGCCTGATGTGTGAGCAACATGAATGGATGAACAAAATGTAAGAATTCTATTCAAATGTCCGTATTTGGCTCTAAATGCTCAGTGGCACTATACCTTTAACACCAACGTGCTTCTCTGTTGCATCTGTAATGTTTATAATAAATCACTGAACAAATAAATGACTGCTCCGGTTGTTTTCACAGGTGAATCATGGAATGCAGCTCTTACAAGGTGTGTTGCCTCAAGGTAAGAAGTCTCCAATCCAAAGTTTTCCATCTGTCATTCTGAGGGCAAAGTGATGGACCCACAGAGATGCTTCATCCCCCTCTTGTCTGGACTCCAGTGTCATGGCTTCCTTTAGCTCAGTGTCGCCCACAACTATATTTGCCTTGGTCCAAAAGGAAAAGTTAAAGCTCGGCCTACACACGCAGAACAACACGAGGAAGGAACGGGCTCTGTTCACTTCCTTAATCTCTTGAAATCCTTGCAGGTGCTATTTGAGAACACGCTGAGTGCATCGCAGATGTGTGAACACATCTTGTTTAATAATAGATACTTGCACAGAAACTTAAAATGATCATTTGTGAATCCAGGCGCAGTCGCTGGGAGTCTCTCAGTTTCCACCCTGTGCACGTCTGTGTCTGGTTATACCTGAGCCCATCAGTGAAACCAGGTTTTAACATATTGGTCTCTGGACGTGATAGTTGTGGATTTTGTCAGCCTCATGGTGGTGTGCCTGGTTGCTGATCACGTGGAAACTGTTGGATCTGTTTTATCTGTTTCCAGATTAAATGAAAAGCACAGTTGAGATAGATTTTATTACCTCCTCTCTATGCGGAGGAATGCTTTCATTGCCATTTGTCTGGCTGTTAGCAGGATCATGCAAAAACTACTATACCGATTTTCTTCAAACTTGGTGGAAGGGTGGAGAGTAGGCCAAGGAAGAACCCATTCACTTTTTTACTTTCTTTAATATCCCGAGAGGCGTTTGACTTGGCGGAGGGATGCGCTCTCTTCCAGTTTTTTTATTTTTGACCGTGCCACCTGCATTTAGCCTGGAGCTGTAGTTCATTAACCACGTCTCGACTCCACCTCCGAGTTTAATCTGGATATCAATAGAAGTAATTATTTAAATGTCATTACCTCTGCCTGGGTGGGTTATGATTCTGCTACTGAACAGATTTTCTTGAAATCTGGTGGAAGGACATCGGCCATGAAGAACCTTCGAAGCTCATTTGCAGCAGGATTTTTTTTAATCACTCTGAATAATTCAGAGATCTTCAAGATAAAGAGCTAATATCTATGAACACGTGAAATTTGATGGGGATCTGGATAATGATCTGTATGAATCTGATCTCAATACAAACTGTAAATATGCAATATGGTGATAAAGTGGTGAGTGATATTATTCAACCGGTTTTAAACAGAAAGACCAACAAAGTAAAATAGTCTCTGTGTGTGTGTGTGTGTGTGTTGGGGGCTCTGTCTTGTCATGGGATTTCTCCAACACTCTGCCCCAAAATGGGAGTGATCTTTAAAAAGGGCTGGCCCTCATTTTATTTAGTGCAAGTGCAGAATGGCTCCACTTTGAGTCTTATGAGAACCAGGATACAGAGCAAACTTTTGACTGCACACTGCTGCTGCTCCCTCTGCTGAGCCTCCTCACCTGACCTGAGACTCTTGATGACTTTGACGCTCGGCACATGGAAGCAAACTATCTTTGAATGAAGAACCTCACCTGCCTATTTGCACTTTCTGTCTGAATTTCTTTTCGCAGCCAGGAGAGCTGTACAGAGCCGATCACGTTGGAGACCTAAGTCAGCAACATTGTGAGTTATGCATGCCTGACTCTCTAATACGCATGCTTGTTAAAGCTTGTTCTCTGAGTGTGTGCAGGTTTTGCAGAGGGTAATAAAATGTGAGGGCATGTCTGGGTTTTCTTTGTTTTTTAAATCCATCTCTGTATTTTCTTTATGTCTTAGGGGAATGATGGTCCCCTCACTGCTCTGGCTCCTGATGCTGTGGGGACTTCAGGGTCTTTGGGCTCAGGACTATGACGAGGACTATGAAGAAGAGGTGGTGACCACCAGGAAAAAGACCAAACTATATCCATCCAATTCCATACCACAAAAACCCAAATGTAAGTCTGACATACTCTGAAATTCTCTCTTTTTACCACGTACGGTTCTGCAGAACCTTAAAGTCGAGGCTCCATTTGTTCCATTCCTGTAAAAAAGGTGCTGCCACAAGTGAAGAAATAGAACATGATACTCAACAAGGACATTCTGAAAGATGCACTAGGACTGATCACATCTTTCAGGCTTCTCAGAACCATTCATCTCCTGTGTGACTACTCAGCGCTCTGCTACCCAAATGTTACACTCGCTCAGAATCCTGTTTCCCCAGGCACATTCTCCCTGTGACATATTTCCGTGAAGATTAATGTGATTTATCCTCAGCCTATATTAGATCTGCAACCTCCTTCCATTGCTGAAGGTTGGTGCAGCAAGTTCAGTTACTTTTATTCCCACTTCAAAATGATATGTCACATTCATGAAAGCCTAAGTGGTCAGTAAATCACCTTAAGCTCCTCTGGCTCTGCAGATGAAATTTCCTCCTGACTTGTAAAATATGTTTGGCTATGAAGATAGTTGGGTCTTTGTGTTTCGCTGGAAATGACAGCAATGGTTTCCTCTTATATCAGTTTAGCACAGAACACCGTGTGCAGTTATCATAAGTTTCTTAGAATGTGTGGATTCAAACTGCTGCTCTAACTCTTGGCCAGAAAGCAAACTATTTATAATTCTCATAATGGGAAACTATTGTTGTGATATCACAAATGTGCAACTTCTCTTTTCTCTCAAGCGCTCATTGACGAGGGCTGCGGTTTGGAGTTAGCCTTCCTGATTGACAGCTCAGAGAGCGCGAAGGACAACCATGCCCAGGAGAAGCTCTTCGCCTCAGACGTGATGGACCGCCTGCAGGGCCTCCGGCTGCAGACCGGCCGCAGTCTCACCTCCCGTGCGGCGCTCCTTCAGTACAGCAGCCATGTTATCATAGAACAGACCTTTAAACAGTGGAGAGGAATCGACGACTTCAAGGCCCGAATCGCTCCAATCGTGTACATCGGTCATGGCACCTACACGACCTACGCTATCACCAACCTCACTCGCATCTACCTGGAGGAGTCGGACGTCAGCAGCATCAAGGTGGCCATTCTGCTCTTCGACGGCATCTCGCACCCCAGGAATCCAGACATATTTTCAGCTGTGGCTGACGCCAAGAACCAGGGCGTGCGTTTCTTCACCATAGGCATCACACCCGAAGCCAATGAGCCAACCAACATGGCTCAGCTGCGGCTAGTTGCTAGCTCCCCCGCCTCCCGCTACCTTCACAACCTGCAGGACAGAGGCATCGTGGAAAAAGTCATTCAGGAGATCGTGAGTAAAAACACTCTTTGGTGTCAAATTGCCTGCACAAGTAGAGGTAGTGACGGTTCTAGATTGGACGCCCCAAACATTTTGGTTTCAGTGGAGGAACCTGAGGTCAACCCCCCCCCTCCATTTACTCTCTCAACCATATTATCCCTTTAACAGAAATTCTATCTTTAAGTGGGATTAGTCTCTTAATTATTAAAGGAACTTTCATTCATTAACGAATGAGCTCAGCTCAGAAAAGCATTGTGACAGAGATTTTCTCATTAAACCAAATACTTGCAGGATTGTGTAAAGAACTTAAATTCAGTGCTAATGCGTTCACATTAAACGTAGATGACAGATCTGACAGGGATAAATATACATGTTTTGGTGAACATCACATGTTCAGACCTGCCCACTGTCTAATACTAATCATTTTCCAGCTTTAATGTTTCTCATGTACATTTCTTGGCACTTCACACCCAGTGGAATTCCATGTATGTTTGATAATTGCTCATGACTGGAGGATAGAAATTTATGACAGGAAGCTTCCAAACAGTTATTATGCAGACAGAAATCTGTCTATCACATGAATAAAATGGTAGTTTCTTTGACCTCTCCATGTAACCCACTGTGGCACCGTGGCCCACTGCATCCCCACTCCTGCCACGGGGTTAGTTATGCTCTCCCCACCCAAATCATTCTTCAGCCACACACAGAGAGTTATCTTGATTTGTTCCTCTGCACTCGAGTGATTGGAGTCACTGGTAATGTATCCCCCAAAGAAACAAGATCGAACATGTGCTGCACACGCAACCAGGCTTTTGGCTGTAACATGTGCTTTGAATTTTAAAGTCTTGTGTGTGAAATTGGGCGCAGTAAGTACAAGAACCCAGGGAGAACATGCACGCACGCTACATTGTTTGAGCAGCTCCTCAAACGCCACTTGGAAATCAGGCTTGCTGTTGACACAGGTGGTACACGCCAACATGATAAGGGACAACTTACGAGAAAACAATCCCTGGAGCAGACAGGCTGCACGGTGCCGGCATGCAGACCCCCAGCAGCAGCAGCAGCAGCTCCACTCAGACGTTCATCATTCCTTTGTGCAGGCAGCATCTGTATGTCATAAGCATGAGTCTCAGTTCCTGAGAAGAGGAAGCTGTCTTTTATCTCTGGTCGTAGCCCTCCATTGTATTTCTCCATCCTCCAGGAATGGACAGACTGTCTGTTGTCTTCAAACACCCCCTCCCCACATTTCATCCCCTGGATGCGTCGGCTATTTTACTGATCAATGCATGTGGTTTGTGTTTAGTCTCAGAGGAATATGGAACATTCCCCATTGTGTAAAGAATGTGGTCAGCTTTGAAGAGGGAAGCAGCCACCGGGGTGAAAACCAGGGCTCTGGCGGGATCTGTCTGTTACAAGAGTTAGTGCGAGTCCACTCGCAAGAGGCCTTTTGAATAATGTAGCGTCGCAGTGAACGCCATGTTTAGTGGGTGTGCACAATTCACAATCGTGTTCCTTTCGCATCACAATAAAAGATGGGCTCACGTTGTGTTTCTGTTAGCTGGTGGGGTTTGAGTTAACATCAACAATATGGAGTTCATCTGATAACAGCTTGACGTTGTGTTGTGTCTCTTGCTCTACAGACGGCGCTGGCAGATGAAGGGGTAAGTCTCATGACTGCTGTCTCATATCTGGATTTGTGTCCCTGTGAGGCCTGTCTGACTCTCACCTGTGTTTGAAGTGTCCCCTGGCCCAGAGCAAGTGTGCGTGCGACAAGGGAGAGAGGGGTCCCAGCGGCCCTCCTGTAAGTATTACCCAGAATTCATATGTTCACTCGTAATCAGGACACAGATAAGGTTGGGTTTAGTCACTCTGCCTGTGTGCCCAGATCATTGTCCATTTTGAAATAAAAATGACTGTACGAGTAAAAATAACTCAAATTCAGAAAAATGACTTGAATGTTTAATATTTTTCAAAGCCACTTTGCTGCAGCAGTGAACGTAAAGCTGAGGCCAGACATTCCTCGAAGCGTTTACTGGGAGCAGGCCTAAACACATAGTGAATTTACATGGGGAATCAGCAGAATCATGTCAGGAACAAACCACTCGGGATTGTGCGAGGACACATGCAGAATCAGATGTTACATGCATGACTTTCTTCGCCTGCCAATGCCTTGTCGTGACTGAGAAGGTCGACCACAATTAGACGTAGCGGTTTCGCTTTGATGTATCTTCACTGGATGAGAAGCGAGTAATTACCCCCTTGAACCTAATGCTCTGAACAAAAGCTGTTTCACATCAGGGGCAGCGGTGACGGAAGCAGAGGATGCAGACAGACATGCAGAGAGGGGCTTACTTGAAAGAGGAGAACATTCACAGTCCACGACACACATGCATGAAAACAGAGAAGAGCCAGACAGTTGCTCGGGCTCCCAGACTCAGTGGCCTTTGTCCATCAGGATGCATGGAGAACAAGAAGAGCTCTTTCATTGCTGAACACGAAGCTGCCGAGCTCACTGAAACTGAAAAGAGTAGTTTGACATTTTGGGACATGTTCACTGTCCTCACTGCGAGTGCATTAAATCACACCGTGCAGGTTAAAACCAGGCTGTGATAAAACGTCCAAAGAAATTTCGATTGAAAGACATTCTGAATCCGCTGCTGCTCCGATTTGCCCCCTCCACTGTCTTCGTCTCCATGGCAACAGCTAATGTTCAATTCCTCACCACGTGGAGTCAAAGTCTGAAACTGCGGAGGCTTATTGGACTGAGGTTGTATTCTGAGGTTCATATTATAAAGGTATTCTACGTGAGCTGTTTGAGCAAATACCCAACTAAAATGCAAAAGGTACGAGTGCACCAAAACACCAGTCGGATGCGCAGCTGTTTTCTCATGTTTCCTAAATTAAATCATTTTCTTCACAGGGCAAGAAGGGCCGTCCTGGAGAGGACGGAAGTCCTGGTTTCAAAGGAGCGAAGGTGATGCCTGCTCATTAACCACCAGTTATTGTTCAATCAAACTGCATAATTCAGAGCTGATGCCTGTTAAATATATTGCTGATATCTTTCCTGGTAAAAGTAGAATCCTTGTTTTTCTTAGGGGGAGAGTGGTCTCAGTGGACTTCCAGGTCGTGAAGGAAGTGAGGTGAGATGAAGTTCTTAAATCAAGTTGTTGATAAGTCGTCAAACGCAGGATAATTTCAGTACAAATTAAAAAATCATCTTCCGCTCAAGTCGTTGCTGTAAATAGAGACAGGTCTCTTGTGGTCTGATGTTTTGGTTGCTGCTCGTCTCCTCCTGACTTAACAAGACTGTTCTGTACACACAGGGGAAACCAGGATACAAAGGAGAGCAGGTATCGTATGGATTCTACTTTAGATTCTCTCAATGTCTGCTGATGGTTTGTCAAAGTATAGAGTTCCCACGCTGAAGCTGTGAGAGAAAATGAAGAATTATCATGTTTTCCAGATGCTCGGGTAGAGATAATACACACAATCATCACAGCAGTGTGTACATCTGTGTTTAATGTCTACAAGTGTCTCTATCTTCTAAGGAATTTAAGCCACAAGATTTTAATTACAAGGATCCTATATTATTATAAGTCTTAATACTCATTACTCCAAGATAACCAGTTGGAAATTGCACTCTGGCATGAACTGGTCATTAGAAAAACAATGTGCTGATAAGTATGAAACTGTATTTATGAAACTGTGTTTGTTCTCTTACAGGGGGAAAGAGGGGAGTGTGGGACGCCTGGGATTAAAGGAGACAGAGTATGTTACCCTTTAACCCGAGTTAGACTCACACTGTTTTATGTTGACTTGAGTTTGGCTCATGTCCCATCCGTCCTTATATTCAGTCTATGGAGGTGATAACATTTATTTATGAAGTGAAATATTGTTTTATGATTAAAACTGACTAAAGTTTATCCTCCATACCATTTCAATCTATATTTTTATCGATCACATTATAAGTGAACCCACCAAACAGAAACCACTTAAAGATGAAAGTATTGCTCATGATCATCATGGATGAGGAATTTAATTTCTCCTCTTTTCCAGGGTCCTGAAGGAAATGTTGGCCCGAGAGGAAATCGTGGTGTCCAGGTGAAATCTACTTTCTATTTATCATCAATTCCAGTTGACTGACACTTGACACCTGCACAAGATTTCCATTCTAACTCGTATACGCAGTTCACAGTGAGATTCAGATTCTGAAATTCTCAGTAATCTTTTTTAAACAATGGCTGAGTGAGTCATTCATTTTCACAGCTGTAGAAGCAGCAGGCACAAGCAGATTTTCACAGATGTTTTTCCCGTCAAGTGTCAATAATACATCTGTTCCGCTGCAGCACGCAAAGAAATGTTTAACACTTATTTACAATTCAGGGTTTGCCTGGTCCACATGGTGATATCGGACCTGAAGGTGCAATGGGTAAAAAAGTAAGTATTCCTCTGTTTGATGCTTCTGAAATCTGTGTTGAATATGTATGAGGTGTGTACAATAGATAGTGAGTCAGAGTTTCCTATCTGACTGGTTCTCCTGTCCAAGTGCATTGATTAAAGGTGACCTGCAATCTCAAAACCAGATGCATATCTGCAGGATGTCTCGTTGGATGCAACTCTTTTCCAGTCTGGGTTGAATTAAGTTTCTTTTATAGCTGTATGAAAAAATGTAACCTCAAAGATAATGAATAACCCTGGAACCTGAGAGGTGACGGGGTTAAACATGTGGTTAAAAACGACATGTGACAGAATGTGTGTTCTCTCCGTTCTCACAATCACATTACTCACGAAGTTGACATTTAAAACGAGTTCAGATTAAGTCGATCTCTCACATAGATAATATCACAAATGTTAAGTAGCCCTACACACTAATTGCTTGACCATATGTGTGAATACTTGTGAGTTATGATCCATCCCCAGTAAAACATTTTGAAACCTTTCTGAAGTACCTCATCTGTTATTACCTTGTCAGCCTATTTGTCTGGCCCTATTTTTTAGCCCCTCTCCCTTCTTATAGCTGCCAATTCCGCCATGAGCGCACACTCCCCACCAAGTGTTCCCTCCTTAATTATTTTGGAAGAATGTTCATGTTGATTGTCTGGCTGTCATCCTATATCACTTGAACAGCAGACTAATGTCTGGCTTTAAACATTGTCCCAACCTGCCTGAAAGGGCAAGGGAAGGAAAAAAAAACGTGTCGGTATGCACCTACTAACAATTCCACGCCCTCTCTGCGTGTCTTAAAGTGCCCTACTGCTGCACACCGTGGCTGTGATTTACAGCTTCCCTGGAAATAATTGCATTTTTTCACAATAAAGCCTTGAAGGAATGAAGGGACCCTGTATTACATTTCGAACCACCTTTAAAAATAGCTGAAAATTAGAGGAAGGAAAAGTAGTTTGTGTAAGTGTGAAGAGGAAGAGAGAACCAGGGCAGCTCTGCTGTTCCGTCCATATGAAAATGAAGCTAGAGTGTGTGTGTGTGTACTTGCCCACGTCTGTCCCTGCCTGTCTTTTTATAGGGGGAAAGGGGACTTTCTGGGCCACCTGGAATCCAAGGGGAAACTGGGATCGGCCTCCCGGGACCCAAGGTGAACTCTGCCACCCTTCTGTGCTGGAAAATCAAGTCATGATCGCATAATAATCCACCTCACCCACGTTTGTGCACCCCTCTCATTCTCTCGCTACTCCGCAGGGTGATGTTGGTTTCCAGGGGCAACCGGGGCTCCCCGGCCCTCCAGGTCTTGGCGAGTCTGGACCTCCGGTGAGTACGATGCCAGCTGTGAGACTGAGGGTAAAGCTGCATGTGTTGTTGCACTGCACTGGGTGAAATATAAACATGTGTGATAGTGCGAACCAACCAAACAACTTACCAGTCGAAAAAGGTTGTATTTTTCTTTGTCCTCCATCATTCAGACATTTCTCTTTTGTTTTAAATCAGGGGCCTCAGGGGCAACAGGGAGTCCAAGGTGAGAGAGGGCCACTGGGAGAAGGTCTGCCTGGACCAAAGGTGAGTTAGTGTTCATGTATTTTATGCCTCATGCTCATGCACTAAAACCTTTGAGTCCTCTTGACCCCATCTTCATGCATTCATTTCACTTCACCCACCAACCCACTGACCTGCACGAAGCCCTCATCTGGGCTCCAGATTTCAAGGTCGTCATGAAAGGAAATTGACAACGTGTACGGTTACAACGGCTGACAACACTGAGGTTTCATAAATTCACATACGTCAGTGCAGCATGGCTCCGATTACCTCATGGAGTGACCCGGTCCATTGATCGTCCCCAGTAGAGGACATGAGAACACACCAGGGCTGAGTAGATATGGCAATAAGACAGGAAAAGAGCCAGGACACCTCGAGACATGACAGAGGGAGTGACTCAGAAAGAGATGAAAGAATTTGTTTGAGTTTGTTTCCTGCGTCTGTGTCTTCTCAGGATGTACACACACACACACACACACACATATGTACAGACACTATCACACAGGTGCACATGGGCAGAGGTTCCAGAGTAAAGGCTGAGGTGCAGGTTCCATTCTGCAATTACCCAAATGTTTGAGACAGACATTAGGAAACGATCTTTCCCCATCAAAGTGTCACGTCTTGTTTTCTTAAGGAGGTTCTGAAACGGACCATCAAGTAAAACCTTCATGTGGGACATCAAACAGTTACATCAATTAATAATATGTGAAAAATCAATAACTTTCTTCTCACAGAGCGAAGACAGATGACTGTGTAGGTTTATCAGCATCATCTGTAAAACAGAACAAACCCTTTTGTTGTCTGATAAATGCAGACGGTAAAACTAAGTGTGATTAAGTCGGTGGAATTCCTTTAGGTCACGACGAACCCAATCACTCGCTGGCTTTCTTACAGTATCAACAGATAGGCCTTACATCAGAGGGCGCAGTAACTTTAATTCAGGTCCAATTCTTATTCTTTCCACTCGCTCCAGGCCTTCATCCAATTTATCATCTCCACTTTCCTCGCGGGGATGGTAACAGCTAGTTTTCACCCTTGAACAGGCGGAGGTGCATCCACCCCTCCCCCTTGTAAAGATTGGCCTCGGGGGTGCTTGTTTTTTCCCTCAGCACGAAATTTGACCGCAGATGGCGTTCTAGCTCCAAAGCAGCGTTCCTCGCATGACGTGTGCCGACAAGCTCCGGATTCACAGGAGCTCATCAGCAGTATTATGCTTTTTCCACATCATTAGCACCTTGGTTTGTGTGTCAAAGTCAGGGAGCAAGAGTTGGGACAATAAATCTATAGTTTTAAAAGCTAAGACACACACTCCTGTGTCTGACACTTTATTTCTGTCATCCTTGTGTGACCTCAGGAGACATTGGATTGTCTCTGCAGTCAGTCAGACACTTTTTTATTGTACCTACTGTCAACTGATCTAATTCCTCACTGAATTGACACCCTAGTTCCCCTGCAGACACTTGAAGACATATGCAGTGTGATACTTTGCTTGGAATTATATTTGAATAAATATTCTTTCTGTTATGATTTCATGAATTAGTCAGTAAACCACAGAGAAGGCTCGACCACTTGTTCTCCCTCTGTGCAGAAGCTATCATGCAGATATTATCGTGCCTCAGGCTTCTGGCCCAGTTACACACACTGAGTACGTAGCAACCACACACCGAGAGTGAGACCAAGTTAAAACCACACACTGTAAACAACGAAGACGGCTCATTCAAAAGTGAAGCCAAAACATCTCTATTGACATCTACTAATGCTAATGATTGTTTCTCTGATGATGCTGTGACTGTGATGGTGTAACTTTTCTGTGTCTCCACAGGGAGAGCGAGGCTTGGAGGGGCCACGAGGGCCCAGAGGACAGCCGGGCGCTGGAATTAAAGGCGACAAGGTAGAACAGAGTGGCTGTAAATAAGACGCCTCGCTGAAAAGGCCTTCACACTAGCATGAGGACAAAGAGTGTTGTTGTGAAGAAGGCCAAGTGTTGGCAGAATCACCAACTAACACTTTCAGATTCAAGGTCAGAGCTTGGAGGGTGAAGGAGGAACGAGGCTTCTTGGTTTAATCTGGGAGTCTGCAGCCGTATTCTCTCTACCTCTCAGGCTGTGTTTGACTGGGAGACTTTAAAATGAGATTAGATTCATCTAATGTCACCGGAAGATGACGTTAACATTGAGAAGTGAATGAATCCGGCTCCCAGAAAAAATCCGGCTCTGTGAAAATACTTGCCGAGCGTTGTGATGACAGTTTTATCGCAGCTGCGAGTGGAAGTTCATCGAGATAATTGCAACGTGTTCTGTGGGGGGGGTTTAACATGCATTTACAATGTCGCTGCAGCATGTGACCGATGCAAGTATTGTAACATGCAAATTGAGTTATGTGTATATAAAGATTTTACTGCGTGAAAGTACTCATGCAGTGCAATAAACAGTACATATTCATTACTGAGCCATAAGGAGACACAGGATGTTGGCAAAGGAAACAGGTGCTTTCCACATGCAGTAAATCATTGGAATGTGAGTACGATTCTCTGTCAAGCTCTCAACATTGACAGTTATCATTATCTATTCTTATATCTATAGGGGGATTTTGGACCTCCAGGTCTTCCTGGACCCCTCGGACTCCCAGGCGTGGGCATACAGGGTGAGAAGGCAAGTACTTTACTCATACAGTGACTCCAGCTGTGGATTCAACTGCAATGAAACTATACTTTATCTCGTTACTAAGTTCCTTCAACGTATTGGACATTTCACTTCACCGCAGCTTGTATGAAGCAGAATACTTACTTTTCGTGTGGATTCTTTTCCATAGATGCTTTTGTCTTTTATTAGAAATATTATTTTATTCATCACTTCATCTGTTGGTCCTTCCAGGGTGTAGAAGGACCAAGGGGGCCACTAGGAAGCAGAGGCCCACCAGGAGAGGGCTTGCCTGGACCCAAGGTGTGTACATACATAAAATACTGTTTCAGGGGCTCCAGAAAATTGCCCCCACTCCCCTGAGCCCAGTGTTTAATATATAATCTTTTTTTGTTTCACACAGGGAGACCAAGGGTTGCCGGGTGAAGTTGGCGCTCCAGGGGATAGAGGGGCTGGAGACCCTGGAGCTAAGGTACGTCAAAGCACTGTGCTAAATTTCACATCAACAACAACCGTCTATACTTTCTTCAGACCTAAAAATGTCGACGTATCCACAAATGTGTCCTCAGGGTGAGCCAGGATCAACAGGAACGTCGGGTCTGCCCGGGTTGCCAGGAGAGGACGGGGCTCCTGGACAGAAAGTAGTTTGGACATTGTCTCCTCCAATATTAAGCCTGTAATAATGATCTAAAGTCAATTCATTGAATGCATACGTGTGTTTTTGTCATCAGGGGGAACCAGGATCTTCAGGTCTCAGGGGCCTAGAGGGGGCACCTGGAATTGGCACTCAGGGGGAAAAGGTACAGAATAAACAAGGGGCATTCCCTGCACACTGTTTTGCCCGTGTTGCAGGTAACCTCTATGTATGATAAGTTCTGCGAACGGATCACTAATTGCATTCCAAACGTTTATCTTTTAAGGGTGACCAAGGCCAAAGAGGAATAAGAGGTTTGACCGGTCCGCCTGGCATCGCTGGACCCTCCGGACCAAAGGTGAGATGCCACTGAGACCCTGTTTTGAGGCTGTTGGAATATAAATGGCAAGAGAGCCGTTAATGATAATAACACATTGTTCTTCATCAGGGAGAAGCAGGAGCACAAGGCAGGGGAGGTCCTCCTGGTCCACAGGGGCGTTTCGTTGTTGGACCCAAGGTAACTACGACTTTAGAAAACTGTTGGAGCCTGTTACACTAACTGCACCTTTCATTTCATATCTCTGAGAGTTGGCATGTTCATACACTATTGTTTCTTGAGTTCATGTGGAACCATTGTATCTCATGGCTTTAGCAAAACTCTTCATCCATATGTGTCCCACGTGTTCTAGGGTGATCTTGGCCCCGGTGGTCCTCCTGGTCCGATTGGGGAAACTGGCTATGGACTTCCTGGTCCAAAGGTGAAGCTCAGTATAAACAACAATGATTACACACACTTGAAGTTTTCATTTTCAACGAACAAGTACAAGCGTGTTGTCATAGCTGAACAGCCTGTGTTTGGAAAATCTATTATCCAATGAAATGTAATGAGAGGCAGCACATGTGCAGTTTTCACCCTTGGGTTAATTTCCCAGCAAGAACAGAGACGATGACAAAAAGGGTCGTAAACGCAAAGCTACATCCTGTTTTTCTATTTTTCAATAATTATAGTGAGGCACAGCAAAAAAACAGCAAATGTACTTTCACAATTACTTTGTTTCCTTCGCATGAATAAATGATTCACTTCACCGTGTCTGTGTGCTGCAGGGTGACCGTGGAGATTCAGGCCCACCAGGTCCGTTTGGTCCCAAAGGAGACGGCTACCCCGGCCCCACAGTGAGGAACCCGTTCAGTCACTGCCTGTCCACTCCTAAAACTCTACCGTAGACTGTTATATTAAGATGGACGACATGCCCGCCCCCCCCCCAGAAGTGAAGCCAAAAACCTCGTCTGCAATATCGTGTTAGAAGATCAGACATGGACCAAACTAAAGTCAAAATACACTTTGCATTCATTATTTTAGGAAGTTCTTATCACGCTGATGTATGATCCAGTGTTAGTCTGGTTTTAAACAGTTATTTGCTATAAAAGGATATTTTGGCTTCATTTCTGGATGTAGTTGTAGGATAAATGCTGATGTGCTTTTTTCGCATTAGGTGAAAAGATCAGAACTGTGAGCTGTGTGTTCTAACTTCATGTCCTGTGTTGTTTAGGGCCCTCCTGGTCTGCCTGGACTTACAGGAGAGCCCGGCCAAGAAGGAGTCGGCGTCCCGGGTCCAAAGGTGACGACTTGGTTCTCTGATATCCAGAACAATGTTTGACGTGTTGGGGGCAGAAAGTGATGCTCTTCATTTTCATTGTGTTTCACGTGAGGCCAATATTAGAAGTGTAATTTCAATGTGTTCAAACTGAAACCTGGGCCAAACCAAATGTCAGGTACTGTAAGATCAATTAGAAAGCTACGATGAAAGGTTTGGTCATTTGTTAGAGGAAAGTAATTAAAGGCAACAAGATTTATCTGAGTTAATTTGTCTGATGGATTGTGCTGCGTGTAAGTCGTTATATATCTTCTGTGTTTTTTCCTCTTTGCAGGGGGATATTGGTTTCCGGGGGTTGCCTGGTTTACCAGGACCTCCGGGCGAAGGGCTCCAAGGACCTCTGGTACTTGATACAGATTTTTCTTCTGTCTAAAATTATTTCAGCTTCGACTTTTCATTAAAATTTTTAACTCATAAAAAACTGTTTTTCTACAAACACAAAGTCGATATTCACAGGAAGCTTCGGTCATTGAACCTGACACACGAGCAGATGGTCGTGATTGAGTCATATTCTCTGCAGAATTGTGTTTTAGCAGCAGTCGGAGCTCCGGAGTGAAAAACGTTTCTTCATCCGGTGTTTGAACATGCCCACCACAGGAGCCGTGTATTCAAAGGCTGCCACTTCATTTGCTCCGGGTATTTATCACGATTTTCCCTGCAGCTCTCTGACACATCGGAGCAGAGTGAGAATCTCCACGGACATATGTGTCTGATGGGAAGCACTTGGCCTAACGGGTCTAAATGAGGCGACTCTCAGCCCCCATATGTCCTCAGATATCACATCCACATTCCCCGCAGGCTTCAGACCAACGTCTCTGCAGGACTGAGCCCTGTCACAGCCGTGCAGCAGCAGGCAGGATTTAATTGACAACTCGACTAATGACGTAAAATGAGGCAAAGCGAAAAAAAGCTGAAAAAATGGCGGTGTCAGAAATGACTCAGTATAATAAACGAGGGGTAATCATCACCTCAGATTTGATATTTTCTAGAAAAGGCTTTTCAAAGTGTTTTACATTTATTTTACATCGTCACCTGACCCCAGAGTTGAAAACCAAACCAAAGGTTTATTTATTCATGTTCACACTGCAGGGTCACTTTTATTCTCTTTCGTTTTTCTTTTCAAATCTTATTCATGTCACTGTTTGTGGTTCTACACAACTGAACTTGTGTTTCCTTACAGGGTAACCCCGGGCGACCTGGTCCATCGGGGCCAATGGGGCCCCAAGGACAAGGAGTTCAAGGGCCAAAGGTTTGTTTATTATAATATGATAATCTCAGTAGTTTAAACAGAAGTGAGCTGTGTTAGCATTCTACCTGTGGCTCTGATGTTTCTGCCACTGATATTGTTGAACTGTGTTGGATTCAGGGTGAACAGGGGTCCCAGGGTGTGACAGGGCCAAGGGGGCTATCTGGAGAGGGCTTTCCTGGAGCTAAAGTGAGTTTAGACCTTTGACTGTGGGGCTGAGTGAACGTATTCGGCTCTGATCACTGACTTGTTGCCACGCAGGGTGACCGCGGCTCCGCCGGGGAGAGAGGGTTGAAGGGAATCAGAGGTGACATGGGAGATCCTGGAACCCCGGGACAACCAGTGAGTGATGTGATTTGTCCGTTGACTGTGAGCTGATGTGTGAGCAGCAAACACATGTCAAAGAATTCTGCTCTAACCCTCGTTATCACTCGTTTTAGCAAATATATGTCCGTTAATTTGACAAACGTTGCAAGAATGCTCTCGTTTCTTTTTGAAATGTCTGTATCTTAGGGCCGAGTTGGTATCAAAGGGGAAGCTGGACTCACTGTGAGTCTTCTCATATGTTCATGCACTTTTTTCGTTCTCATCCTCTCATGTTTATTCATGTGCTCATAGCATGTTGGTGTGTTCATTTCAGAGAGAGGACATCATTCGAATGATCAAAGAGATCTGTGGTGAGCGAACTCTGCAGTATTTATCTCCAGCACTGAGCCACTGTCTCGTGTTATCTGTAGATCGTCAGATCAGATTCCGCAGACTGAACCTCGTCAAAGTGACATTTCAGTCATGAGCTCATTTTGTGATTCCAGGATGTGGGATCAAGTGTAAGGAGAGGCCCATGGAGCTGGTGTTCGTCATTGACAGCTCAGAGAGCGTGGGCCCTGAGAACTTTGAGATCATCAAGGACTTTGTGAACGCGCTAGTCGACCGGGTCACGGTGGGTCGCAACGCCACCAGGATCGGCCTGGTGCTGTACAGCCTGGAGGTGAAGCTGGTGTTCAACTTGGCTCGCTACGTCACCAAACAGGACATCAAGCAGGCCATCAGAAACATCCCGTACATGGGAGAAGGCACAAACACAGGCACGGCCATTCGTAAAGCCACACAGGAAGCCTTCTACAGTTCTCGTGTGGGAGTCAGCAAGGTGGCCATTGTGATTACTGACGGCCAGACGGACAAACGGGAGCCGGTGAAGCTGGACATCGCCGTACGAGAGGCACACGCCGCCAATATTGAGATGTTTGCACTGGGGATAGTGAACACCACAGACCCAACACAGGCGGAGTTCCTCAGAGAGCTGAACCTGATCGCTTCTGACCCAGACGACGAGCACATGTTCCTCATCGATGACTTCAACACTCTGCCAGGTGAGACTTGCGGTTGATGTTTACACGTCAGGAGGAAATGTGTCACAGATATGCGATATCGTGTTGACGTTACAGTCGAGATGGTTTCTGCAGCCACTGAACTGAGACGCAGCTCATGTGTTTTTAGATCGAGGGACAGTCGGATCACAGGGAGAACTCCCTCAGACAGAGTTTCTAGACTTTGTATTTTTAATTCAGGTCTTCATGATACACCCCTCGTTCAAATGAATGTGCGAATTCAGAATAAAAAGTCACAGCCCGACTAAACATCAGTCACCACAGTAATCCTGCAATCTGCCTCTGGCCTCTCTCTCTGTGTCTGTCGGTCTCAGCTCTGGAATCCAAGCTGGTCAGCCAGTTCTGCGAGGACGAGAACGGAGCCCTGATATACAACAGAATAACCAACGGCTATGGAACCAACGGCCACAGGAATGGCATTAATGGGAAGTTCGCCACCGGTGGCTATGGATACCGTCCTGCGACCGAGCAGGGAGCAGCGAGCGACCGGCACAGCGGCACCAGCACCCACACCCTCGGAGGCCAAGGGGAGAGCGCACGGCACGGCAGTAAAGGATCCAGCACAGCTCATGTACGAAAGATAAGAATGAACCTTTATTTAATATTATATCTGTTAAAAGTGTTTTACAGTGTTGTCTGGTTTCAGGGTGGAGGAGGAGGAGGAGGGCAGCATGTCCACACTGAAACAACAAACAGGGGAACGGAGCGCGGGGACACATTTAACCGGGAAATAGATCTCGAACCCGTCCATTCTTCCAGAGGGGAGTCCACCAGGAGGCGAGGATCATCTTCATCTTCATCATCCTCGTCTTCTACAAATGTAACCACGTCATCCTCAGGTGTATCTGTGCAGCACGTTCCTGCCACAAGGCCGGCTCTCCCCAAAGGTACATGAGCTCTGTCACACTTCTACACTTGAATATTCAACCCCGTTTTCTTTTTTTCTTTTTTGACAGCCAGCACATGCACAGACATGAAACACACGAATCCATTCCTGAAACCGAGCAGTCACCCACAACAGACAGTTTCAACACTCGAGAGAAACAATCAATTAAAGAAAATGACAAAGTGAAGCCGTTGCCAAATGATGCAGGCAAACAAAACCACTCAAACCTCGATGATTTAATTAAATACAAAAATACAGTAAAAGTATTTGTTTCATTACTGCACCTGCGCTGAGGTCAGGACATTTTTCTTCCAGCCGCTCGTTAAAATGTCTCGTTCATTGTCCTTCTCCTTGTTGTGAACCTGACCTGGACAATCTCCTGATGCGTTCTTGTCCGGACAAGTTCATGTCTGAGGTCATAGCATCTGATGTTTAACTCAAACCGCCGCAGACCAATTATTATGTGACGCAGTAATAATTAGAGATGGAAGAAATTGGCGTGACCCAGCCAGAGTCTGGTCCGGCTGAATCTTCTTAGTTCTTAGTGACGCTGCAACACAATCCTTGAAGCACGATCCGTCCATGATTAGTCAAAATCTGAACAAGCTAAAGTTAACGTCCCGTGCGTTGGGATGAACACCTCCGTGAATGGAGTGTGAATGTTCTGCCTCCAGGTTTGTGATGAGTGCCTCGTGATTGACAGCCTCTGTAATGAGGTCATGTAGGTGAGAAGCAGGGAGGCCAATTATTTTTGATGCCGTGTGGATGATTTCATAGAATTGGCTCCTTCCTGAGAGCGCTGTCAGGAAACAGGTGTTGCCTCAAAAGAGAACAACTCAGCAGCGGGACTCTTTGGAAGTCTTTTCATTTGTTTCCCCATCGTTCTCCTGCAGAGACCGTTCCCTTAGACCCTCGCTGCGGCTTGGTTCTGGACCAGGGCACATGTCGGGATTATAACATTCGCTGGTACTACGACAAGCAAGCCAACGCCTGCGCCCAGTTCTGGTACGGAGGCTGCAACGGCAACAAGAACCGCTTCGACACGGAGGAGGAGTGCAAGAGGACGTGCGTGATCGCCAGATCCACCGGTACGCTCTCATGATTCATCCCCCGCCATATTTTCATTTATGTCATTCACACCTACCTTGTCAGCCAGCAGACCTGACACCATCCCTCCATTTCTTCCTCTTCTTGTCAGTTTTAGAGTTGTTTCTTGTTTTTGTGTTTTCCAGGAGGCTGAGAGGAAGCGGCTGCCCTTCATCTGCTGTAGATACCTCACAGAGGAGCAGCTAAAACCAGCCTTGCTCGCTGGGTTATGTAAAGTTTTTGCATCACTGACGTTCCATAACACCACTACATCATAGTTCTTGTCGTATCCTCCTGCAGTTCAGACGAAGCGACCCTACGTCTGACAGATACCTCCATTGTGTTCTCTTTTTTAATATTAGCAAATACTGCAGCAGAAACTCCACCACTCTTTTCTCAGGAATACAGAGGATCAGTGTGTTTCCAGGGATCACACGCAGCCTGTGATTACACACAGAGCATCGCATCCATCAATCAACAAACTGTAGCCACTCATTTCTTCACTCGTCACTCTACGATCTGTCGGTGCTCAAGCACGAATCACTAGAACCAATAAGACACGGCTGAGATTGAGCCTCTCATCACGTAATAAAATAAAATATACTTTGTTTTTATCGAACATTACGGACACTGTTACGTCTTTGAGATCATTTTGTGCATTTGAATGTTTCATGTTTACACTGTTTCACTTGTTTCCTTCTCTACATGTCTACACACACGTACACACACACACACACACACACACACACACACACACACTGCCCTCTACTGGCCAACACATCCTGTGTACTGAACCAATCTGTACTGGATCAATTCTAATTGTGTTTTTTTACATGGTCAATAGTTGATGTCAAACATTTGTAATAAATGGGATCCAAACTAATATTTGATTATTATATTATGTATTATTATAATGCATACACTTTATGCATTATATTCATATTAAGGGACTGTATGAACATTTTAGGGGGCGGAAGGTCAGAAAATATTGTAGTTTTAATTTTGGGGCCATGGACACACAATAAATGTATTTGTATAGCCCATATTAAAAAATCCCAATTTGTCTCATAGATCTTAACAAGGTGCGACGTCCTCTGTTCTTAATAATAATAATAATAATAATATTCCACTATTAACAGGGACAAAACGTAGAAACCTCAGAAAGCCACATGTGAGGGATCCTCTCCCAGGACGGACTGAAGTGCAACAGATGCTGCGTGTAACTGAGGACATGAACTAAATAACAGTATTTACAACACGGATTAGAAGAAACAGTTTGTAACATCATGGAAAAGTGTGTCAACGTTTAAAGTATTTATACGTGAGAAGAAAAGATCTCAAAACAGCTCATTAGTCAGAGGAGTTGAACCAAAGAGAGAAAGGAGGATAAAATATTAACAACCCTGAGGTTTCCCTTTTTTAACAAGTCCCAAAGTTTGCTTCATTTATCAGGGAAGTGGCCGAGCTGCTCCCCCCTCCTGCTTAAATTAGATGTTAGACCCTCCTCCACAAGTGGTGTAGTCTGATCTATCTTTAGTGCTGCCCACAGGAGAGACGTTACCTAACTCTACACACTCCTCACACTTCACCAGCAACGAGACTCCACAACATAAAACTCTGGTTCATCGGCAAACATCGATAATGTTCGTTTCTTCATCGACTGAAATCTTAATCTTCAAGAAGGAGGAAAACACAGCGAGTGATAGTTTGGGGTCTCAGTGAGGGGAGTGAATATGGTTTAAATGGTTCAAACGCAGAGAAACACACACACACACAGACACACACACACACACACACACAGACACACAAAGAGGCAGCTGGGCTGTGATCCAGCAGGGAGCGGGAGGAGTGTTCTGATTGGTGGAGAGAGCTGCTCGTAACGATGGCCGTCACCTGTTTCTTCAGACAGCTGCTGCGTTCAGACTTTACTCCAGGACTGCTCCGAGTGTTTACAATAAGATAAGATGAAATAAAGAAGAAGATAAGACAAGTTAAGAGAGAATCAAATGAATAATTTTCTATAGAATATGATAAAATAATTTGTATCAGAGAAATAGGAGAAATAAAATATTGATTGAACTTTGAAGTTCAGGGTTATTTGCTGGAATCCGTATATGAGCGAAACCAAATCTACAGGATGAAAGTGACTGAAGTAATAAAAGTGAATGAGAATATGTTCTAAATGAAAAGATGATCTACAGCAGCAGCTCTAAATACCCTCACTGTCATCCGTTGGAAGCTATTTGAGGACTTTGACAGCATTGTCTCCGTCCTCCTCCTGCCACATGACACTGTGTGAGCTGAATCATGGTGGCTCATCTCCAGGCCGAGCAGCCAGTTGCTTCCTTCAGTCTGTGGCAGCAGCTGCTCCGGTCGAGGCCTGCGCTGTGATTCGGCCCAGTCGGATTCCTCCGGAGCTGCAGTGGGCAGGGGGCTATATTTAGAGCGGGACAGGATTAAATTGCAGGGTCTTCACACCGGGAACCTTTTCTCTGCTCTGCCTTTTCCAGCCAGGACCAACTGCCAGCAGGACCTGCGGCCGTCACCTCCTTCCTCTCTCCACAGACCCCTCGTTCGCCTGCCGTGTCCCCTCCTGACGCACCATGGACCCCAACGCCATCAAGGAGGAGCTGCGCCTGTTTCAGAGCACGCTGCTCCAGGACGGGCTGAAGGAGCTGCTGAATGAGAACAAGTTTGTGGACTGCACCCTGAAGGTAGGCGACCGCAGCTTCCCCTGCCACCGGCTGATCATGGCCGCCTGTAGCCCCTACTTCAGGGAGATCTTCTTCACAGAGGACGGCAAGGAAGTGGAGAACACCAAGGAGGTGGTCCTGGACGACGTCAACCCCTCCATCCTGGACATGATCGTCCAGTACCTCTACTCGGCCGAGATCGATCTCACCGACGACAACGTTCAGGATATAATCGCTGTGGCGAACAGATTCCAGATCCCTTCTGTCTTCACCGTGTGCGTCAACTACCTTCAGAAGAAGATGTCCCTGATCAACTGCATGGCCATTTTCAGGATGGGCCTGGTGCTCAACTGTCCCAGGCTCGCCGTGGCCGCTCGCAATTACATCGCTGACCGCTTCGAGGCCCTCTACAAAGACGAGGAGTTCCTCAGGCTCGCCGCCCACGAACTCTTCGCCATCATCGGTGGCGACTCGCTGAACGTGGAGAAGGAGGAGCTGGTGTTCGAGGCCGTCATGGCTTGGGTCCGCCACGACAAAGACAAGCGCGTCAAGGTCCTGAAGGACGCTTTCGACTGCATCCGCTTCCGTCTGCTCCCAGAGAAGTACTTCAAAGACAGAGTGGAGACGGATGACATCATCAAGGCCGACCCGGAGCTGCAGAAGACGATCCAGGTCGTCAGGGACGCCTTCAAGGGGAAGCTCCCGGAGAAACCCAAGAAGAAGGAAGGGGAGGAGGGAGCCGACAAGGAGGGAGGTGAGGAGGAGGACAGCCCGTTCCCCGGGTTCCTGAATGACAACCGCAGACACGGCATGTACGCCCGTGACTTCATCGTCATGATCAACGACACGGCGGCGGTGGCGTATGACGTTACCGAGAACGAGTGCTTCCTGGCGGCCATGTCGGAGCAGGTGCCTCGTAACCACGTGAGCCTGGCGTCGCAGAGGAACCAGCTCTACATCATCGGTGGACTGTTTGTGGACGAGGAGAACAAGGACGTGCCTCTGCAGTGTTACTTCTACTTGGTAAGCAGCTCCCTCATCGAAACACCGAAGAGAGAAGGTCGACATCACTCTATTATCTTAAATTCACCATCACACCTTAAATACGAAGCTGTCGTCGTCTTTAAAACATGGGGATTATAATTCAGAAGAGTGGTTTGTCTCGGCGCAGACACACACGTCTCCTCAGCAACAGAGCGAACGAGCAAGAGAGAGAGAGGTTTTTCGTTTGTCTGCTTATTTTTCGGGTTTTCCTTTTCATCGAGGTGTCGCTCAGGGGCGCCCCCTGCTGAGCTGTTACTGGTAACGATAAAAGAAGCAGGGTGAACGCAGAAGTGTGTGAATTATTTGTTCACCGCAAAACTCACAGCAGCGTCTTTGTTATTTCATTTACATGTTTTAATAATAATAATCCCTTTTTGATCTTATATGATTTTCTCATGATTTTTATTTATTTCAGTTCTAACTGATCTGTGTGTTTCCCTCAGAGATTCAAACAGTGCAGGACGGGTTCTTTTTGGTTTTACGGAATAATCAATATGTTGATAGCATGTAGGACGATGGTTCATTTCCTCCTTCACGAGGAGCTAATGGCCACTAAGAGGGTGTTTTATCATGTTTATTATTGTCTCCCTCTCTCCACAGTTGGATCCGCTCACTTCTGACTGGGTCGCTCTGCCGCCCATGCCGTCTCCCAGGTGCCTCTTCAACATCGGGGAGAGCGAGAACCTGCTGTTCGCCGTGGCCGGAAAAGACCTGCAGACCAACGAGTCTCTGGATTCCGTCATGTGCTACGATGTGGAGTCAGTGTTTTCTCTCCTTCCCTTCCATGTTTCTATCTTTGCATCTGTGTCAGGAAATTAACAAGGCGGCTTCCTTAGAAAAGTAAAAAAAAAACTGTATGTGTTGGGTTTTTATTCATGATGTGATCTCAACTCTATAATTGTTAGTTCAGTCATTATCGTGTTTGACAGACACATTCAGGTTGATTGACTCAGGACCACATGTATGAAACGTGTCCCAGAAGACACTTCAGGTCCTTCTGGTCTTCTTGTGGCCTGTGAGTCTAACGTGGCCCAAACAAACCTGCGGTGCTCTGGTTAAAGTGTGATGTTCCTTTCTTCAGGAAGATGAGGTGGAGTGAGACCAAAAAACTTCCTCTGAAGATCCACGGCCACGCTGTCGTCTCCCACAGAGGAATGGTCTACTGCATCGGAGGAAAGACGGACGACAAGTGAGTGTGTGTGTGTGTGTGTCCTGACACACCAGGCAGCAGCTGTTGGTCGTCTATCATCCCATCGGACTCCACACTTACTCTGCTGCGTCCATGATCTGATATGTTACCACCAGGGACGTTTAAAGATGGACGACATGACAACATGGCTGTAGTGGAGGTCATAAAACATATATGATGTATTAAAGATGTGTTAATCCTCCCTTGTTCTCCGCAGCAAAGCGCTCAATAAGATGTTTGCGTACAACCACAAACAGTCAGAGTGGAGGGAGCTGGCGGCCATGAAGACGCCCAGAGCCATGTTCGGAGCCGTCGTCCATAACGGCAGGATCCTGGTGGCCGGGGGCGTCAACGAGGAAGGACTCAGTGCGTCGTGTGAAGCGTACGACTTCACAACCAACAAGTAGGATTCTGTTCTCTACTTTCTCTTCTCTTCCTAGTCTGGTTAGGAATTTGTGTTTGTTGCAACACATTGAACTAACTCGAAGTTATTCTTTCATTCTGTCGGTCATTAGGAGACTAAAAGTGAAATGGGATGAAAAACAACATGTAATGAATTGTACAGTGTTTATCCTCTTAACTGCAGTGAATCATTCTGTCTTAATTATTTATTCCATATTCGAGCCTCCATATTTCATGTCACGACCTCGAAATATAAAAGGCTGAATTTCAACCAATACACCGAAGTTCAAAAGACACAGTGAGGCTCCATCTTACACTTGACCTTCTCTGAATGCCACCTCTCCTCAGGTGGGAGCCCTTCACAGAGTTTCCCCAGGAACGGAGCTCCGTCAACCTGGTGAGCAACAGTGGCGCTCTGTTCGCTGTGGGCGGCTTCGCCATGGTTCAGATGGAGAACAAGGAGGTGGCTCCCACAGAGGTCACTGACGTCTGGCAGTAAGTCTGAACCTCCGGATCTATTCTCCTGTGGGTTGTTGTGGTGAGACCTAACGCTGCTGTGTCTGTCCTCAGGTACGAGGACGATAAGAAGCAGTGGAGCGGGATGCTGAGGGAGATGCGTTACGCTGCCGGCTCCTCCTGCGTGTCCATGCGCCTCAACGCTGCCAGGATGGCCAAGCTGTAAACAGAGTCGCTCCAGAAACCTCCTCCTCCTCCTCTCTCTCTCTTTCCATCCTGCCTTTCTCTGTCAAGTTGACCTTTGACAAGGAACTCAGACATTTCTTATCTGCACTGTAAACACTCGGCTCTGCACCGTCTCCACACTATCAGAAGAGAAGCCACAGTTTAGATCCCTGAAGCTCTGTGTTCGTCCTTTCTCGCTCTTCTTTTGTAAAATAAACTCTTCTTTGATTGTTTTGATCTCGTCTTTGTCCTTTTGGATAAACAGGGAAGTGGGTTAATAAAAGTACATTTGGTATTTAAACCCAGATAAATGATATTCAAACACATCTCGCAATCATTCATGTGTGTGTCAACAGCAGGTCCCAGATAAACTCGACAGGAAAACGTGAGGTGAGTGTCTGTAAGTCGTTATAACGTTATGATGTTCAGTGTTTTCATTAGTGCTTAAATTCCATCACACATCATGAGCAGCGGGGAACCTAGATCTGCAACGATAGATCACGAGTCATGTGTACTTTAAGAGACGTTAATGTGACGAAGAGGAAGAGGAGGAAAGAGAAGCTCCATGTGTTGTTGCTGAGCCTCATGAGACCAACTGTGATTTGTGAATGTGGGCCACACAAATAAAGATTCATTCAGTTCTCTCTCGTAACTCGGTGGACGTTAAGAGATGAAACACGAGGGATCCCTGGAATATGTTCGTGGGATCCTTGGCTGACGCAGTCTTTAACCTGAAACCAGGGTCTGTCTGTGTCAAATTCAGCTCTGAGGTAATCGCCTGTTGAATCTGTCACTGGACTTACCTCTTGTTTTCTCTGCAGTTCCACCTGAAACCAGTTCTGTGGAGGATCTTGAAAAAAACAATGCGACCCTTGCACTTTATCAGCTCAGGCATGACACCAGGAAGTGGGAGCTGATGCTGAGAAACAACTGGAGTTTCCCCCCCTGGGTGTGGAAACTGGACGAGTGGGAGGAGGAGTGACACGGGAATGGATGTGGACAAGAGACAATGAGACGCAGAAGGTTCGGACTGAGGACGCTGTGACTATCAGTGAGTAGAAAATGATTTTGTGATATTTTTACAGATGAATTGTTTTAAGGAGAAGAAGCTCCCACCGTGTGTTAATGTCACCTCACATCCATAACGAGAGCAGCTGACAGCTGAGGAAGCTGTAGGTGCTGTCATATCAAGGGGAGGAAGAGTCTGTTTGTTTCTCTCCCACTGAGTTCGCTTGATTGTTTGTTTCTTTGCTCGTCTGCTCGCCTCCGGGGTTTTTTCTTCCTTCCTGCAGCAGTAATCACCACCGGCAGTCCTGAGGGGAGGTGAGGGGAAGAAGGAAGGAGGATTCGCTTAAAGCCGTCTTGTTATCACATGTTTTCATCCACTCGAAACTTCCATCACGAAAAAGAACAAATGCAGCATTTGTTCATCATACTTGAAAATGCAAAGCTGCCAATCAATGTTCTTATTTTTCTCATGACTTCTTCACACTCGACATATTCTCACACACATGAAGTAGCTCAAAACAAACTCGGGCCACCTTTAGTCGTGGTCCAGATCTGAGGATCCGCCCAATTGCCAACATTCCAAGTGGCATGTGTGCTGGAAGAGGACCAACACAATCTGACTCTGTGTGTTTAATGTTTAATGATTTAGTTTCAGGGGAAAAAGCTCGAAAAAGATTAGTTGTTCTACACAGATTGAAAAATACAGATAGAATTCAATGTAATTCAACTTTCAAGACCATTAAGCAATTGAATAAAATCTATAATTTCCTGTTCTGTTAATTTGCACATTATATTTTATTGTTAATATTTTGAGTCAAAGTCATTTATTGTGTTTTTAGGGCGTTGACGCTCGTTTGAGTTTCAGATCTGTTCGACGGATCAACAGAAAATGAATCATTACATTTCTAAACCATTTTAGTAAAAACATCATGATTGTAAAATTGTTTTTAAAACAGGCTCCGCCATGGAGAGCATCCTCTACCATGGAGACGACCACAACTGCACGTGTGTGGACCGACTGATGAAACGTTATTTCCTGCCCATCTCCTACTCTCTCATCTTCATCGTGGGCCTGGTGGGAAACGTGACCTCCATCGGCGTCTACCTGACGAAGCTGCGACCCTGGAAGAGCAGCAGCATCATCATGGTCAACCTCGCGCTGACCGACCTCCTCTACGTCCTCAGCATGCCCTTCCTGGTCTACTACTACAGCAACGGGGACTCGTGGACGCTCGGCGACTTCATGTGTCGCTTTGTGCGTTTCGGGTTTCACTTCAACTTGTACGGAAGCATCCTCTTCCTCACGTGTCACGCAGTCTTCCGCTACTTGGTGGTGACGAGGCCTTTGATGGCCGCACGGGTGCAGGAGACGTTTTGGGGGATCGTTGCGTGTTTGTCTGTCTGGATCGTCACCACCGTTGAGATAACTCCCATGTTGTCGATAATAATGTTACAAGAACACGACAACAAGACGTACTGTTTGGACTTTGCGAGCTTCATCAGTGCTAGCACTGATGACAAGCGCTGGTATAGCTGGCTGCTCACTACACTCGGGTTTCTACTCCCCCTAGTGGTGGTGTTCATCTGTTACATCGGTATCGTGCGAAAGCTCGCAGAAGGGCCCGGCATGAGCACTTCCTGTCGGATGCGAGCGCGTCGCGTGACCGTACTGATCCTGGTGGTGTTCGTTATGTGTTTTCTGCCGTATCACATCTTGCGCGAGTTGCGAATAGAAACCCGAGGTATGCAAGAGACACCGTGCATGGTGGAGCGGGTCGTCCACGCCGCCTACATCATCTCCAGGCCTCTGGCTGGACTCAACACGTGTTTCAACCTGGCTCTGTACACTCTCTCAGGTGACAAGTTCAAGGGAGCTTTCCTCAGCGTGTTTCACTGGAAGCGTTGGCTGACCAAGGCCTTCGTCAGCAAAGCAAGCGCTGACAGAGTTGCTGAGTGAGAAACTGTCCAACTCCTGCATTCACTGCTTTCAGACATGCACCGCACCCCGGAGATCTTCAGGAGTTTCGGATTTCCTGCGGACTTTATACCAGGAGCCAGATGGAGAAAGTCCGCAGGAAGTCCGATGTGAGAACACAGCAGGAGATCCTCCGCAGGCGTTGATGAAGCAACAGATTCAAATATGACAAAAAGAAAACGATGAAAAAGTAGCGTCGTACACGTAGAAGACAAAAAAAACATGATTTTCCGCAGCAGAATTAATACGTTACATCTTAGGCTCTGGAGATTTCTGTGTTAGTGTGAACTTGTTCGAGCGGAGAATCTCCGGCTGCTTGTTCATGTGTGAAAGACAAACTCTGAATCTGCTGAGGTCATGTCTGAATACAGCTTCAGTGGACAGGACGGGATCACAGATTGTAAATAAACTGATATTAGTTTCAGGTGGAACGTGTGTGTGTGTAAATTAACATGACTAAAGGTAAAAGCTGTAAAGTTTGCATATCAGATTAGACCTTTAAACACTCTTTGTCTTTATCTGTCAGAGTGATTTACCTGAATATGATATATAACACAATATCATGAAATATTACTTTGTTTTCTAATCATAAGAGTAAAGTTTGTATTTAAAATCAAACTGTGCTGGTTGTGGTGACTAAACTTTTAGTGATCCCTCTTGACATATAATGTGTGTATGTAATTTGCATATAGAGAGAACATGGGGTAGGTTGCAGTTTTATTGTTTGTGTGAATAAAGTGATAACAGAGCTATAACCTGAGCAGAGCTGCGTAAATATAGAAACTGTTGTATTCTAGTGCCGCGATGCAAACTGATGAAAATCCTCTCGTCATAGTCTCCAAACCATAAATATCTGTGTCACACCTGTCGAGTGGAACAATGAGCACATTTACAATTCACACTGACATTCAACAGCTGTAAACAAACACAAAATAAATACAAAACTAAAATAATTACTGAAAAAAATACACAAAACCTCCATAAAGTACCTTTGTTTCTTATTGTTAAACCTCCAATTATTCATTTTTAACTTGTGAAGCACCTTGTTACTGTTTTTTTTTTTATAAAGCTGCGAGAAAAATAAAGTTTATTATAGAAACTTTATCATGTGTCGGAAAATATGTTGTTCATACTGAAACCACCAGGGGTCGCTGTGGCCCCGGTATGAAGAAATTGCGCGGGACACATCCGGATATGGAAAATCAAACCCGGAAGTTGAAAGTGGATCCTTGCTATTTATGGAGCTGGATGTTTTTTTAAATGGGTAAATATACTTTAAAAAGTGATTCTTAATAATAAAGAGGATGATTAAAAGTGTAAAACTTGTAATTTCTCTGTTTTCAGATCTTCTTCATGTTCGCTGAATAAACCGGAGAAACTTTTACTCTGTAAGTTCACGTTTCAAGATTCACACTTTGTTACTGTTCATGTTGTAGAAACTAAGTTCATGTACTAAGATTTTTTTTAAACTACTTTTCTGAAACTACACGTTTATTTCAGCTTCATTTTCAAAACACAGTATGTAACTCTGGCCACTAGGGGGCGTCTGTCAATTAAAATGATAACAAAATATAGTTTGATGAGAAAATCCTCCTGACGAGACCAGACGTCACGTTTTACTCACGTCACGCAGCAAACGCCAAAGAACGATGGCGATGCGTCAGTGACCAATAGACACGCAGGAAGGAAAAACTGCTGACTGGCTAAAAGTTTCCTTCATCGCGTGTCGTTAGCAGAGGTGCTCGTGTTTCTAGAAGCGTGGTTATAATGAGTTAATAGATCAGTGTTTGTATTCTGGCTTCATGTCTGGATGGTGGGAGGAAGAGGAGACGTGTCGTCCATCTCGATTCGCAGCAGATGTTACTTTCTTGACTTTAGAATTAATCGTGTCGCACGTCGTGTATTTGCTTCGTTCCAGATCCTTTGGAAACAGGTGGAACTTTAGAAACGTGATTAAAACGGTTTTACAGCCCAACATCTCCTGCAGCTGCTGATCTGTGAAACAGTCTGAGGTTGTGTCGGAGCACTTAGCAGCGTTTTTCTGTGCAAATGGATTTACCTTCCCCATGAGCTAACATGCCGCTGTCTGTATCAGGAGTGCTAACAGCTCAGGAAGCAGTGGGTTGGAATCAGACTTCTGTTGATGGCATCGATACCTCGATGTACACATCTTGTGAAAGGTGGAAAAACCAAACACCCGTTTCAAACCTCCTGGAACAAAGTCTCCCTGTCAACACAGACACGTCCTCCGGAGATAACGGAAGCTTTTACGTTATTTGTCTTTCACTGGCTGCGAACTGCTTCATCCTTGATTACAGATGATTCCGCTGCGTTGCCTCCTCCTGGTTTATGGCTGCGATCAAAGCAAATATAAATTCGAGAAATGTTTAAGGAGTTTGTGAGCACAGAGAATCATCATCACGGGCTTATATAATTCTAATCTGTATCTGTTCCATGTTGTGTAAGTAGAATATAGACTGCAGCCGGGGATAGAAAGGCTATTTTAGTCTGTGGACATCACCATTTCCTTTTTCTGCCCCCCCCCCCCCCCCCCCCGATCTCATCGTCACGATCCAAACGTCTGCGTGAAAGAAACAATTCTTAAATGCTCACCAGTGTCTGAGGGAATGTGTAGAAACAGATTGCTTTTCTGCTCGAGTGCAAATGGAAGCATCAGTGGAGCTGCGTGCTGTATGTTTGTCAGATTATGGAAGTAAAGAGGCGTTCAGCCAGCCACCGGGTTGCTTCTGTTCTCTGCCGCACTAGAGTCATGGCCAATTGAACTTTAAATGATCAATTTGTGAGCGAGGAGCCCGTGATCAATGTCCTAATGGTGGAAATACCAATGTTCCATCACCGTGATGTAAGAGCGCTGGAGCTGGAGTCTTTCAGGCCTGCGGCGCTCCTCCAGAACCAGCCTCCCTGTGCGTCAGTGTGTCTGTATGTGCGTGGTTATGGGAAGAAGTTGTCACACCGCGTGAGGATTTAAGATTTTTATGGTGAGAACATGCTGTGAAAAAAGGAGCAAAGCAAGAACATGTGCATGTACACTTGCGAACCAGAGAGGCCGTCAGGGACAAATTTACATCACTGGATGCTGCATGTTTTTTTTATTTTTATAACACATTTCCTGCGAGAAATGGCTTTGATTGTTTCTGCAGCTTCGTCAGTCAGAAAAGAAAAACACAGCGCAGACTACACCGCCAAGTTTGTGCTTTGATATTCTTATGAAGCCAAACACCACAGAGCAACTACAAGATTCCACTGCTCGACACGGCGCTAGATCACAGACATGACACAGATCATCCCGAGAGTCCTTCGCCATTTTGAAAAGATACTAAAATTGCCCCTCGTCATCAGACACGTTATTTTTTCAGTAATTTCTTTGCGAAATGTAGGAAACATTCTCGCTGCTTTGAGAACATTCAAAGCTCTGGCTAATAAATAAATAAATACATTTCACAACTGCAGTGCCAAAACAGCCATAAGAAAAAAACCCAAATACAAAATGTTTATGTTGCCATGACAAATACATCCATCATAAATATTAAGACACCATTGGGCAGTCCAACAAAGCGTCATGAGAGCGGGAGGTTGTTGGCAGATTCACAGCAGAGGCGAGGCCGAGGGGAGACGGAGGGAGACGGAGGGAGACGGAGGGAGGAGAGGAAAGCACGATGAATCAGACAGCCATCAGTCAGCGCCGCGTGTCCTCACCACTGCACCACCTGGCTGCTGTAATCCTCTGTGGTGGCCACGTTCCCAAGCACCTTCACCACGTCCTGCTCCTCGTCTTCCTCCCCTCCTCCTCCTCCTCCTCCTCCCAGTCTCCAGAGCTCAGCCAGATAGGTCCTGTGCAGCTGCTGCCTGTGCTGCCTCTCCTGCCTCCTCCTCAGCCGCTCCTCCTGGTGCTGCCTCTGGCGGTTGTACTGGTACCGTCTCAGGAACAGCTCCTTGGCGTACTCGTACAGCTCCATGTCGAGGGCGTTCAGCCCCTCGATGCGCCACCGCACCTTCTCACTGATCCCCACGCTGGCTGCACGCGTGCTGTTGAGCTGCGTGAAGGCCCGGATGAAGCGCAGGCCAAACGTCCGCTCGAAGAGGTACTGTGTCTTGCGCTGGAACTCTGTCAGGCCATAGAAAGCCATGTTGCGCAGGTTGGCCTTGGCGCTGGCGAGCAGCACGTGGCCTCGCTCCAGCTCGCTCATGGAGGACATGTTGTAGCAGCCCACCAGGCTGAGGTCGGCCAGCATGCGGACCTGGCGGTTGTTGGCGAGGTTAGACGGGCAGTTCATGAAGTCTGCCAGAGGCACGCCGGTCCAGTCTTCACCATTGTAGCAGGCGGGGAGCTCCTCCTGAGTGGGCGGGCGGCCGTCGCACATGTGGAGAGCTGTTTTCCAAGTGGCCCCGCGCTGCACGTGCTTCCACTCGCTGAGGTAGCGGGACACGGGGTCACGTAGCATGGTGATGTAGTAGAAATTCCTGCAGAGACAATTAAACAGAAACATAAGATGAGATGTCCAGCATGCACGTGATCAGTGAGTGAGAGACAAAGCACCATGTGTGTGAAGGTGAGCTGGAACGTAATGAAGACGAGAAAAACACTTCTCAGACTATACATCACATTTCTCATATCTCGCTGCAGCTAAAACAGAAATACAGAGCAGAAGAAACATCACAACACTGGAGGTATATGGAGCGACTGAAAGTGTGATTAGGGTTTAAATGAAAAACATCATTGAGTGCGTCTGTGGGCGTTAGGGAGCAATGCAAACCAAGCGTGTATGTCATTTAATATCCTGCAGATGTGAAATTATTTTGGTTTTTGTCTCATCACTTTTCTCCCGTCTACCTCTGGTAATGTGATTTTTTTTTCTCCTCTCCATCTCCAGAACCTTTCGTGTTTGTGAATCACTCTGATCTGCCACAAACGGCGCCTCACAAATTGCTGTAACCCAGCCGCACGGAAACCTTTCAGCTAACAAACAGCTTTCTGTTCGCATTGAGTTCTGCGATGACCGGCATCGCGGCGAGGTGACTGAAGGAGTCGGCGGCGGTAGAATAAAAAAAAAAAAAAAGTTTTTCAAAAGGAAAACATGGATGAAAGGGAAATTGAAAAGGTTCATCTCGTGTGCAAAGATCACCATGACCTCACGGTGTCAGACAGAAACCAAATATTAAGCCCACATAAAAAGCCAAACATTTGATTTCTTTCACTCCGGCGGTTTACTCTCTGCAAGCTTTCAGTCAACAGCTAAATAAAGAAGTCGGATTCAAGGACGTTTTGCTGCAATGCTGCTCTGGAAGCTTCTCTTCTAAACCCCATTACATGAATGCTCAGTACATGATGCAGTCCCTTCTCTGTCTCCAGAGTGAAACACCTGGTTCAGTTTGTGATAACCAGTCAGTCTGAAACAGTCACTTCAGTTTCATCAGACATGATAATAAACCTCTTGTGTTTATTCTCAGTTTATCATCGAGTATATCAAGTGTTTCTTTTTTTCTGCTCTAGTTCCCTGAGATGTTGCTGTAAGTTACCAACAGCCTCTTTCCTTGTTCATTCAGAACTAGATGCAGACGGACAACGTTGGGTTCAGTGCAGCCAGAACAAGAAAAGATGTCCGACGTGTATTCAAGTGTCGAGCACAGGCCGTGGGTGAGTTGACAAACTTAACAGATTATTTAAACGGTCGCCGTCTAGTGACGCTGCCATGGTAGATTCTGGTGAAACCATCGATTCATATTAATTCAATCTTCCATTTCTAAATCTGATGTGTATTAGATGTCAAAAGCATCAAGCATGAAACCTGGAGCTTTTACAATGAGAGCATCAACCCGCTGTGAAATTTGATTCATTGAGTTGTGCTGGGGAGGAAAGCGTGCTCCACCAAACGGCCTTAAAAGCTCCATAATTTAGCAATTATCGCCCGGCGGCAGATATCAATCAGCTGTGATATATACTTAAGTGAGTGGCATGATGATATCATGGCAGCGCACACCCGCAGACCGGCACACCACCCACAGATAATGGCCTTCCACAGTGGAAGCTAAGTGAATTACCCTGCCATCTTCGCTGGCTTGAACGGACAGCACTAGATGGATGGATGCACACAAGCGCCTCACAAAGCGGCCTTTGTTGTACTTCCTGGAAAACAGCTCACCCTTTTCCTCCTCTCTGCGCAGCCCAACGAGAGACAGCCAGATCAATAAATGTCCGTGCGACCCCGCCTCCCTGCGTCTGCGCTTTCATTGACAAAGAGCAGCTGATGTCAACGCTCTGCTCCGGCTCATGCCAGGGACAGAGGCGGGGTCAGATTATCAAGGTCAACGATAATTACTCTGGGATTTTTCATTCAGGGAAACAACAGAGTCACTTTGGTAGAAGTCAGATGTGACCGTCACTTCCATGCATCTTTATTGATGCATCGTTTGCAGAGAATTTATCCACAACAGGGCGGCACAGTTTGAGGTTTCTGTATAGATTTGGGGGGGGGGGCATGAATTCAAGGATGCAGCAACAGCGCTCCTACAAGTGAGAACTTCATTTGCACGTCGGGTGCCAAAATAGTTTAAAGCTGTGAGTGCAAAAATAAAACCTGAGAGTGTTGCAGCTCAGAGGTTGCTTCCTGCAGTGAAGGGGATTTTGAAATCGAACCTGCTCTAAATTGATTTTCTTTGTGTCTTCTCGAGGGCAGACGACAAGCTGGAAACACTACACTGTCACATTATCACCTTTTTAAGTTGACAAGCGGAACACCGTACATTTTTAACGTTGTGAATTCTTCTGGTGAAATCCCTGAACGTCTTTTACCTAAAACAGTTTGTGAGTTGAGGAGGATTTCCTCTTCGCCATCCATCTCTCTCAAGCATCATCTGTCACCCGTCCCACTTTATTCCACGCCGGTGCCTCGGCTCTTTGCTCGTCTGCTAAATGGCTTTTAAGTCTTTTAGGCCTGATAAGGACAAACCCGGGAACGTTTTCTGCGTCCTCATATAAGTGATCGATCGAGCAAAAACCTCATGTTCTCTGGCGGACTTGCAGCTTCTCTGTCAAATAATAGGCACCGTCTCTGTCAGCGCACAACCATGCGTGTGCATGTGATCATGCAAAGCTGTTCCCTGAAGGTATAGTTAAATCAGCTTGTCGCATTTTGCCACCGATCAATCGGAGGCCTCGTTCGTGCCCTTTCCCCGTCAGTCAGCTTTCTCCACACGGCAAACCTGCAAACAATATTGATCGCTCTCTCTCCGTCTCTCTGCCTGATTGTCTCTCTCTCACTCTCTAAATCACCATCAAAAAGCTACAGAGGAAACTCGCTGCAAAAGATCGATATCGGCCTTGTTAATTCACTCACTAGCATCAAGGACACTGCCAGTATCGTGATAAAAGCCCTGATGGAAACTATTTATGCCGCTGAAGCCGCCCCATACAAAAAGTGTCTGGATCAACAACACCCATTCGTCCTATCTTTGTGAAAAATGAAAGTACATCATGTTGCTTTTAGGCGTTTCTGAAGAGCACTTTCACGGCTCCAGCTCAACCTCACGCTTTCCCAATAAGTGTCGTCAATGAGTATCACTTCTCAAGCCTTTTCTAGCAGCCAAGTCGCAAGAAGAAACAACTTTGAAAACAAGCACAGGACTGCACATCGATTTCACACCAAAGTCAGGGTGTTGATAACTGGCACAGTTGGAGCAGATCCATTATAAAGGTGTTTCTGTGCCCATGAGGCCACTGCACTGCCAGTAAACCAACTCCCCCTCAGTCATTAACATCCAGTTTTATCTCCCTTGAAATCTCTTTTTAATGTTCTGTTGGTTGTGATGATGATGGATTTGTTAAATGTTTTATTATGTGAGTCAGACCTTGTTTCTAACGTTCAATCATAATTTAGTATGACGTACGTACGTCCTGTCGCCATCACCTACGTGAACACTGTACTACCCCGGCACGCAGGTCGAACAGGCAAATAGAGGAATTCAAGAGAAATGTCACGGAACAGATGTGGCTCTGATGTGTCAAGCAGGATCCGTTTTCACTTGCCTGATTCTCTCTCTCGCACTAATTTAATCTTTGAGCCCAAAATCTGTGAATAGTGCACGCTCCCATCCTTAAACGTTACCCAGCTAACACTCCTAGATTAATCACACCCAGAGTGAGGAGAGGAACAATGAGCCCTGAGACCAGCGATGCACTGTGATCTTCATCGGTCGCGGATATGAGTTGCTATTTTGGGCAAATAAAAAGGAAAAGCCCCAGGGATGCTGCTGCGGAGACGAGGGAGCAGAGAACGCTTGCAGAAGGATGAAGTGTCCAGGCATGCTCGGGTGTGAAGCTGTGGTTTCACTGAGAACGAGGTGACAGACTCTGTGCCGGCTGTAGCCAGCAAACACTTCAACAAATTAAATTGTGCCGAGTATTTCAGGGTTCAAAACAAAGTGAGGTATCATCTTTGCATCTTCCTCTGGAGACGGAATCATCCATCTGTATTTATTCAGTTTTGGCCGCCTTTCAGGTAGCGACGTTCTCCCAGAGTTCCTAGAGTTCATTTGGTTTTCAAACACACCCACGGCGGGAGGAGATCCACGCACACAACAACCTGGCGTGTGCAGCTTTAGTAGCTTTAGCGTCTTAGCCTTAACCTTTGCTTGACATCTTAATCTTTGCAGCTTTGTGAAGTGTCAGCCAGTCCTCCAGGTCCGTGCAGCCATGGAAAGGATAAATAGGAGTGTGTGCTCTGCAAAGGTCACATCAACCCATACAAACTGTACTTCTGAAAGGCAATCTTCGTTTTAGAAATATCTGAAGGCTGCTTCAAACCGTGTGATGTTTGTTTGACATTGACGCTGTCAAAAGGATTTTCAGACTTTATCCTTTCCAATAAGCATTACTCTGTAAAACCGAAAGAATAAGATTCTCATCACACGGCAGGTGATATCATAATGTATCATTTAAACTTATACGAGACGTACGTGGTCATAAATGAGTTTCCTCTCATTCACTTCCACAGTTCTATAATAATATATCATTCATACAGTAACTCGGCACAAAATAGAAACCACGAGGCGTTTGATTGATGCCACACATCGATCCGTCTATAACAGAAATAGTTCTCTTGTCTTTAACCAGAAGGTTTTTTTTCAAAGGAATTTTCCATCCAGCCGACAGGTTTTCTACAAATCTGGACTTGTGGATTAATCGGCCCCTTCCTCCACCCTTGTGTAATAAAACCTGTCTTCAACTGCCCCTAATCCCCGCAGGGACTGTGGAGATTACCCAGATCCTCAGAATATCTCACGTTTCTCACAGGAATACGAGACGTTACTCACTGTCACGGAGGGAGAGCACCGAGGGCTTTGATTTAGCTCTTTACCTAATTCCTCTAACTTGATCCAATATCCCACGACAATGAACCACCTCTGGTGACTGAAGAGCTTCTCTCCTAGATTCCAATGATTTCTTTCATTCCTGTGGAAGCTCATGTCTGCCCGCAAAAATGTACGATTACTTTTGATTGTTTTTCATCATTAAGGTATTTAAAAGATAATCTCTTACTCTTGTCTGAAGACTTTCTGGAAGAGGTGATGATAGTTTGAAAGGAATGAATGTCAAAATAACAACATCAGTTTAAATCCCTTTATTAGAAGCAGCTTTTTTTTTTTTTTTGAAAAACTGATTAAAAAGATGATGCAAATTAGTTTAAAGTTTTTAAAATCCTGGACAACGTGTTGTTAGTGATTTGAGGGAATTTCCCTTCAGACATCTCACCAGTGTGTTAACAACAGCAGTACAAATTAAAATAGACAAATCCACCAGTGCTGGCAGAGCATGGCTTTATCAGTTCATTATCGTGTTCGCACTCATCTCCGCACTCGTCCGTGTTTGAAATGTGGCTGCTGAACGAATCACTGCTCACAGGGAGGATATGTTATACCTTCAGATGGGGCATTGACACTGACGTTCATGATAAACATTCAGATGACATTCCCAGATACTAAAAGCAACGTGTCAGTGTGTTGTGACAATTATTGTCAGAGGATGTGTTTCATCGCTTCGTTAGTTAAAAAGCAATTTAACATAAATTAATTAATATTTATATTTGAGGACAAGTAGAAGAAAGTGGGAGTATTACAAGAAGACTGTAAACCCCTCACAATGTTGTGTAACATCATTAATACACAACACACACTCCCTCACAGCTTACCCCCCCCACACACAGGAAGTTCAGAGGTCATTCAACGTCGTGTCTCTTTTCCATCTATTCTAACTATTCAGGGATGGGGCCAAAATATCCTGGATATGGACGCCGCCATCTTGCCTATTTGGAGCCAGAGTCTGCGTAGTAGTGATTTGAGGAGGATGGAGATTCAGTATCAAGACCCCCCCCCCCGGTACATGTGCTGGAACATTTGTGAGTCAATTATTTTTATATCATCAAATAACTGATGATAACCAAAGTTATCAGGAGCAACTTTTGGCTCCGTCATCATATCTTCCATCTTTATACGTCGACTATGGTTGGAACTAATTATTAATGTTATCCTCATGCTGCTGTGAATCATGACATCAAGTTCATGCTCGCTATAATTCTGACACAGTTAAATAACCAAATCCCAAAACGAGCAGATATTGTTGGAGGTGATATTGTTGATGCAGTCCGACATCATCAACGGGCTGATGAAGATTTACTGCAGCACAGCCGCCCTGAATGAGCACGCTGAACATCCACACCTCACCTCGCAGACGTAAACCGGGGTCGTGTTTATCGATAAGAAATATTGACCAATATCTAAAAGTATACTCCACCTGAGGAGAGCTTACAGATTCATCAGCCCGCAGCATATCACAACATCAGGCTGCAGCACAGGCTCTCTCAAAGGACCCGTACATTCACTCTCCGCTAAAAATAAAATCCTGGTGTCAGGTACTGTACATACTCCCACAAGAAGTGACGAATCAGAACTTGAGTCAAATGCAAACTGTCTCCTAATGCAGGACAAGTGGAGGATCTAATTCACCAACTTTACATCTTCAGGAGAAGATCACATGATTGCTACAGCCGCAGTCGTCAAAATGAGGTAGACGAGATAGTAGAGATTAAAAATAGGCAAAAGAAAATACAGAGAACACGAACAGATGCACCTTTCACTGCAGACAGAATATTATGTGGAGAGGGAGAGAAGCACAGGATGATTGTATTTGTGAAATATTGACAGTATATGTAAATATCTTATTATTTTCAATATCTACATAAATGCAAAAATACATAATTGTCATTTTCAGCCATACCAGATACCTGAGTGTATTAAATAGAGCAGTGGTGCATTTACTGCAAAGTCATTCAACTTTTCATTGCTCGGAGTAAGAACGTGTTATTTACAGTCTGATTTCAAGGCACCTCAGATCCACAGGGAGCAGTTCCTTAGATTTCTGGTCACCGAGGGTCACATCTTTCTCACAATCGCTGTTCCCGTCACTTGTAGTTTTAACAATACTGTGTGCAGTTGTCAGCAGCTTGAAAAAACCTAATGTGTAAGCTCAGAGACCGACTTCACAGTCAAAAGCAACGGTGGCAGCTTTACGCCCAAAGCATTTGGAAATTCTCTCTGCTTCAAACGGATCACATTTTCTCAATTACATACATCCCTTTCTGAAATCTCCGCATATGTCTCTCTTAAGCCGAGGATTTAAAGTGACTCGCTGTAACTGCAAAGGCAGATTTACTTCAAAAACGTGTAACCACACTTTTTCTTTCCTCGTGGTCGGCTGTGAATGTCTGAGAAAAATGGAGGAAACAGAAAATCAAATATCTAAAAAACTGCATTTTGAAAAAATCGTCTTTTTCATCATAATTTCATTTCTGTTTTCCGACTGAAGCTGCTTATTTTTTGCATATTTCCAGGCCCATTACTCCATTATCATCATTAGTAACAGGGAGCAGTGGCCAAATTAATAGCAGGAACCATTTTGACTGTGCCCAGAATGAACTGAGCTAATTGGACTGGTCCTGAGGCGTGATTTGGCCGTCCTGCGTTCTCTGCCCTAATCTGAAATAATGAGGTCAGTAATAAGGTTACACTCTCTGACTGCACAGTGTGGGACCAGCTGCCAAGGACGAGCAGCGCAGCCCGGCAATTGAAGCAGGTTTGACGTCTGGCCTTACAGCAATTTTGTCGCCCGCTGCGATGTGAATGCTGTAGCCACATGCTGCGAGCAAAGCCCTGCAGGAGCCTCTGACCAGTGGCGTGCCAATCAAAAACTACTTGAGCCGGCCACGTATTTTCTTTGAGTTTTGGGGAATCTGCCAGACGCGTGAGTTAATGCAGCATATGCTACTTACGTTCGTCAGTCCGTTTTAACAAAACTAAAACTGGTTGCTATGCGAACTCGTTTGGTATCCAAGGAGCTTATTACTGATCCTCTCATCCTCTTTTTTGATGGATGTTCCTGAGACACATTTACCCACAATCCCACAAACACACGTATCACACAATTAAAGAACATGCCGTGATTTTCCAGTGTATTTGTATTTATGTGTTTCCACTGGCGGGGGGTGAAGGAGAGAGGTGACAGGGAAGTGACGAGCTAAATATCGATGTTGTTACAGAAAACGTCAGAAGTCAACTTAAATAAAAAGTGTGCCGTTAGTGCTGTGAGAGGGATCTTTAGGAAATGTTCTCTCTTGTGCTGGAGAGTTAAATAACCCAGTGAAGAGTGAGCGGAGATAAGACTCGTCACACCCTTCTGCTTGTAGCCTGAAGGTGAGCGTGGGCGTCATCCATTCCCATGATGTTTTATCCCTGACTGTCTGCACTCCTATTGCTATATGTGACTCGCATCAGGCAACTCAGCCTGACCATCACTAAGTTGGATTGTCTTTGGCACTATTTGAAATCCATGAAATGGGTTCAGACTTTGACGATTATGTCTTAACTTCAGGTACTGAGTATGAAGCGATCAGGATTATAGATATATAAAGAAACCTCGCTTAAGAACAGCAGGGCTGAAATCCAAACAAGAGACTTTTAAATGGTCGATCAGAGAAGTATTAAATATTAAGCTGAGCTGTGACATCAGTTGAAAACACTCACTGATGACTCACAGAATCAAAGTAAATCTAAGGGAGGGTCCAGACCAGGTCGGTCAACAGACAGAAAATCTACCAAGCTTCGGGACGTGAACACTTAATGTGGCAGATCTGTGGCTGTGGAACAAGTTATGACTCACAACTCATGCAACAAATTCATGGGGACAGAGTGAATTATGACTCACGGGGGAATTTGGCATTTCTTGAGCCTTTCCTCCTCCGGTCACATGTGACTTCACTGGCAGAGGCCATAAGTAGTTACGAGACATCACAGGAAAAAATATTCCCTTTGTATTTAACGGATTTAACATCACAATCTTGTGTGGTGAAACAGAGCAGAGGCGGAATGGTCCCTGGTCGAGGACAACCCTGACCTCTGTGTGGAAGGAGCGCCGCGCCGCACGGATCGATGAAGTATCACGTTATCAGTGAGTACTTCTCAAGATGGGCCCGGTGCAGTATCATATTGAATCAGATTTGTCTGTGCTGCGGTACGCCACAGACGCATCCTTCTCAGTAAACACCTACAGGAGTTTGTACAGCTCTCATTAGCTCTGTGAATGGAAACACGAGTCTTTAATTGACGCTTTAGAGAAGGGAATTTGGTGCAGAGCCCAGATGTTTAGAAATGAAGCCAGCCCATGTGAGCAAAGTGCCAAAGTGCCAGAGTTAATGACCGCTGATTTCACGCTAACTATTATATAGAGTTGACAAGTGTTGACTGGAGTGTTGTTGATTCACTCAGAGTGCTGACGCGGCTCCGAGACGCCTCTTCAGAACTATTTAAAAGCGTTAAATTAAGTCTGATGGCTGCCGTTAATGGACTGGAAGGATTCTTGAAGGCCCTTCCGCTCCATATCATGTCGCCCCCCCCGCCCCCTTTAACACTCATGGTAACATATGGTGATTTGCTCTCTGAACCGACTCCGAGGCAAATTGGCTTCAACCCGCAGGCAGCACACCTCGGAGGACCCTGCCCTTCTTAAGTGATTTACTCACTTAAGCTTAGCTCTGCTGGTTCTGTAATTACAGGAAATTGAATCAGACCTTCAGAGGAGGAAACGCTCTGTCTGCTGGCTGCTTGCACATGCCAGGTGGTGAGCGTGTTAACACCGCGGCTTTAACACCCTCTGCACCCCGCGTTACATATAATTAAGAGGAACTCGCATGTGTGGCAAAGCCCCGAGGAAACAGAAAATTCAAGGAGAGATGGTTCCACAACGAAGCACCGTTAGAAGATCTTTGGTTTCACACAGACTGAACAAAGCCTCTGTTGCAATGATCACGTTCATCACTTTGTCAATCACCTAAAGGTGTTCGACCTACGATCCAGTTCAAAATGAAATCAGCACCAAATTACTGCTCCACAAATAATAGATTAAATGTTCAAGTTCCACAAAGCATTCAGTGTTAAAGGACACAATTCATTCATTCATTCATTCACTCACTCAACATCAGGCCGAGAGACCAGGGGACAGAGTGAATGAGTGTGTGAGTGAGTTAATTAATAAGTTAGTGTGTGAGTGAGTGAGTGTGTCAGTAAATATTAAAAGTTCAGTGAGTGAGCAAGTGAATGAGCCGGTTTTGTTCATTGATATATTATAAGGGTGAAGTCTATGAATGAGTGACTCTGCAGGGGGACACCTCACCTCTTCCTCCTCTGGGCGCTCTTCTTGTCCCTCTTGTTCATCACCACCGGGACGCAGCTCGTCAGCTCGGTCCAGTCCGCGTGCAGCCCGCAGCTCCAGCCGGTGGAGAACCGGGAGAAGAGCCACGACTCGGCCCTCCCCGGCCGGTGACAGGTGCACTTCCTCTGGCCGGGCAGGCAGTCGCAGGGCTGCTCCAGCTGGATGTTCTTCACCAGGTGCCGCCCAAACGTGGTGCCGCCGGTCTTCTGGATGTGGAGGAACACCATCACGTCGTCTCCTCGGATGTTGAAGTCGACGTGTCGGTCCAGGTCCCGCTCCGTGAAGTTGAATCTGGCGGTGATTTTAGAGGGCAGGTCCTCGTCCGGCTCCGGGTAAACTAACTCGAACCCGGACGAGTAGCGCTGGACCAGCCCCTGGTCCTCGCTCCTGAAGTAGCAGGTGTTGGAGTCCGCCGGGCACACGTACTGGTACCCGATCATGAGGAAGAGCACCGCCGCGATGGGGATGAAGATGAGTCGGTTGAACTTCTCCTCCATGGTGGGAAACTGTGAATCACGAAGACGGCGATGTGATGTCCGAGTCGTGCTTCTCTTCCCCGCGTCTCATCCTGCGCTCCGGCTCCTCTCCAGACGCGCGGAGCTCCGGTTCGTGTCCCGCACTCCGGCCTCGTCCTGCACCGCAACACGTCCACTTTCTAAACTTCAGCCGCTCCGGACACTCACTCACTCCACGGGGGACGAAGACATCTCGTCTGTAACCGGGTCACTCATGCAGAAGTCGCCCGCGTAAACACCACCTCCAGAGGCGTCGGTGCGTAACGGAGCATCCCCACCCCCGAGCGGAGCGTTCGGGCTCGGCTGTCCTGTCAGAGACAACCGCTGATCGGTATCTGAGCCCGGAGCGTCCCCGGCAAACAGAGTAGAGCAACACACCGGGACTTCCTGTCCTCGCTGTCACAATAAAACACAGGGATATTAAAATAGGGTAAATCCAGGGGCGGATCTAGGGGATCACTGGCCCCCAATGAATGACTTCATTGATGTTGGACATGTAATTGTCCCCTGATGTTTACCCTGGGTGGTCCACAGTTTTTACATGTGGCTATTCATCGTTATGACTATGACTGTCATCATCAGCTCGGGTCATGTGGGGACAAATATAACGCGAACCACCCAAACGCCACAAATAAGAAAAATCTATCAAGTCTGAGTTGAAACATATTTTAATAATAAACTTTTCATACAAGAGAAGCAGCTCAAAGGGCTGAGATAGAAAACAGGTTAAAATGATATTCAAAGTGAGAAGAGAACAGATTCTAAGAAACAGAAGAATGTGTTCAAGTGACGTTCAAACGAAAAGGACATCAAATAGAAATATAATCAAATTTCATTTGATTTAATTTTGTTTTACTGACTGTGGACAAACACTAACCTTTACTTTCTCAGTCCCCAGGGTCTGATCAACCTCGGTGACTTCAGCCAATGAAGTTGACCAGTTCATGAAATCTGTTGAGAGTTAAAATGACCCAATTAAACTCAGGCATGCTTTTATTTTGACGACAAGGTAGCCTCATGTTTTATTCTGGGCAGCTTGATTCTGCATCCACCAGTCATCTGTGCTGACACACACACACACACACACACAGAGGTAATTATTAGAGTGGTCTATAACAACTGGTGGAGGAAAATCTCTAGAATTACAACAGTATAGGAAATTCAAAGGAACCAGGAAATGACGTGCACAACAGGTATTATTATTATTAATAATCACACGAATGGCAAAACTGTTCAGTAAAGTGCTTTGAGTCGTCATCAAGACTGGAGGAGCAGTTCACAGAAACAGACCATTTACCATTTCTTTCTTATGAACTATTTTAAAAATTCTGATTAGTCACTTGCACTTATAAACAGTGACGCCAGAGAAGGAAAGTGTTGCAGCTCCGTTGATTCCTCAGGCCGACATATTGATATTAATTAATCCTCGATAATTGATTGTGTGTGTGTGTGTGTGAGAGAGAGACAGACTTGATCACGTGATGCAGTACAGTTGAATTTACAGTGGACACCACAGGCTATAGAACTAAAGGCATGTGAGCTCCCCAGTAATGGACGTCCTTTAAGCCTGCTCTGATCAGGAGCTTTTGTTGTTTTGCTTTAAGACGCCCTCCATCAAGGGATTTAACCAGGACGCACTTTGGAATGTATTCTCTTCAATCCTCTTTCAGCGCTCTGACAACACATTTGGCTCTCTTGCGCTGACTCTTGACTTAATCTGTATGGGACTTCAGTCCACGGCTCACCTCTCTTTATGTGTGAGAGGACTCAGCATCCCTCATCCTAAGAGGGGGGGGGGGGGGACTCTGTGTCATGACAAGAAATATCTCATTTTCAAAAGGTCACGCACAAGTGGGCACCAAGTTTTTTGTCTCAGCGATGATAACGTCCTGTGTCAGCCTGCTCTTTACCTGTAAGTCCTCTTCCACAGACGATCTGATACAGTCAAAAAAAAACAATCCATCTCTACAAACGGCATGCTGATTAAAATATGAGCAGAATCCCTGATGGGAAAGAATTTGCATTAATGTTTTGTGCAGTGGAGCAGGACTTGTGTTGTACTGGCTGTGCGGCTGGGATATTTATGAGGTCCCTGACGCTCACTACACAAGCCTTGTGAGAAATAACCCCGGGAAAGTGCTGATGCAGCCGGTGCAGCAGTGTACAGGCCTCACATTAATGGAACTGAAGCTGCCTGGAAATTATGATTGGATTGGTTTGTGATTTCTCTTCATCTGGTTTTGTGTTTTTCATTTTCAGCGAGGCCCGTGTGACGCGGCCCCAAATGCGTTTGTATATGTATTTTGTGGTTATTGGAATAAGTATTGATTTTATAATGATGTCGAGAGACGTTCCGACAGTTCACTTGTGGACTCTTGCAGTGGGACCGCCGGCGAGCAGAGGGTTTCTGAGCATTTCTCTCAAATAAGCAGCCTGAGACATTATTAAGGAAAGCAAGTGGAACGTTAAGCTGCTGCACAAGAAAACTTGAGGAAAGTCTTAAGAACAAAAGCACTGTGGGGTATCAAAGAGAACATCCTGACACTCTGCCTCATTCCCTCAACGTGTTCTCGATGTAAGGTCACAGTGAACTTTGAACTTTGGCCACCAACTAAATGTTTGTACCAAACAGAAGCAGCAAACTGTCTGCGTATGTACAAATGTTTATAATTATTAACTGATTTGATTTTAAAAAGTAAAAAATGATTTATTTGTTAACTCTGTTAAATAAGCTCTTATCTTTTTGCAAATATTAAAATGTAATCATATAATAAGTGTTTCATGGAGAAACTCCATGACCGTCCTCTAATAACAGATCACATTAACAGTAACATCCGTAGCCTTCTCATTTGCTCAGTTAGTAGAAACCTGTCCCGGTTGGTGTTGGATCTGAGAGGAGTTAACTAAACTTAACTTTGAAGTCTGTTTAAAAAGCTTTGTTCGCGTCCTCCTCTCTAGAAAGTGTCTCAGAGAGATTCTGTGAGTTTACGACCTTCATCTGATTTTTGTTGTGCGCATTGAAAAGAGACATTTTGGCCGTCGGGGCTTATTGGCAGAAATGTACTTTCTTTATTTCCAGGATGTTTTGCTCGTAAGTCACATTATTAGATGCCATGCAGCACTTTTGGCCATTTGCCTTGGCTGCGTGCGGAGCGAGTGTCTGAAGTGTGAACTCTCAACCACAGGGATCCACCAGCAGTCCCCAACACCTGCAGCGTGGTGTCGGCACCATGCCAGCCTGTGCCGGGCTCGCACCACAGCCTCATCCAAAAACACTTAATCAAAAGGGACACGCTCTGCACTTGGTCCAACATTAAAGGAAGCTGTTGTCCCACACTGTGCAATTTGGCAGCTTGACGGAGAATAACCCAGATTGGTCTGCTATCCACTTCGCTGCGAGGACATGGGAGAGGAGGCCGGCGATACAATCTGCGTTTTCGAGCAGGTAATTGAAGCCTTGGGGACACATTTGATAGTGATGTGTCGTGCCGTGGCCTAATCAGCCTTCCCGTCTCCACCATCAGCACTGATGGATGTTTATTGCCGGCTCGAAACACAGCCTGCATGTCACTTCCTGCAGAAGTTGATACGAGCCCCTGAATGAATGTCAGCAGTAGAATTACTGTAATTTCACTCATCAAGCTTTGTTGTATGTACCCCGATATTAAGGTCACCTCTCTCTGCCTCAGCTGATTCATTCAGAAACTGCTCTGCAATTTCATAACCAAGCTTTGTAAAAGGACTGCGTTTCTATAGTGCATCCATACAGCACTATAGAAACTATATGACGCACTTCTTCATCACGCGTCTCTTACACTCTGGCCGTTTTCAGACATGTCCTGCGGAGGATCCCTGGAGATTTAGGTCCGGACTTTATCACATGCACAACACAGCGAGACGTTCTCTGCACAGACGCCTTCACTAGCAACAAATGCTCCTCAGGATTCAGGCGAGGGCCGGTGCAGCAGGCAGAGATGTATTCAAATGTATTTATCTAGCGCTGTATCACAACATAAATTATCTCAAGGCACTTTACAGAGACGGTCGAGACGTTACAAAATTGTAGAGAAACCCAGCAGTTCCCATAACGAGCAAACACTATTAAGATCACAATTTTCTCAGGTAGGTCTTTCTACTATTACTCGCTGATAGTAATTAAAATAAAAATGTAAAAATATCTCTACGCTTGCTTTCATCATGAGAGTTTAATTGAAAGACATTAATTCCTCACATTAGCTAAGTAACTGTGGAGGAGGCTTTACTGCTGACAGTCCCAAGGACAGAATAACTGCGTGGCGTGAGATTTAAAGGAGCGAATGAGGCAGCAAACAGAAAAATAATTAGAGAAGATCAAAATCAACCACCTCGCAATGAAATGACCTCAGTGTGACTTTTATTAAGAGCAAACAGAGCGTTTCATTCATGTCATTGTTCTTTTATCAGAAAATAATCCGCTTTAGACCAAAGAGTAAGATAATAAGGGCAAGAATCTCGTCTCAACCTCGCCTGTAAATATCTTTTAATAACATTCCGTCTTCCTTCTTCATAAAACCTTTCAAACGCATTTCTCGTGCTGCGGGATATCAAAGCGTTCAAAGTGAAATCCTGAAGTTATTGATGTGAGAACTCGGTTTGTGATCAAGACAAACAAATCATAAAGGAATCATATGGAATATCTGACAGCCACCAAGGCATTGTTATGGCTTATTTATCTTCCTATGTTTTGTTCACATGTACCTTCCGTTAGCAGTCTTGTAAATCAGGATCAGAAAGTTGAATGAGATCAGTGAGAAGGAGGAGGAGAGTGAACGGTGCTTTTATCTTTGAACTTAACTGCATCTAAGAATCGTTTCATATTAAAAAGCCCATTCTGTGATGCGAAGCATTCTTTTGAAAAGTGTTTGCCTTAAAATGTATTTGCTGAATCACGCTGAGATTAATGCTAATGGTCAATTATTTGCTATTTTGCACCGTTTATGTGCAAAGGTCTTTACGCTGCAGAGCTGCCTGGCTGCTGGGCCTCTTTGTAGTGTCAGCCACAGAGATTGAATTAGTAATGTATGGCTTTGTGTGCTCAGTTGTAATTTATTTCATGTCACAACAGTTGCAGGTAAGTAAGAGTTAGCAAGTAATATAAAAACATTTGTGCTGCAGTCTTTGGGTAAAGTGTGAATTGAAGTCATTATCTACAGAAAACACCTTCTCGAGAGGCAGCGAGGAAACGCTTCAAAAGGATGCTTCATTGTCACAGACACAGAATCTCTGAGAGGCCGGTTACAGCAAACTGCTCGAGTAACTGCCTTAGACTCCGTACATCAAAGCTGCACATATTCAAGGAGCCCCGCAATGGCAAGAAAAGTAAAAATGGATTATTCCTCAAGTGAACACAGAATATCAGAGCGAGGAAATGAGTCTGCAAGCGAGCGTTTAGCAAACTCAAGTGGTCCATGATGATGGAGAACGGTCAAATGTGATGGGAGAAATAAAAGTAAATGTGTTTCCAGGACAAGAGGGGGGTTTTACCACAGCACACATTTCACACCGTGCTCGTACCAGTAAGATGAATTCAGCCAATCACAATATCCCACTGTCATCAACATGGCGACGCTGGTCGTACTCTCCTACCACTCGAGGGGCCATTTCTAACGAAGCTGTTCAACAAGGCTGTGAAGAAGCACTGAACCTGGAGCTACCGTCTCCGAGACAAATGGAAAAAACGAGGGTGAAGTGTGGAAGATCTGCGGATGGGTAGGATGTCTTGTGACGAATAGCTAACCTTGTTTCCTAAGCTCCTGTGTAGGTGCTTCATCACTATGCACACACACATCGGACTCACTGCCTGATTTATTGGAGGGTATGGCAGTCACTGGACCTTTGTGCACAAATAAAAACGCTTATATAAACTTTGTAAAGGAAGATGCATCCGTGAGATGGATGAATGCGTCGCAGTCGAGTTGCAAAATACTGAGATGCTTTTTGATTTGAATCTGTTTTGATGGCGGCAACTTTCTCTTTAATCCAAACTGATTTCATGCAGAAATGATGATTGATGAGTTCAGTCTCAGTATGCACACCAGAAGACTGACCTTTGTTTACCTGTTAAATATTCATGCCGTCTTGTTGTGGGGGTCCCTTCAGAATAAACCCACATCAATAACAGATACTTAGTCTTGTATTAAGGAGAAAAGGAAAAGAGATTTCACAAAATCATTCAGGGAGCGGGATTCTTATAAAAATTAAAAAAAGGCTTTGAATCACAGTCATGATGTGTATTACGACCATCTGGTTAAGATTCAAAATCCCAGTAAGCTTGTGTCGCCCACTCCTAAAATTTCAGTCCGTGGACGAGTCTTTAAAATGCACCGTGCATGTGTGGATTTCTTCTGAGGATAACCGCGGCCCTAATGTACAATCTAAGAAGATTGTTCTGTAAGCCCTCTTGTGAGATCATATCTGAGAGAAACGAGATTAAAACCATTTCAGACAAAGCTTTAGCGTGATCCCCAGAACTGGTGCGAGAGGTTCAGGAGCAGAGGCTGGAGGGTTATTCTCTTATCTTTGTGGCCAAAGCTCTCTGGTGAAGCACCCCTCCTGGCATTTAAAACACACGTCTGCGATAACATCATCGCTTCTTTTCTCCCCCCCCACCCACCCACCCACCCCTCTGGCCTCGGGAGAGAATCTCTGAGCGTCTCTAAATGTCACGTTAAGTGCTTCTCTTGTCCTGCGCTGACACAAAAACCAGTCGCTCCCTGAATACAAAGAAGGCCACCGGCGGCAGTGACCCAGACAACAAGTCAGGTAGAGTGCAGCAGAACACAACTGCCCTCCTCCCAGGGGATTATGGGACATGGTGGACTGATGGTGAGCTGATGGTGAACAGGGTGACACCTGGAAGAAGCTCTCCATGAAGTGAACAACTTGCAGAAGAAGAACAACCTCTGGTCTCCCTTTATATACAGTCTGTGGTCTCCCTCAGCTCAGGGTCTGTCCTCTGGAGGGCACAGTGTCAGCTGGCTCACGTGCGCATGCTCGGTCTGCCCCCTTTTTTCTTCTGACGTCACAAACATGCGCAGTTCGTCGCAGCCGTCATTCATTATAAAGCCGCAAGTTCCTCCGTCTCTTTCCACCTTCAGCCATTTTGACCATGTTAGGAGCCGTAGGACGCTGCTGCACCGGGGCTCTGCAGGCTCTCAAGCCTGGGGCCCAGCCCCTGAAGGCTCTCGTTGGATCCCCGGCCGTCCTCTCACGTAAGTCCCCGCATGCCCGGTGCTTCGTGTCCGGGTGGAAAGTCTCTTAATTTCGGCGCTTGTCAACGAGAGGGCGCTAACGTTAGCCGATGCTAGCAACACGCTGGCTGCAGCGGCGCAGCAGGCCCGAGTCAGGAAATGTGAAAATACAGAAATATCTAGAAGGAACACAGGCACATAAAGTTGCCACGCGTGTCCACGTGTGCTCCACATCATACGTGACATGCAACATGCTATGACCGGGCTGTGTCATTACCCTGCTAGCTGCAATGACCTTTGTGTAATGACATGTGAGGCTGCGCACAGCGCGCTAGCTTAGCTCCGACGTCCTGGCAAGATCCTGCTGGGCGATTAGCAACTTTAGCAAAGACGTGTTCTCCCACAGATTCACCAGGTTTGTGTGAATAAAGTTAGAGATCACGACAAAGTGTAAACACACAGCTCTACGCAGTGTCCTCTGTTTGGACGTGGCTCCAGCTAGTAGCTTTAGCAGCGTTAGCTTGAACGAACACTTCATTCATTTCTACGTCATCGGGGTTTATTTCCTCTGGGATCAGACTTGAAGGAGTTCATTACAGTTCAGCACATGTTTGCAGATTGTTTCTTTATTTATTTTTTTTAAAGGTCATACTTCAGTTGTGTTCAAGCTAAATCGGTGTTAGCATTGACTTGACATTGAGGGGGAGCGGCCGGACACGCAGTTGTTGCAGCTAACACGTTAAACAACAGGAATGAACTTCACGTGTTAACACGATGTGTGTGTGTTTCTACTCCTCAGGCAGAGACTATGTCGCTCCTGCAGCCGCAGCCAGCGTCGCCACCGGCCGCATCGTGGCTGTCATCGGTGCTGTCGTCGACGTCCAGTTCGATGAGGGGCTCCCTCCCATCCTCAACGCCCTGGAGGTCAGCGGCCGTGAGTCCAGGCTCGTCCTGGAGGTGGCTCAGCATCTTGGTGAGCTGCTCGGATCGCAACCGCCAACCTCCTGTAGAGAGAGAGGGAGAGAGACGACACTTGTGCACTGACCTTGTCGTGTTGTGTGTTTAGGGGAGAGCACAGTGCGCACCATTGCTATGGATGGTACCGAAGGTCTGGTCCGTGGACAGCAGGTCCTGGACACCGGAGCCCCCATCAGAATCCCAGTGGGACCCGAGACCCTGGGCAGGATCATGAATGTCATCGGGGAGCCCATCGATGAGAGAGGTCCCATCTCCACCAAGCAGTGAGTTCACTTTGACACTTACAGAGGTCACTCCGGCCCTGACTGACTCTGGGTAATCTGTGAGAGTTGTTTATAACTGGATTTCCTCCTCAGGACCGCACCTATCCACGCTGAGGCCCCAGAATTCACCGACATGAGTGTGGAGCAGGAGATCTTGGTCACTGGCATTAAGGTTGTGGACCTGCTGGCCCCCTACGCTAAGGGAGGAAAGATTGGTATGTGCTAAATTTAAAAGCTGGACAGATAGTTCACATACTTGTCACGTTTAGAGCTCACGCTAACATGTCTCCCTGTTGCAGGTCTGTTCGGTGGTGCCGGTGTGGGCAAGACCGTGTTGATCATGGAGCTGATTAACAACGTGGCCAAGGCCCACGGTGGTTACTCCGTGTTCGCCGGTGTCGGAGAGCGAACCCGCGAGGGAAATGATTTGTACCATGAAATGATTGAGTCTGGTGTCATCAACCTGAAGGACACCACCTCAAAGGTGAGGAGTTAAGAAAACAATCACATAAAAAACAGAAGTTACGTTTACTGTGTCATCAAAGTAAACATTCAGCACTGACCTCTGTGTGTCTCCATCAGGTGGCGCTGGTGTACGGACAGATGAACGAGCCCCCTGGTGCCCGTGCCAGAGTTGCTCTGACTGGACTGACCGTGGCCGAGTATTTCCGTGACCAGGAGGGTCAGGATGTGCTGCTCTTCATCGACAACATCTTCCGCTTCACACAGGCTGGATCTGAGGTCAGAGGACCCAACGTTAGAATTTATAACCTGGTTAATGAGGTTGTTTTTCATTATTCAGACCTCAGTTGGACACTGACCTTGATCTCCTTCCCTCTCAGGTGTCTGCCCTGCTGGGTCGTATCCCCTCAGCTGTGGGTTACCAGCCCACTCTGGCCACTGACATGGGAACCATGCAGGAGAGGATCACCACCACCAAGAAGGGTTCCATCACATCAGTGCAGGTGAGCAGTGACTCGGGGGAGGAGACCTGACCTGGGATGCACATTGATCCTGAATTCCTGCAGAGTTCCATCATGTTTTATGAATCATTACTATTAAAGAGCAAATGTCTCTTCTCTCCCTCAGGCCATCTATGTGCCCGCTGATGATTTGACTGACCCCGCCCCTGCCACCACCTTCGCTCACTTGGACGCCACCACTGTGTTGTCCCGTGCCATCGCTGAGCTGGGCATCTACCCTGCCGTCGACCCCTTGGACTCAACCTCCCGTATCATGGACCCCAACATCGTCGGCTCTGAGCATTACGACATTGCCCGTGGCGTGCAGAAGATCCTTCAGGTTTGGGACTTCATCATTTCTACTCTTTGATGCCTTCGTTTTGTTAGAGCCAGTCTAACGTTTCCATCTTTGCTCCTGTAGGACTACAAATCCCTGCAGGATATCATTGCCATCCTGGGTATGGATGAGTTGTCTGAGGAGGACAAGCTGACCGTGGCTCGTGCCCGCAAGATCCAGCGTTTCCTGTCACAGCCCTTCCAGGTGGCCGAGGTTTTCACTGGCCACTTGGGCAAGCTGGTGCCCCTCAAGGAAACCATCAAGGGCTTCAAGAGCATTCTTGATGGTAAGTGTGCGAGAAACCCACGTCGTTTCTTCCTCTCACACACCCGGAGGTATCTTCAGAATGCTAACGTGTTTTTGTACCTGTTTGTCTTCAGGCGAGTACGATGCCCTGCCTGAGCAGGCCTTCTACATGGTCGGCCCCATCGAAGAAGTTGTTCAGAAGGCTGAGAAGCTGGCCGAGGAGCACTCGTAAACATCTGAACAAACTGTCGTAGGGAGAAGAGAAAATCAGAGGAGGGAGGGTCCTGCAGTTAGGAGCACTTGGTTTGTAAAACATGTCAAAATATACCTGTCTTTGTCATCCTGAAAGAAAGTTCTATTTAATGTTTCCAATGAAAGATGGAATAAAATACTGTCTTTACACAAAACAGCTCGTCAACTGCATATTTCCAATTGGTCTGACTTTAGCGGAGATGCTTGTTCCTCGTGGGGTTTCATTAAAACTGGCTGTTCTCATCTGCTCGAGCAGGAGATGGTATTCCTGAGCCGTGTTGACTGTCTGAACTGTTGTCACAACCTGAAATAAAACAGTGGACAAACATTGGAATGCGTGTTTGTTTGAGACGTGATGATAAAACCTTGATGGTCCGGGGGTCTGAACCATGACGCAGCATTTCTTTAGACATCCTACGAAGCCTCTCGCTCGGGGGGGAGGGGGGGAATCACCATGACGACTTGCTCAAAAGCTGCAACGTCTCAAAATAAAGAAATAAAGTCATCTTTTTTTTTTTTTATAAGGATTTTACAGATTAGTGCAATTAATTTGTTAAAGATTTTCCACGTCAACTGTTTTTAAAAGTGCGTCTCACATAAAGTGAATTAGAACTATTGCATCTTGAGTTTGATTTACTTTTTTCACTTCCCTTAAAGATAATTTAAAAACCACGACCTTCACTCAGGAGCAGAAATGACTCTTGTGTCATTCAGTGATTTCTCCTGAAGAAAACCGCTTCACATATTTACAGTTTGAACCATTCATGCAAACATTAAGAACGTTTTCTTTTGCAGAGTAAAACATTTCAGCGCTTCACTGTCTCATGAGTTAAAACCTCCACCTGCCAACACACATGCTGCTGGTTTCCTCGGACGTTTACAGCTCCTGTAATTCCACCAGAGAAATGAACCGTCATTACACGACAGAGGCTGCGAGGCCAAACCGACCAACTTCCCAGACACCGATAAACATTTACCAGCATCTCCTGGCTGCCGCTGACTTTTCCACCCTCGTTCAAATATATGAAGTTATTAAAATCTCAACATGTAGTTTGATTTTGTTTAGTTTATGTTTTGTGTTTCATGCCTGTGATTCAGGGTCAAATTGCTTCATCTAGTGGTTGAAATTGAGAACTGCAAACTTGATTTTAGTGGTTCAACATTTATCTCTGCAGCTCTGAACCTTCAGTAATTCTGTCTGTGAAAACTCTTATGTTTTAAACTTCTCGCTGAAGAAAACCTCCTGCAGGGGAGAGACGACGAGAGAAGAAAGATTAAAGCAGCTTCATTCAAGAATGAAATAATAATGAAAATGATTTATTGGTGTGTTGTTTAGAACAAATACAAGTTGTTAAATGGCAAAGTATATTTTATAGGTATAAGCACAGCAGCTCAGAACAGGTATGGAGCAGAAAATAATCTGAGGAAGGCGGAATAATTATTTTTGATTATGTGAAGTGTTTATGAGAACAGGTCGTCAACGTGACCTTGACCTTTGGTCAGCAAAGACTAAACAGTTCTTTGAGTCCGAGTGAATAATTGTTTGAGGTCTGATGGAATTCTCTGTATTTTCATGATTTTTCAGTAAATGAAATAATTGATAACAAAAACTTTGCTTTTCTTATTTTTAAATTAGAGTTATTAGAGCCACACTTAAAAAAAGTTATTTATTTAGAGGATTTAAAATATTCCCCCTGATATTACTGCAGCTTTGATCCTCATAGTTTTTCTTTTCTATTGTGAAACAGCAGGAGAACTGAAGAACTGACTGTAATACCAACTGTGGACAGCAGATGAGGCTGAAACTCAGACTTTTACAGAAAATAGCAGAAAACTGATAATAAAGAATATTCAGGCCAATTTAAAACCAATAACAGTAAAAGTCAAAATGAAGAGAAGAGAAAATAAGAGATGACGAGGAGACAGAGGTCAAATGTAGTCATGGTGCGTAAATAACAGTCATCTTATCTTAGATATACAGAATTATCTAATCCAGTTCATCGCAGGAGCGAGCTCGTGTTACCTCAATAATTCTTTAAACACACACAGGCTGAGTGGCAGAGCAAACACAACGTGTCTGTGTGTTTATCACCTCATAAAACCCCCAAATTAAAACCGTGTGACACGTAAATGAACTGCCTTTAAGCACACGCACACACACACACACACACACACACAGCATCATAACAGCTTAAAGGGCAGAAAATAAACCTCCTCAGTTCATCTGGGGACAAAACACTAAAGTAAAATGAGATAAACTTATCTTGTGCTATTTCAAAATGTGAACAATATGAAATGACAGCAAAGACAGAAACACCTGAATCCAATCAATGAAGCCAGATGAATTCAGCTTCTTATCAAACGCTGGGTTAAAGATGACAGTGAAGACCACTTCAGGTGAGGACACATAATATAATAATACACGTGCTTTTTATATACTTAAAGTACAAATACACTCAAATTCACAGATTTCAGACATGAACTCCTGAAAATTGGGTCCAGACATTTTTCTGGATTGTGTTTTTCTTTCCAGCACATTAACACCAGCGTCTCCACCAAACGTCTCTTTGCTGAAACAAGTTTTTCATGGTGTGATTTTCTTTTGGTTTCTCGCTCCTTCAGTTTGGATCGCAAACTTTACCATCAAGTGAAAATGGAATCAGAAATCAGAAATCGGCTCATGTGAAACCAGTAACTTCTTTATCTACTTGTACTTCAGAGCAGCTGGAGAAAGTTTATCACAGTGGCTTCTGGAGTTTCCAGAGCTCCGTCAGTCTGTGTTGTCATTTATTTAATCTTGCACAAAGGTTTTTTTTTTTTTTTTTTTTCCATATTTCTAAGAATTCCTCTTCACCCCCGGAGAATAAAAAAAGACCTCAGCTTTGTCGCAGCAGATATTGTGAATCATCGAAGCAGGAAAAGTGTGGGTGTAAATACAAACTGTTTGATGAGTCAAACTGGTCTGATGCTGCTCAGCTGTGGTTTCAAAGGTTTGTAGCTTCAGAGGAATACGACGGCCGTGCTAATGAGGTGAGCGGCACACAAACAAAGTTTATAATTGTTTGCTGCAGGTGACAGGAAGGCGTGTGAGTGAATGGACGACGTCGATAAATAGCTGCGAGCACTGTGTCAAATACGTTTTAATCACCTTCGTGACACTGGGCTGTTCCAGTTACTCCCCTCCGACCTGCGGCTCCTCTGCTCCTCTGCTCCTTTCTGGTTTCATGTCACAATGTATGAAGAAAAATACTAAATCTACATTTATACCTTTTTCTCTCATGAGCTGCAAACCGGTGTCTTGAGGGTTCACAGGTCAAAGGTCAGAAATAATAATAATAATAATAGTAAAACTAGGACGAGTGTATGCAGGAAGTTAGTTTTTCATGATGAACTCCGTTACAATAATAATATATTTCTGTTGCTGTAACTATTATCAGTCATTTCTGGGTTTCAACGCTTGAGGAAGTTGTCTTCTTGCTTTTCCAGTTCCAACTATAGCAGCCGTGTAAATATCAGAAAACATCTGCAGTGCGTCTTGCATGAGTCACCGGGGACAATAAAATCATTTTCTGAGAGCAGCCGTGAATTCAAAATGAATCAACACCACCTGATGTTCAAACCTAAAGTGGATTTTTCCATTGAAGCTTCTTGATTTCTCTCATTTATGAGACTTTGAGGATTTTCCAGGTTCAGTTCTGAGACTCGACTCCTTCCAGCTGCCGAAGCGCTGGTGTTAGTTTTCCTGACTCACCCTGACAGACGCGGAGGTCAGAGGTCACCTTTGAACCAAGCAAGGTGTTGCTTTATTAACCGCTGGTCTTAACGAGCCCGCGTGTGTGACGTCTCCGTCGGCTAGCGTCAGCTGGGAACTGAGCAGGTGAGGGTGTTAGAAATTAAAAAGTTCAGAGGGAACGTTTGGGCCTCGTCTGGTTTTTTCCCCCTGCTCAGTCATCGCTGCGTCCTTGAAGACCCAAACCATCAAGGAATGAAGGAAATTTCATCTGTGACTCACACTCTCGCTGTTTGTCAAATCAATTCGAGCCCCGAGCCGAGCTAACCATGTTCTCAATAACAGCGTCGCCTCGGCAGCCAAGGAAACAATGAGCTGAAATGGTTCTGAGAAGAGACTTCAAAGAGACAGAACACGCTGCGGACTTCCCTGGAGAGCTGGGTCATCTCTCGCCAGCAACGCAGTGTTTTCCAGAGGAGTGGAGGTTTTTGGCAGCGGGGACTCTCCCACCCGGCGGTCCCACAAGATCGTTACCGGAATGTGAATGTACATCAGCTCTAACAAGCGATTTATTTAACCTGGTGCTCAGTCTGAGAAGATGACTCCATTGTGATTGGAGGCTTTGCTCATTTCCTGCAGCCGTTTCCTGTTCTGGTGACGGTTTCCAACTTTGATCTTGCCTGTAGAAATGTTGGTTCTCTCTATTTCTCTAAAGTAAATATGAGAAACTCTCCCCGGGGACAGAGGAGTAGAAACATCAAACACTGTGTAGCTTTACTTTATGTCTCCTTAAAGCCTGGATTTCATGTGTTTTGACCAGAAGTGTGATTTTCTAGATTGAAACCAGGATGTTTAGTTTTCCAAGTTGTTTTGTTGAACCTGTAATAAAGCAGCAACGGGAACAAGCTGTGAAATATTCACTGTGTTTTCCTGCTCAGCGCTTCTTTATGTTTATAACCGTGTCTGTCTCCTGTCGGCCGTTGAGCAGAGACTGTTGAGCATTTCTTCACCAAAATAATAATAATGATATCACGTGAGCGGTGAGAACGACGTGAGACAGGAGAAACTATTTCACTGGTCAAAACAAAGAGAGGGAAGTCTTGTTCATCTCCACCTTTATCAGGAATTCCACGTTGAGTCCTGTTACGTGGAGAATCTGTGCAAATGAATTTCCAGATCGTTACCGTTCGGTCAGGACGAGCAGGAGGAATCTGCTCGGCCCTGAAACGTCCGTCAGAGGGTTTAGAAAAGAAAAATCAGCTGATTATTATAGAGCGGAGCAAGAAGAGAGATTTTTATTTTGAAAGGGTGATTGAGTTCATGGGAAGCCACGCTAACATTAATCATAAGTCTGTGTGTGTGTGTGTGTGTGTGTGTGTGTGTGTGTGTGTGTGTGTAGTCCCAGAGACACCCCCCACCCATCTATTCAAAACCGAACACACACACACACACACACACACTTTACACAGCTCATGTCAGTGTGTGTGTGTCTGTGTCTGTGTGTGTGTGTGTGTGTGTGTGTGTGTGTGTGTGTGTGTGTGTGTGTGTGTGTGTATGTGTGTGTGTATGTGTGTGTGTGTGTGTGTGTGTGGGGAAGTGGTGAAATAATCAACTCCAGATGAGTGGAGAGGCCAGACGAGCTGATTCACTGTGTGTGTGTGTGTGTGTGTAGCAACAGTCGGATGGTGGAGTCAGTCCCAAGGCCTGCCCCCTGAAAAAAACGTTGGGCCCAGGGCGAGCGCCACACACACACACACACACACACACACACACACACACACACACACAAACACACACACACATACTTTTCACAACACTGAAGTCACTACCTGAGAATGTTGGGACAAGGAGGCCAAATCAGCACCTATGTGTGTGTGTGTGTGTGTATGTGTGTGTGTGTGTGTGTGTGTGTGTGTGGAGCTCACTGAGTGTGTGTGTGTGTGTGTGTGTGTTTCAACGTCTCCGCTCGTTGGCGTTCACAAGCATTTCAACCGAAAATAAAACCAAAACGCTATCGGTGCTGCGTTTGAGGTCGCTCGGGACAAACCGCCGGCATGAGCTGCTCCCAGGAAGCAACAGCTCGGTGTGGCATGAACTCCATGTCTGCAGATTCATGGTGGAATCAGGAAGTTCCAGTGTTCAGTGAGTGATCGTGAGGGTTGTGATTAAACCGACGATAGAAACGTACTGAAAGAAAACTTGTTGAGTTAGACTGTGATTGACTTCATACCTCAGACTTTTTGATTCTGTGTAGACGCGAGCTGCAGCCAAACAGCTAAACCCCTCGGGGAGTTTGAGGCCTGCAACATGAAAACTCAGTTTGATCTGTTGAGTCTCGTCAAATTAAGAGCTGGACATTGGACAACATTTGGTTTCAGTGCGTTCGGTCAGATTTGGAGCTGATTAAAACTTTTTTAGAGCGGCCTCAGAAACGCCTGCTTCCTTTTCCAGACCAGGTTTTATGTTGTTCGGGAGTGAGTCATCAAAACTTCAGGGTTTGGAAAGGATGGCCGTCGACCAAAACATTTCCCAGCATGCTCGGTTAGTCACATAGCAGGATGATGGATTGAAAGTTCTTCCAAATAAATACACGAAAACAAATGTCCACTTCCCAGGTTGGCGATGAGGTTTTTACTCAACCCCTATTTATCCAGGGGAGGTTTCTCAACAATGCCGTGATTCAGTTTCATAAAGCTGCACACTGTGATGTGAGACCACAGCCTCCTGCTGTCAGCTACTGGAAACTGCCCAGTGTTCAACCGTGGCCTGCCGCCGCTGCTCCGAGCTAAGCGGAAGCTAAACGTCCCGTTGGAGGGCGAGATGCATCTGTCGAGGTTAATGACTGTGACTGCTTCACTTAAAGGATCGGCTCACTTCACATCATCGGCTTGTTTGAGTTTTTAAATGCGAAAGATTAACCTGTTTTTAAAAATGTGCTGACGACAAAAGATGCGGCTGCACCTCGTGTGGTCTCTTTCTGATACGCACATGTCCGTGTGTCATTTGTGTGCGAGTGTTTGTAAAAAATATTCAGCTCTCCTCCACCGTGTTTATCTTAAATTGGTTTTTATTTGTTTTCATTTTTCCAGAGCTGGCACAAGAACTGTAGCTCTTAGGCGAAGTTAATCCCTCAGGTGGAGTTAATCCCTCAGGCGTCAGTGAGTGGAAGCTCGTCTTTAACCAAACAGAGCCCAGATAACGGACGTTTAAAGGATTCTGAGCTTTTCTGAGCGTCGCCATCCAAGAAGTGTGTAAAAAGATCGACGGGATGAGACTCATACCGATCATGCCTCGTAGCAAAAGGTGGCATTTGCTATTATTTGCAACGACTAATGTTATTTATTTATTCAAAGGATCTATTTTATACCTGTCTGGTGTTATTTCATCTTTGTAAAGTTCTCAGGAGTCTCGGACGAGACACGTTCAGAGGAAGGTCACGTTCAACTGAACACGAATCCTCTGTCTGACTCCAGATCACAATACTCTGATTTTAAACTTCTTCTTCTTCTTCTGCTGAATAACAGGTTTATAAATAACCGCTCGTGTGTTGTGGGTTTGGTTTCCAGTGATGCATTCGCTTACTGTTGTTCGGCGGAACCAAGGCCGGAGTCAGGAAACGGTGGCGGAGGAGTTCTGGATGAGTGTGGCTATCCTGAGCACAGAGAGACAACAGGTTACTGTCAGGTGGACAGAGACAAGAGTTCAAGGTCGACCGCAGAGGTCGGCTGACGATCTGGTGAAGAGGTGGCGGGAGATGCAGAGTGCCCACAAGCCGGAGTACAAGCGAAACCAGAAAAGTCAAAACAAGGTTAAACTTGGTTTAGATAGAAGTCTGTGGTCCGTGACCGTGAACAAAATGAGCCCAAATGGTTTGTGATCATCAACCTCGTCCCAGTTTGTCTCCAGTAAAACCACTAAACTCAGATCAAGGTGACGCTGGATGCTCTGAGCGAATCACAGGCGCGTTCATCCGACCCGACTGATAACTCTCCCCACAGACAAATTGCTTACAAGCTCACAGCCGGCCACAAGAGCTGCTCTGACGAGCTGCAGTGTTCGGCTGTGGTATAAATAGGAGCCGAGGTTTTCGGAGGCTGTCGGGTTAAAGTACAGGGTAGGAGGCTGTTAGAGGTCAGAGGTCCAGACGACTGCGACTGGCCGCGCTTCAGTCGTCTTCGTGGGAGGACAAAAACACTCAACTTGTCTTTATCTTTATTTAGTCTGAAACAAGCAAACAAGTCCGTCAGCGAGGTGATTAAGTTTCACTTGTTCCTCCTGCACGTCGTCCCTTGGAGGACCAGTGCGTAGGATTTGGCACCAGAAACGACCAATCAGTGCGTTTTGTTGGTGACTTTAGAACGAGCCTTTTCATAAATGGACATCAGGATCACGCTTCGGTACGATAAGAGCAGTTCTACAGTACGCCGCAGCAGGAAGTGACAGCTTGACTGCAATCCCAACCACTTTCTCCTCGGTCACATCAGCACCAGCAGCTGTACTGTGACGAAACACACGTTATGTTCACTGTGATACCTGACGATTCCTAAGTTATTACCACGTCTGGTTATTTAACACCACAGCTGCAGTTCTTCTTCAGGGATTATGAAACTCTTTTCCCCCCCGATAGCTGTCAACTCCTGCGGCTTCATCCAGTAAACAATGACTAATCTGAAGGTCGTGAAAACAAGATCCCTCGCGGTGACTCATCTGCTCGCAGATATCTGACACCGGACTTCAAACAGACGAATCAGACGCCATCCTCAAAGTGATGAAATGTTGTTTTTTTCCACTTTAAGGTCTTAAGTCTCATTTTTTCCAACAAATCTTAACTTTTTCTTCGGGTCAAAGGAAGTGGAAGTAGAATATTCTCTGTTCTGATATGAAGAACATGACATTTAGACTTTACACACCAGACCGGCTTTGAGAAACTCAAAGATTTAAGGTTCACAGTTCAGGATTTGCATCTTTTTCTGTGTAATTAATCAATTACATTCTTTTTTTTTTTACATTGAGAATTCATTACAAACTGTTCAGCAGCAGTGAGACTGCTTTCAGTTTCCAAAAAGAATTATATTAATTATTTAATTATATAAAACAAGCCCCTTTCCAGCACATTCTTTATTTTTATGTTTATTAAATTAATCCGAGAAAAAAAGGAAAATGCTGCCATTGTTGACTAAAAACCCTCATGACTCTAATTTCTGTGAACGTAATAGAAAGACTGACACACTTCTCTCCGTGTTCGGAACGTTTCACCACATTTGTGCTAATGAAGTTCGTTTTACGTCTCGTTACTCACAGAAAACAATTGTGGAGCCAAAACCAGGAATTGTTTTCTCTCTGCAGATGTGAGAAAAAAAATTCATCTGCCCTTTCCTCTTCATAAATTACTTCCCTGTTTTCACCGAGAGGATTCTGTGCCTCGAGTCACGTATTCAAACATACTGACATTAAACATACTATTGGACAACAGATGACGTCTAATGGTCTCAAACTCACCAACAAATTCTCCGTCCTGTGTCAGAATCAGTGCATTGAAGGACCTGGACGTTTTGTGCAGCATCTGTTGGGATTAGAAATCATTAAAGCTTTCATTAAATCATCTTTTTAACCCAAATTACATAAAAGAAAGATGGATTTTCTGAGGATCGTGGACATAGTTTTGGTTTGAGGAGATTTTATTCTCTACCTCTATGATCAAAGCACCAGATTAAGAAATATCTATTGAAAACAGTCATTCTACTTTGTTCTTTTTCTTTAATTTGTCACCCATGTGCATCTCAAATACACGATTCTATCAGTTTAAAAAGCAATGTTAGTCTACAGGTACAACGCCCTTGTTATCCAGAACAACCCACAGTCGACTATTTTAATTGAAAATGACATTCTGCTGAAAAATAGAAAAGAAGTCCCTCTGAGAACTCTGTGATTATCCAGAGCAGCATTGTGTCTGTGAAGACGTAATCAACGGGGTCATGTTCCGGCCAAACAAAGTCGCCGGAGATAAAAAATCTACCACCGCGGATCTGTGAGGCGACGAGATTCTGACCTTTGACCTTTCTTTCTTTCAGTAGGAACAGGAAGAGGAACTGGAAGACTCATTTTGAAGAGTAGCACGGCATAAATACAAAATATTACTACTTAAGACAGTCGCATCAACATTTCAGAAAAATGCAGCACGATTTCTAAAAAAGAAAACGAAAGAATTTGGCTTATAGGCGACTGATCAATCTCCCTAAAGGTCAATTTAGCCCGTCGAGAGTTTTCAGTGATATCACATGATCAGCACACAAGCCTGCTCTTTTCTTTTTGCCTTTCCCAGACCTCAGTATCGGATATATATTAAGTATATCAAATATTAACCAAACATTTCTCTAATTTTAGAAAATGTCTATTAATTATGAATACGTCTGCTAATATTCAAGCCTGTGTCTCCGCTGCACCTGCAGAACTGTGTTTACAGTGTTTGTACTTATTCACTCAGTGACTGTGTAACTGCTTTTAGCGAATTATGGCCTCTGGATTTAAAACGGCACTTTTCAGTTTTAATTCCACAGTTATTTACAAACCAACCGCTCTCCCTCTGAAAGTCCCTGCCTGTGTCCAAACTCGATGACATCTGCCACCAATTTACCAGAACACGCCTATCCCGGATACGACTATTAACCAGAGCTGCAAACTGCCACACCCCCGGGGCTGCACAGCTCTCACCACTAACCAGGGCTGGAGGATGAGCCACAGGTCCGAGCCCATCCAGACCGGCCCGACATGGAAAAAACACGACTGCAGCAGGCCTGTAATTTCAAGAGGCTGTGACCTTTAATCATATCTTGATCTACATCCTTTATCCCTGCGTCTGTCGGTGGCCCGGTGCTAATTTGAGACGACGGATGTCTAAAAAGTTTCACCCTGACCGTCGTCCCATGTTTGGTGCCATTTCATATTTTGGAGATGTCTGTGTCAAAGCTCCAAGAACGACCAGACGGAAAAAGACGCTTACATAGTTCTGCCAGCGGTCTGAGGAACCAGAAAACAAAGGTCCAATAATATTGTTTATAAATGTCAAAGCAGAGCGATTTAACCTTGGTGGAGCGTAGATATTCTGCAGGAGGTGAACTCCGACACATGTAGGTGGAAACTTCCACATATGCATCAATAAGTCGACCTTCATACCTTCATAACCCACATGATGCAGAGTCACAGACATCCGACAGTGACAGGTGAGAGACAGAAAGAAAGAAAAACAACAAGAGGAACCCAGAAGAAAACTCAACCGATAACAAGAGGAGCAAGAAAATCTTATCATTATTACTCATCACATTGTTCAATGTGTTTCAGCTTAAACAGAAAAGTATCGGATGCAGAGGTCCTGTTGAGCAAGGCACCACCTTCATGCTGCGTGGAGCTGTGGCCCGAGAGAGAGGGTCTTATGTGCGGACCCTCTCCTGCTTCAAGTCAAACTTCAACCACACAAATTTCACAAGTTGTAGTCAGAGTTTCAGGAGCCGTGTAAATGCCACCACTGCATGTTGCAATAAAACGCTGCTGCAGCCTGCGGTGGCACAGTGGAAAGTTACTGCAGCTCTTCAGCCTGTTTTGGTGATGCCAAATATATAAACCGGTGCAGTTTAGTCATAGAGCATGCTAATGATGAGGAACAACAGCTCCTGGCTTAGCAATCGCCTCTGCTCCCTGTGTGGTGAATGCCAAAAACTAAAACAAAAACAAAAAGAAACTAAAAAACAGGTCGGTTTGTAATTCAACTGCTGCAGCGGACATGTTCTGATCAGAGGAAAGAAACACAGCAAACTACTGATTCATAATCAAGCTGTCAGCCAAGGACCAAAGTTAGCTATTATCCTTTAAAAAGCACATCATTTATTTTAATTACCGACCATAAATCATTCTGTGGATGTCTCAATTAAGAGAAACAACTGCTCGGCTCCATTAGCGTCTCGAGATAACAAAGCCATTAAGTTCCAGCTCTGCGGGCACAAATGCACAAATCAAACTGTCATTCTTGTCAAAACCCTTCTAAGTAAAGACTGGGAAACAAAGAACAGAAAAAAGGTGCTGTGGCTCTTTAAAAGCGTCTCATAAAGAAAAATGAGCGAGCGCGGCTGCCAGACGCTCAGCGCTTGAGCCAAGCTGTATTAAAACAGGGTGTATTTTAAACAAAGGTTGCATTTTAATAGGGCCAGAGGGTGGCATATCGCAGATAACTGTTGACTTGTAACTGCCGTGTTTAGTGTTGAACACAACCATGGCAACATGGATGCCAAGAGTTCCCCCTCAGCGCTTCCACGAGTCCAACCTGAAACTGTTTTATACGCAAATCAGTCGCAAATGAGAAGTAGATTTTAATTACAGGGAAGAAGAAAAGACCAAAATGTCTTTACACGGGATGGTTTACACAATGAATGTAAATCAGTCTGCGCAGGGTTACACCATCTTCATCATCATCATCATCATCATCAGGTAGAATACAATTTGTTCAAACACCATCAACTGCAAAACGACATCCCCTGATCTCTGCTGCACCGACTCTGGCTCCGAATGACGCCATCAACCTAAGATGGGATTGTTTGTATCCAGGATATTTTGGCTTCATTTCTGGAAAGGAGGAAGAGGAGATGGGCCGTCCATCTTTATTTACAGCCCGTGCTTTAAACTAGAGAAACCCCGTTAAAAAGCCTGAAATAGATTTCCTGCGGTTCAAAGCCAGACATCGACTCCTTGTGTTTCAAGCCATTCATTGTCCTTTTCTCCATCCTCGAGAATCCTGTCGACCCGGTGACGCGTTCAAGTTCAAACCATCGTGACAAGATATATCATCCAATAAATTCCAATTTACGTCTGAGTTCACGTGTTAATGTCTTGAAGCTGGATCAGGTGACGAGAAGTGACTTTGTGCACCGTTCAGTTTTTTGTATTTGGTGCATGGCGTGCTCCAGCACGTCGCTCACGGGGCACAATGAACAATACAGGAATTATTCAAATTCAAAACCTGAGTTGACCTCACTTTGAGAGGACGTAGGAGGACACAACATTTATCAAATATGTAATAAGCATTGGTGTTTCCTGTTGTAACCGATACTGCAGCTGGTGAGAGATCCACATCAGTTTTGTTCTTGTGGTTATTTGGCAGTGAGAAGAGATTTATTTTTTACCACATCATAACACATTTCTACGACTGCACATCCTCCTACTCATCGAAGTGATGGGGCACAACTAACCTGCGCAGGTGGAGTTTTACTGCTTCAGTTATTTCATCCCAACGAGAAGATCTTCAATCTTTGTCCTCAGAGTTTCTGTTTCTCTGAAGCTGGATTCAAACCTGAACTTTCATGTGTTTTATTTAAGCTACACAACGAGTTCTGTTCCTGTTTTTAATAAACGAACTGCACATTAGCTTTAGCTGCTACAATGCTAACACCAGTCTCCCACGATGCTCGCTGAGGTCATCGTCTTTTTCAGCAATTTGATTGGTTGTCAGGCGTGTGACGTTATAACAATATAATTCAAATAATCTATTCTTATTATTTATACTAAAACATTTGAAAAGTTCAGGCTCATGACAGTGGAATTATTGTTTTTTTAAAAAAAAAATTAGGATAATTAATTAATCAATGAATTGATTCTTTTTATTCTATAATAAAATATATAAAATATAACAAGCATTAAAATAAAATGATTGATGTTTGACATGATGTATTGTTATTACTAGTATAGTATATAAGTATAAAAATAAAATGATTGATGTTTGAAATGATGTATTGTTATTACTAGTATAGTATATAAATATAATTCTATGCTCAAATATATTAAAAAGTATTATTATATTTTTACTAATTGAAATTATTTAAACTAAATAAATAAAATATATTTGATCATATAATAATTATCAGTTACCTAACTTTCATAATTTACAAAAAAAAAGTTGAAATACTGTGCTGTGATTGGTTGACCGTGTTTTTAAGGTCGTCCGGGTTGGTTCGCGGTTTCCCGCTCCGCGCTGCCAGTGTCGCTTGGCCCACATTCGGTCCACCTTAAACATTTCTCCTCTCGCGTTATTACGGTGACACACACAAACACACGAGCACGCCCCCCGCGCGCACACACCAGCCGCGTCGGGAGCGCGCGGCGGCAGCAGCAGAAGCAGCGCTGTCAAATCACAACGGAGGAGAAAAAAAAAATCCCTCCGAGGACTTTTTCTTTAACTTTTCACCTTTTAACGCGTGGAACTTTTGCGGTGTTCTGCGGGGAACCGGCGCGGGAGCGGGTCAGCGGCGGGAATATCAAGAGTTACGACAGTTCACGTGCGTCTTTTACGCAGGAGTTGGAAGAAAAAGTGAAGTAGTTTCAGGCACCGGGAGGAGAAGGAGGAGGAGAAGAAGAAGGAGGAGACGGAGGATCCCTGCTTCTTTCACTCCTGGTTATTTTTTTTTATTGTCGTTTTTACCGTCGAGGGGTTTTTCGGTTCTTCCGTCTGGAGGTAGAGATCCTGAAGATCCCGGGCTCGAGCCTCCGTGTCCCTCCTCGCGAAGCCACCATGCTGCCGAACACGGCGCTGTACGCGGCCAAGAAGCGAAAGAAGCCAGTTCAGAAAATGTAAGTCACGCAAAACCCGCGGTGATCCTAATTATTCTGTTTACGTCGTGTTTACAGTGACCTCATTGTCCGGCGAGCCTGTTGTCTGCGTGTGATCCTCACCAATGAGTTCACGATCCAGTCTGACGCGAGCACAACCGCAGCTGTAACCTTGTCAACTGCGTTATTTCGATCGTGCAGCGAGGTTCTGCAGAGATGTGTTGTGTTTTCAGGTGGTCGCAGCTGAGCCTGCACCTCCAGTCTGAGCTGCATGGGGACCAGGCTGTGCAGCAGCTCAGGAGCTGGCCTCTTGTGTTTGCAATAGAAGCGACATCGTCCTGAGCTCGATCCATAAAGTCTATTTTCCCCCCCGCTGCGGTTATGCAATGCTGGCCAGCCAGACCAGAGGTAATGTGAAGTGCCGAAGTCCAGCGGCAGCGCAGGCCTCTCCGCATCCAGCACGGAAAATAAAAGAAAACTGTGGCTTCAGTACTATTTAAATCTAATTATACCATGTGAGACAGCTGGCCCTCTCAGACTGATTCCTGCAAATGGACTCCACTCAGATCTCCTCTCAAGAATCCTCCGTGCCCTGTAGGTGGGGAGGTTGACATCAGGAATATCATCACACCACCTTATGGTTCTACTTGTGATTTAAGTAAACATGCACATGGCATCTCGTCCCCCCCACCCCACCCTGGATTCCCCTGCTCGGTCCCCTGGAGGGCCCCAGACCACAATTTAAGAACTGCTGCTGCACACTGTTGCTCTGCAGATCATTCTTCAGGGTTGCATGTGCTGCATGTTCAGAAAACACCGTGACACGAGCTTTTGCAGGTTGCAGAGTCTGACTGTTCCCTTTAAATGTGTCAGACAACAAACGTTGGCCCTCAGTTTACATACAGATGTGCAAACATCCCTTTTCTAGAACCTTCAGGGGAGGTTCTCCAAACCACAGCGTGTAACGGCTCGTTTATTGACCCTCGGAATCGTCTTGACTTTCAGACGGGTTCCATGTTTAAATCCTTTATAACAGGCCGTTAATGGTGAGATTAGAAAAGGAGATCATTTATATTATAGATGACTAACCTTTAAAACATTATCCCTAATAGAAACCTTTTATGGCTCTGCAAAGATCCTTCAGAGGAGTTATCTCTTCGTGGTTTGTTACTTTAAACTTAAAAACATCATCGTGCTACAAAGAACCTTCAGGGATGTTCAATTAAAAAAAAGCAATTAAAAATCACTTGAAGGTGCCATTAAGAGCTAAATATGGGTTCTCTATGGGTTAATGTTGAAGTAAACTTCAGCCTTTCATGGTACTTTTTACTTTTAAAAACTTTGTAAAGGTTTTGTAACAGTGGTTCCTCTGAGACATTCACAGCGTTTTAGAGTCAAAGTGAACTTTCCTGTTGTTCAGACCATACGAGGAGAAGAGCACAGCAGAACGAAATTGCGTTTCTGTGCGAATTTAAATTAATAAAGTAACTTTTAACAAAAACAGACACAGAAGCAAAGAGCTAAAGACAAAGTAAGTTGGTTCTTTAAAGTACGAAGCCTGAATAGTTGAATATAAATCCTTCACGGTCCTCCGCAGATCATTCTGAGGAGTTCTCTGTACTTTCACGCTGAAGTTGCTTCTGCCTTTCATGGTACTTTTTTACTCCAGTCAGTTTTTTTAAAGCGCACAGTGGTTCCTCTGGGAGCATTCAAGGTCCTGTGAAGAACATGTAGATGGGTTCTACAGAGGCACATGGTTTATTCTAGAGTATTCTGAGGGGGTTCTTGAAAGCCTCGTGCTGTAGTCGTAGTATCCTCGTTGCTCCACGCTGCTGTGAGGAACCCTTCAGGACTGAGGAGCGGCTCTAATCCTCCCTGTCCTCCTCCTCATCCTCTGTGATTTTTTTTTTTTACCAGTTTGTGATTTTCTAACTTTAACAAGCCAGACAGAGTGTTAACTGCTCCGCTCGGAACCACAGGCTGGAGCCGGGAACCCTGGGAGAACCCTGCCAGAACCGTGGTTTCAGTGTGTGTGTGGTACTACCTGCATTAATCATAATCAGGACGCGGAGCGAGAGCACTCTCACGCAATGTTTCCACGAGGGAGGGAGGGAGGGAGGGAGGATGGCGTAATCTGAGACTCGCTCTGTTTTTTTTCTCCTCCTCCTCTGACTGCCACAACATACTTTTTCCTGTCTTTCCTTCTGTCTCTCTGTGTGTTTTTTTGGGGTTGTTTTTTTCCTCCCTCCCTCGACTCAAATTAACATAGTTCTGTGTCACGCAAACGCTTACGTAAGTCTGCCATGTTCACTCGCCTGGGTTTTTTAGGAAAACTTACTCTCTGGGAATTTATCTTTTTCTTTTCTTTTCCTTTCTAGTGGGGGTGGGTGGGTGAGTTATGAGTGTGTGAGACGGAGTCTGTTTAACCGACAGGCAGGACTGGAGGCGGTGTTACGGCAGAGAACCCTCAGGCACTTCACCTTTTTGTTTACGCTGCACTGTGAAACCAGAACATTCAAATTTATGGTAATGTCTGCAAGGAGGAAAGAAGGAGAACTGTGTTGTTCAGCCGCACAAAAATGTGCACAACAAAGTTTAAATAAGGAGACGAAAGCAGACAGAGACACACGATCTGAGACAAACCGCTCACCCTTTGTGATTAAGCGTAAGAACGTGACACTGTGCTCATCACCGTTATATCTTACAGGTATTTGCCACCAGAGCTCCAAGCTGTTTTCAGACTGTGTCCAGAAAACTGGGTCAGGGCATTTCCCAGAGTTTGCCTTTCACACACGAAGCGCAGGAGATCGTCCGGGTCACACGAGTTCAGGTGGATCCTGGGTAGAGCAGCAGGAGGAACGACATGTCGTAGAAATCCTGCTGTGGAAATCACACGTTCCTGTTTACAGCACATCAACACCGGCGTCGTCCCTTATCACCAAACGCTGTTGAACCGTGTCTTCTGCTCGAGTTGGCGTCTTTGTCGTCGTCTTGTGCATGTGTGTTGGAAACGTTTGCTATGCATTTCACACACTAATGTTGTAAATAGACTTTACACACTGTTTCCTGGATTAATTAAAAGTAATAATGGAGTTTTTCTGCAGGCAGAGGTGTCCCATCAAAAGTTTTATGATGGTGGTCTGTGGGGGAAAAGCTTTTTGTGCCGCAGGGAACATTCATGGTTCAGTCCCACGTGACGATAAAAGTAAATCTTCTTCTTCTTCTTAAACTGGGGAAAGCATTTCTTTGTGCGTTGTCATGTTGAAAGAGGAAAGAGCTTTTCTCCAGAGCTCACTATGCTCTAAAATATTACTTTATGCCGCAGAAGATTTATTTAACTCTGGACTTAAAGGGTCGAGGACGACTCCGGAGATGCAGTGATCTGCATCAGAGCCAATTCTGATGGGCACAAAACCACGTTTATTAGTTTCTTTATTTATGGCTCTATAAAAGTTGAAAAATGAAATGTGATGATTTATGAGCCCTAGAAAAAAAAAGGCTATAGTCAAAACATGAATTTCTATTTAGTTCCGCTTTTTATTTTGATGGTAGGACATCAATTGAGGTTCTCAAAGTCGCAGAATGATGAAATGAAAAGAAGCATAAAAGAACAGAAAGTGGACATTTGTTCCACAGGGGACCTCCGCTGTGCGCTGACAGAGAAATGTGGAGCATGGTTGCACATGCATGTGTTTGTATTCAGTGTTTGCCTGCAGATGAATTCACGAGCCAGATGATTTCTGTTTGTCAGATACAGTGAAAGAGACCGGGAACAGAAGGGTCGCTGCTCTTCCTGCTCGTTCCGCTGCTTCCTCGTGTTGCCGCCGTTGTTTTTGTGTCGGTCTATGGGTAGAACGTGATTTTGGCAAAAGTCGTGCTGATGCATCTTGAGTCCTGCAGCAACAGACGCACAGCTTCTCTCATGACTTACACGTGACGCTCTCCCAAACATCCACTTCCTGGATGTTATGACACCGGCCGGTTCACAACACAGTCAGTTGTTGTTTTATTCATGCTTTTATTTTGCTGGTTTTTTTAATTCCTGCGTTTTGGTTCATAACGATGACGGACGCTCTAATTTCTAATTTGTATGGATGAGTAACGTTATATCTTTAAACACTGACTTCAGTCAGTAAACACAATTAAAACATGCATATCAGTACTCACTAATGCTGGAATGTAGGATTCTCAGACTATTGATGTCGTAATTGATTATTATTAACGTGGTGTTGAGTTTCGTGGCTACACACAACATTATTATACTTTATTAATTACAGATCAAAGTGTTTGTGGAGCTGAATGAACTCAACTTTGAACACATGCACTCTCGGCTCCGTTGTTTCTGAGTCTTATATCTCTGGAGCTCTCACACTCCTCTTTTTTCCTGTATCATAACTCCGGCAGGGAGCAGATGCCAAATTCGTATTTAGTTTCTTTTGTTCCGCTAAGGTGTCGTTTCCCCCGTCGGAGACAAAGTGCCTTTGTGTGAACGCAGGGGAGTGTTTCTTCAAATCCAACACAACTCCACACTCTCTCTCTCTCTCTCTCTCTCCCCCCCCCCCCCCCCCCCACACACACACACACACACACTCTCTCGTATATACACGCCCCTTCCAGGACAGATTAAGCAGATAAAGCGAGAAGCAACAACACTGCTCGCTCATTGTTCTCGCAGGGAGTTGTGCCGTCAGGAATGCAGCGATAGCCATCTCGCCTTGATTTCAGATATGTCGTGTTCTGGAGTATTATTGGAAGCAGATGTCTTATTTACAGGAGGGATAGAGGGAGGGAGGGGGAGGGATAGAGGGAGGGAAGGAGGGAGGGAGAGAAGGAGGGCCAGCGTCCACATTTTACACATTTGTGTTGCAGTTACACTTCAGACGTTCCCTCCACCACTGTTCTCCCAGAGGCTGTCTGCCTGAACTGAACATGTCTGCCCCGGTGATTGTGTTATATTAAAGTTTTGGTCCCAAAGTTTGTGAAAGTTTGAACTCCGGTGCGAGTCGAGGCACGAGTCCTCCTGACACGTTTATTTTCGTGTTGTCTCTTTGATGGCTCCTTTGGACTGAACGTATTCTACAACACCTTCTGTGAACATTTTCTTTCCACTTGCAAAGAAACACCCAGAGAAGAAAGTCTGTGACCGGCCGGTGAATCACATTCCTTCTTCTGACTCGTTGTTACACATCATCTTCATTTATCGTATTTCACAGGAAGCCTTTTCTTACCTTCAGGGCACAACTTGATATTGGCAAATAAACCCAGAGCTGTTTACATTGTGTATCCACTGCAGACGGCCTGCAGGAGGTTTTCCGTTAGAGACGTCGAACAAACACAACGAGAGAAGAAGTTATGGTTTCCACAGTTTGACACTTGAAGGCACCGTTAAACCAAGTGTCACTGCCTGTGGGCACACAGAGTACGAGCGGGGGTGGAAGCCAGGACATGTACGTGTTAAGTGGCGTTAAGGTCATTTTGCACGGCCGTCATCGTCTTTCTTCGTCTTTCTCTGCTCTACAGATACAAACCTGCATCCTGTTTTAATTTTAAAGGCTGGTGGAGGTGGAACTGAACGTCACTGCCTCGGTCATCTGTGGTTCGTCCTCCGCTGCCTCAGTTTGGCGAATTTATTGTTCCGATGAGAGTCAAGCTATTCGTCTGGTGCAGGTCTAGACTGGAAATTTAAACTTTCCCCCCCCCCATGTTTGAAAGATTGAATTTATAATGAAATTTTGAAGAATCTAGGTTTGTTTATCTTTCTTTGGAACCAGGTCTCATTTCTGTGCTTTCTTCAGATGAGCAGTCGAGATAAAGATGACTTGTGTGAAAGGGGAATCTTGAAATGACTGGTTTCTTTTCTTGTATCAACTTTCTGTCAAACATGAGTCACTTAAGTCACCAGTGGTTTTCTGATCAGGAATTGACGATGTCAAAAATCGTCCCCGAAAAACAACGTATAAGTTCAGTCGTCAGACTAAACCTCGTCCGTCAGACTGGGTGAAAATCCCCGTGGAGCTCAGGTTGACCCCAAAGCGAGCGGCATCTCCTGGGCCGGCCTCACACCTTCTGTGGGAAAAAAGAAAAGCCCCTCTGTGCAGCGGAGGTCTGGTTTGAGTTACAGACGAGAAGCCGCTGGGTTTACCGCCGGTCACCGGAGTCCATTTACAGACACAGACCTGCCGCTGAGCTTCATCTGTCCCGACGACGTCGACCTGCAGCTGAAGCCTGAGCGAGGGGGGGCGTTTACCACGTTACACAAGTTAAAACAACAAAAAAACGTGTCAGGAATTTCAATATGAAGCAGACGGAATCAATTTCAAGTCAAACCCGACAAATATCCTTTTAGAACTTCCTGCGTTTCTTTATTATTTTCTTTATTAGCTGAATATCTTGATTTAAAATAAAGCATCCTCGATACGGGTGCCGCCATCTTGCTCCCTTGATTCTTTTCGCGGTGTCTGAAGTCAGCAGGATGTTCTGAAGAACTCCATCTTTGAACTTTCAGTTTTGTGTAATTTTTTAAATGGCGGAAATCAGATTCAGGAAGGAAACTGTCCATTTCCTCTCTCTCGCTCTCTCTCTCTCTCTCTCTCTCTCAGTAAATGTGTAAACACCCCATGACTCCTCACATCCAGAGAAACGACTCCAGCTGAACGTGACCGAGCGGAGTCGAGCGCCCGGGTGACAACACGTCCCTGAGCAGGTGACGTTCACCTGGTTCCCATGGCAACAGCAGATGGAGCTCCTCCACAGCTGTGCCTCCGGAGAGAGGAGGTGGTCGGGGCTTTGTTGTTGTTCACTCGGCCGACGTTTTCTCTCTGCAGTCGGCTCAAACCGGCTTCTTAACTTAATTTGCACACATGAAATACTAGTATCTGTGTCCACGGTCCTCATTAAATGTGCTGCAGGTTGTGAATTCATGTATATTTCTATACATGTAGTGTTTACCATGTGGTGTATGGAAGTTTTTAAAGTTGGTGCTGAATAGTCTCATTATTTCACTTTCACCTCGTGTCTCATCTGTTGCAGTCGTCAGTGTCACGTCTCTGTTGTTTTATTTGCTTGTTATCTCAATTTGTCCCAGCTGCTGCTGCGCTGACGCACACAGACGTCAGTTAACAGAACATATTTAGCCTGCAGCTCATTGGTTGTACTCATCGTGACCTTTCTCAGTCTCAAACTCCGGCTCTGACTTTCAAGGGAAACTGACCTTTTAAAAAAGACGAGTCAAGCTTTTTATTTTCTACTAGATGTTTATTTTTGACAAACCATGTCCTAAATTAACCTTCTGCTCTCGATGTTAAATCCTTTTTTTTTTTTTTATTTTGTGTCCACAGCCCCAAACCTCCACCTCCCGATGGCATCAAGTCCAACCCGTCCAAACGCCACCGTGACCGGCTCAACGGGGAACTGGACAAGCTCACCAGCCTGCTGCCCTTCCCCGAGGAGGTCAGGGCTCGGCTGGACAAGCTGTCCGTCCTCCGCCTCAGCGTCGGCTACCTGAAGGTCAAGAGCTTCTTCAATGGTGAGTGTGGAAACATCTGAAACTCTCACAGGCTGCATCACCGAGACTTTTAATTTATTCCGTATTTTGCCACTGAAGCAGCTCAGGTATGAAACCCTGCATGTTTTTAACCGAGATATCAATTTGATATTCATTTAACTTTTCTCTGTGGCAGAAACTGGAAGTAGATGAAGTATTTAAATTATTAAATGGCAGGTATTTGGACTAAAACATTCAAAGTCAACCCTCATACAACAAATGCTGCATTTTGTGGAAGCAGAGAAGAATAAATAGACTTTTAACTTCAAATAATGAAGGTTAATTAATCTGTCTTTATCTTTTTAATGGAGCTTCTTTTGTATTTGCAAAAATCATCGACATCTTGAATCTCGAAGTAGAATAAGTGAATTACCAGACAGAGATTACATGGCTAAGAAGAAAACAGGCCAGCTGTTTGTTTTCCAAATGTTGCTGTAAATCTCTGTTAACAATTACTTGAAAAAGAAATAAACTTCTCGGTTCTTTAACAAAAAACAAAAAAAAAAAAAGAGGCGAATCTCTCCTCTGGGAACCAGGAGGTTATTTATAAAAAAAAAAATGAATTCTGCCCTATTTCTGTCAACATGGCGCTGGGAGGTTATTCCAGTTTCCATCCAGCTTCCTCACATTGTTCTGCGACCTCTTTTGAAAATAGCAGCAATTAGATCCAGAAAGCCTGAAAGATGAGGTTCCTATTTACAGTGTGTGTGTGTGTGTGTGTGTGATGTAACCTCACAGATAGTGTATTCCCGTATATTTGAAGCCGTCCTCCTCAGCAACAGGAGGTGTGAAGTGGAACGAGAGGAGGCGAGCATTTCTCAGTACGTGTTGCCAGGGCGATGATACACACACACTGTACTTGCTTTGGGGACATCGGCCTGAATGCACAGTTACCCTCAGAGGCTCGTGTGTGTGTGTGTGTGTGTGTGTGTGTGTGTGCACCTGTTGCACGTGGATGTTGTGCTCCGCACGACTCGTCTGAATTTCTACAGAAAACCTGGCAGGAAAACATTTGCGATTGTCGGAAACTTTTTCTCCGGTGATCGATGAGCTGAGGGTCTGTTGACGACACTTCTGCTCTGGGGAAGTTCAACGGCCATTTGCACGGTTTCTATTCTACATTATACAACATTTTTCAGACTAAACAATGGAGTGATTGATTTGATTGGATTGACGTCACGGACTTACATCATTACCGAGGGAAGAATCCAGACAGACAAAGTCAACGGCAGCGATGCAAACTGAGAATAACTGTTGATTGGTTGAACTGAGCAGATTCTTTTCACCGAGACATTGTTCAGCCCTGATTTCGGTCTCGGTTTGTGTAAAGTGTGTTTTTACAGACGTCAGAGCCCGTTTGCTTCGGATCCATTAATTATTCGGCAGCGTAGTGTCGACTGAACAGATGCGTCGGGAGTCTGGTTACTCACCCAGGGCTTTTATTTTGAAAGGAGAAGAGAGGAAAGAGTCATTGATAAAACCCATCTTCTGTTATTGGAAATGAAAACTCTTAACGTTGTGGATATTATTATCCACTCTCTCGGTGTGACTCAGGGTAACATGGGTCCAGTATTCCTGAAGCTTGAGCAAATCATTTGGATTAACCAAGAAACGAACTGACGGATTAATCGATGATCCATCATAAGCTGCATCCCTGTGTCATCATACCACCAGGCATGTGTTTTTTTATTTTGACAGGTACTCAAGTGTTTAGTGGGATAATCCAAACCACATTCAAAATCCATGTTGGCACGTTCTCCCCAGATCTGTGCAGAATTACCCACTGAGCGTGTCGCAGAGTTTTATTCCAGCTACCTCGCCCAGTAGCAGCTTATTTGGTTTTTGAATGTGACACACACCCGCAGGTCATGACAGGCTGAGAACAGATTTATCAATAAGGACGAGATGAATGCCTATTAGCAAAAAAAAATTCATAATAGCTATTGAGATCACAAACACATATACAAACACTTGTCGCTCCACCCGTTTCTTGGCCACTGATCCGTCACCTCTACCATCGAGCCACACCCGTTTCCTGTGGCGGCCCCTGCAGCACCCCGGGGCCCCTTTTCCTCCGACTGTTCAGCCCTTTCCCCTTCGGCTCCGACGTCTGAGGTCCGCAGCTACGCTCCGCTCGCCGCCCCGCTCCAGCTCAAACAAACGCCGCAGGACTCCAGTGTGTTGTTACAGCGGGGGGCAGGCGGGGGGCGGCTTGTTAGCACGGCAGGTCTGCAGCAGGACAACTCGGGGCTTTATCCATTCATGAAACCCTCCAACGCACACACACACACACACAGTTCCCCCAATTTTCCCTCGCCCTTCAAAGGTTTCTTTTAAAGTGGACATTAAACGCATGCATCAGACTTCGCTGAGAGCCCATCGCGGTGCATGTTATTATCTGCATTTGATGTAAAGTATTATTACTGATGCTTTTGAGGTTCTGTGTAATGACAGGTCCGCTTCTCCACCTTCAGGCTACATCCACTCTCATATACCTTTTTCTCCTTAAAACTAAAATGAGCTTTTAGCTCTGCATCGGTAATAATATCGTACTGACACACCTGAGCACTCATATCACGCGGCGTAAACAGGAAGCAGATTTGTCGATCAAGCATTAAATCAATCATCAACCATGCTCGTAAAATTTTAATTTCCTGATATCTTTTCATCAACTGCAGTTTATGAGCCGAGTGTCTGGGTTTTTATATTTATACAAGGTAAAGTACTCATAGATAGTATAGTGTGGTTAACTGTACACGTTCTCCAGGTCTCTCCTGGTATGTGCTGATAAATGTTCCAGCCTAATAATGGTCATAATAATTATGACTCTTCGTCCATTCGTCCTCTGTGGATCTCTGTCTTTGCTTCGCTCTAATTGCGATAATAGACCGTATTGATTTTATTACATTAAACATAAAAGTGCTTTAACGGTCAAATAAAAGCCAGGCATCAAAGAGAGGCAATTATTAAAAGTGTAGAGGGATAAAAGCACCAGGACGGAGGGTAGAAATAATCGTGCAAACAGTCAAAATAAAAGACATCGTGCAACGAGCAAGTCCATAAAATTCAGTTTACAAGGTTTAAAAGGTAAAACTGATGCACTGCAGCTGCCCGAGGATTTAAGTTGAAATGAGGCCGTCTCCTTCTTACACTAAAGTTCACCAGGATCTGTTTCTGCCGATATCTCGATTTCTCAAACTGCACAAAGTTGTTGATATCTAGAAAGGAATTCGTTTTACTTAATATTACTTAAGATACAGAAAAATGAGTCGTTCTCGTCAGGTTGGATCTGTAAAAATTAAATGTACTAATCAAAAATATCAGAGCTTTTCTCACATGAGCAGTCGTGGTATGATTGATGTTTGTAGATCATCGTCTTTCTGTTCTTGGACTGATGAATCAATGAACATGGAGGATCTTCTGTGAAGTCATGTTTGGAGCCGGGGCAGCGACAGGACAGGAAGTGGCTTCGATATTCTTAGAGTGCAGACTGAGCTTTTTCCAACCATGCCATCTGGGCAATTAGCATCTTTTCTTTTTTTTTCCGTGCAGAAGTACAACATGTGGACGAACCCAGAAGTTAGATGTTGATTCATAGCTTTAAGTTCTAAAAACGTCTAAACAATGGTCTGAAAAGGACAGACGCTGAGAAAGACGGCGTGAAGATCTGTTTTTTTCTCCATCACGTGTTCCCTCATGATGAACCTCTCGACCTGTATTTAAACATTCAAGGAGCTTGGTGGAGATTTAGAGCACAATAGGAGCTCCAGGTGTTTGGATGGATATCTGCCAAAACAACCAATCTATTAATCAACGAACTGCTCAAACGTATTGAGAAACGAAGCCGCTGTGGTTGATTGTGGCCCTAAAACATATTTGCTAATGTGATCAAAGAGATAAGCGATTTCTAAAAATCGTCCATCACGACTTTGTAACTCGTCACGTGACACGAATGATGCAACAGCGAGAAAAGCTCTGGTTCTGCACGAGTGAGTGAAGACGCGACCGTGTTAAAGCTGCACAGTCTTTTGTAAATGAGCATCGCAGCCTCGCTGCCCACATCGCAATTAAAATAGATTTCCAGTCGGAGCTCTGCAGGCGTCAGAGAAACAGCAGCGCAACAGTCACCACAAATTAAATCAAGATATTCCCTCCATTCCCAGGACAAACATTTACTTAAGGGCAATAAAATTCCTCCTTCTAATCACATGATCTGAAGCCGGCGTCAGAGGAAAAGTAAACGGCAGCTCCGTCTGATCATTGGACTGTTAAATATAGATTATTGATCCATTTAATAGGTTCAGGTCCACTCAGTGTTCCCATGAGCTAACTTTTTTTTGCAGATATTTAAAATACTTGAGCTCTTACCGCTCTATTTTAAAAACCCTCTTTTCTTTCAACTGATTAAGCTAAAACCTAAATGTGAAACGTAAACATCCGACATGTGCAGCTCTTCTATTTTGGTTGCCAGTTGCATTATGGGTCATTTTGGTCGTCAGCCCGCAGACGAGGAGTGACTTCATTTGTCTGCTGAAAGAGAAATAATGACATTCACAGATTCTAAAAAGCCCAGACTGACTGAGCGTCTGCGGCCTCGGTGAATCCCTCATTGTGACGAGTCAGAGTCTGTGCGATGGTGAATTTCCCAGCATGCCTGTCAGCGAACAAAGACGACCCGGGAGTGTAAAGGCTCATGCGAAGGCCAGGCCGGCACGTCGGAGCAGCAGGAAGTGGCTGAGAAAGGAACGCTCTGTGTCCGTCCTCCCGTCCCTGTCTCTAACCGAGCCGCAGGATGGGGCGGAGAGGCCACTGGGAAACGCCTGGAGGTTTGATCCCATGGCCGACGCTCACAACACCGGCATTGTTCAACGCCATGAACGTTTTCTGAACCAGACCTCCCTCATGTTCAGACACGGCTCTGTTCGTCAGTGTCTCCGTCTCGGACTCTTTCTCTGCTTCGCTTTGATTGTGGAAATGATCGTTGGCCTAATTATTGTTTTTGTTCATATAGTTTTTATAAAGTTTCAAACTATGGATGGATTACTGAATGAGTCAAGTCAGCGCAGGTCCAGGGGCCCAGACGGTCAGGGGGCCCCTCAACCAAGTGACTGGTTTCTTGTTGAAAAGCCAATCAAAAGATTTAAAATGAAAACAGAGAAACACAAAATGACCAGAAAGAGACAGAAATGCTGCAAAAAGATGCAAAACAACAGTTAAGAGAAGTGCCTCCAAAAGATAAAATGGCCACAGAGGGACACAAAACTGATGCAAAATGATTAAAAAAAAGATGAAGTGCATCTCAAAGGATCCTTGTTCGTTCAAATAGATGTAGAAACTGCACTTAAAAGACTCAGTTGCCTCATATAGAAACAAAACTTCTGCAAAATGACATGAAACAACTGCAAAGATCTGGAAAACATCCTCAAATAGATAAAATGGCCTCATAGAGACAGAACTCTGCCTCAAAGCGACTAAATAGCCTGAAGTCAAACTGACAGTGATATTTCATCAGGATTAAGAAAACTCCTTTACAACGCTGCCATGTCAGAAACGAACACAGGCTCCCCGTCGAGGGGTTTCAGGCAAAGGAGAATCTTTTGTTCTTTCCGTCTTGAGTGTGTCACTGAAATATTTGCCCACAGATCAGTGCTCTGTGATGAAGGTCCTCTTGAAATCCACAGCGCATCGATCTGAGGTTGCGACATTTTTCCAGAGTGGATGTGTTTGGTTTTTGGAGTGAAGTCTGATGAGGCCCCAGCAGAGGAGGTTTCTGGCTGCGGAGAGCTGTAATTTGTGGTCTTATAATAGCTCGGCTGAACTTCCCTCTCCTCTGCTGGGCCTCGGGAAACACACACACACACACACACACACACACACACACACACACACACACACACACACACACACACACACACACACACCCCTCCCCTCCATGCATTTTCCAGATGTGTTTCCAGCGGACGGTTTCAGGCTGCGCTCAGTATTCCCAGCAGATGAAACCTGCTGGAGGTCGTCAAGCTTCCTCTATCTGAACCCCATGACCCCCCCCCCCCCCCCCCCCCCCCCAATCAAACCCCCAGACCAACCTCAGACCAGTCTCATGGCCGAGGACGGAGGACGGGGGTTGAAGGTCAAGGGTCACCGTGCTGTTAGAGATACTGTAGAGCTTTTAAACAACAGCTAAGAAAACATCTCCACTCACTCGGCTTGAATGTTGGATGAATTTAATCTGGAGTCTCGACTTCTCCCTCTTCTGCTTTTTCTTGCCGTTTGCCAGGCAGGCCGATCCGAGGCGTGGACAGACAGAGACCAGTGTTGTGGTTGTTGCTGAGGTTTCATACACACACACACACTCACACAAAAAAAAATGTAACATATCAGCAGTTCATCTCCAAAACACGAGGCAGGTCCTGCTGCAGATCCACTGTTTGGCAGGAGTCTTGATCCGGGTAACCGCTGTCAGGAAACAGATGCATGTTTAACAGCGTTTGGTGGGACATGCTTACGTCCTGAGCTGAGTGAGGCTGAGTGAAGCTGAGTGAAGCTAAGTGAGGCCGAGTGAGGCTGACTGAGGCCGAGTGAAGCTGAGTGAAGCTGAGTGAAGCTGAGTGAGGCTGAGTGAGGCCGAGTGAGGCGCTGCTGCTCGTTCTGCGAGACGTTTTGTTGGTCAGGGAGAGAAAAGTTATTTTTCTCTCAAATCACAGGATTTCTGCAGGTTGTGGGCTCCTGGAATATTTGGGGCTTTGAAGATACATTTTCATCCTGTTAAACTTAGAAATATGAGAAAAACTAAATTTGTCCCGATGTCTGATTGCACCTGCTCCTTTATATTGAGTTCTTTCTCGAACCATGCGTATTCCTTTGAAAGTATTTATTATATTTCTGCTTTCCGCAATGATTTGTTCCGCTAGTGTTCATTCATTGTTTTCTGGGAAGGGATAAAAACTTGTTCAGTGAGGAGAGTAAAGCCTGAGAACAGAGTGATAGAGAACTGGGTTGTGTCAATGAAGTATGAGCACCAATATTTGTATTGGCAGAAGAGACAAAGTCCAACAGAGAGACCTTTGCAACGCTGCCACAAACTGGTTCTGTCGTCGCTGAATCAAACAGAAAACAAGACGAGAGGAGGGAGAGAACAAATGGGAACCATTTGAAATGCCTTCGACTTGTGTAAACGTTCAAGGAAGTCTTCATGCAGCTGAAGTTTCAGTGCAGTCAAAGATCACAAATGAGGCTGTGATGCACGAGAGAAGAAAAACGTGTTTGTTTGTGATCTGATTCCTGGAAAGGCTCTGGAATGAGTCCTGTGCGTCTCAGTGTGTCCAGTGTGATAACATCAGACCTGCAGACCGTCTGCATGCTGGGTCGCAGTCAAAACACAGCAGACAGACGCTCGTGTACAAACCTGTCCAGGTATCTGGGGAAGACCACTGTGTGTGTGTGTGTGTGTGTTGAGTTTGAATCAAAGAAATAACCAGCCGCAGGTAAACTTAGACCAGAGGGATTCTGGGACACGTGTGTTTCCCTACACATCCTACACAATGCACATGGGAATCGCACACGTATGACTCTTTTCATCACAGCGTCCTCCCGGCCTGTCGGTGACATCACACGTTGTGGTGGGCGTGCTTTGTTTTCGTGCCACGGTGTTGTTTCTGTGCTGAGCTCTATTCCTCCTGCAGAGAACAATCATGAATCTGGACAACAATCAAACAACCTCCGTCTCTTTCATCTGTCCGCTCCCCATCGGTGACTACGGCCTTACTCACTTTTATTTATTTATTTTTACCCACAAATCTCAACACCTGACACATCTGCTTGTGTGGCAGCAGTTGCAGTTTGTCGTCATGTCCCTGTTTCTGTTGAGACGTTGCTACCGAGCCTCGTCCAGATTTTTATATCCACTATAAAAAATAATTAGCATCGTCCTTCCTTTTCAGCCGTCCCTGCCAACCTCACACAAACAACCCAGCGGCAAACAAAGAGCGATGACAAGTGTGTTTCACCTGAAAGGAAATTATATAAGATGTCAATTCACCAAACTGTGAATGAAAACAAGCTTTTTTAACATCGCATCAAAGTTAATAAATGATAAATGCAGTTAAATCAGGTTAAAATCTGTTTTTTAAAAGGTCACGTCGAAACTAAAGATCACAGAATTGTCTTGAACTGTTTACCCATGATGCAGTGAGTCATCTTCTATTTTTCACCTCCAAACAACAGAGCAGCTCTCACCGAACACCTCCACAAATATAAACCCTGCAGAGGTTTTCTGTCCCCGCCGCAGAAGACACCAAAGCCTCACAGTCAATGATGCAAAATGGCAGAAACACACAGAAAAAGTCAAGAAACATAAAGAAGCAGTGGAAGAAAAAAAGGTTTCATGAAAAGCAGCGTGCAGCAGATAAGTGGGGATTAATCGGTGCTTCGGTCTGACGTGCAGCTCCGCCTGGAACTCGCTGCCGCCGAGCTCCACGTGCTTGTCAGTTAATCAGGGGGAACCTGTAAAACACGTTGACTAATCTCTCCTCTGTGTCTTATAGGAAGTTATGTTTGTCAGAGGAAGTCAGGGCGGGAGGAAGCGCCCGGGGCGAAGTGGCGGTGGAGAGAAAGGTGTCTGCTAACCTCTGATCTAGCCACAGCCCTGGGGCCAAACAGGGCTAAACAGAGGCTCGGACGAGCTCGAGAGACAGGCGTTGTTATTTAAAGAAGAAGTACAGGACACGATGTGCTCTGCGCTTTGTGGGTTGTCTCGAATCTCTGTTGCAATTCTGCTGAGAGCAAACAGGGACAGAAAAGATGGATCGAGCTCCAGCAGGAGATCAAGCAAACGTTTTCCAGAATACGATTAGAAAAAGGACGTTTAAAAAAATCGAAACATTCGGGAAAATAGAGAATCTGCAGGATTTATTTCCAATCAGAGATCAAACAAAAGCAGCAGCTTGTGCACGTCACAGTGGATTTTTTAGTTTTTATTGCTTTATATCGTATTTTTCTGCTGCAGTTTTACTTTGACTGAATAAAAGAGAAAATCATCCACAGTGACAAGCAGCTGCAGGTCAGAGGTGAGGCTGACCTTTTACCCAGAACCCCCTGCAGTAGGTTACAGGTAGCCGACAGTTACTTTAAAGGAGAATTACTTTGTGCGGGTAAGTGATTCTCAAGCCACAAAAAAATAGATTTCCGTCCATAATTAACACGTTTGTTTTGGGATCTTCACGAAGCTGCAAAAACGTCTTCATGAGAAAATCTGAGCTGTTTGAGTGAGTGGAGATTTATTTAAAGGAGACGACTGTTTGCTTCTGCTCCTGTGACTGAGCAGTTCATGTCTCTATATTCAGAAATCTTTTATGATAACTGGCGTTTCTGTTGAATGTCAGTTGTGCTGAAGCTGCAGGAGGAGAAGCTGCATCGTGGCTCCTCGGAGCTTCTTAAAGGGTCGTGTTTTTACCCAGGACCCTTTTTTTTGGGCGAGTGCAGTGGTTCAGATATTTCCAGGGTCAGGATACAGTTACCGAACCGTCATGATCTCATTTTCCTCAGAGGAACAAGCTGCTTCCTGACTCCACTTCCTCTTTATCGACCCAAATGTGTCGCTCAGAATTAGTCTCTCCTTTCATTAGATAATTGCCGAGCTGTTTGTGAACGTCCCTGATTCCGAGGGGAGAGGCTCCAGCCAAGCGATTTGATTTGTCGGAGACGCCGTCCAACAATGATGATAATTAACACGGTGACAGCTTGTGCAGCTACGGGGGAACTTATCATCGATCTGGATTGTTTTCTGCTGGGCGTTCGTTGTGCCGTTGAATATCTCCTCAAACGTTTTGAATTAAAATGATCTTTAATCTGATTGTTGTGCTCCAGGAAACGTCCTCGTGTTGTTAAGTTTGTGGAAATCACAAAAATAAAGGTAAAGCAGCAGACACACCGGAATAAAGCAACACAAACTACACCCGAACCTTTCATTCGCTCTGAATATGTGAAAATAAGTTTCCCCCCAGTGTTTCTCCACCAGCTGTCCCGAAATGTAACTGGATAACCTGGAATGAAATTAGGCCAAAGGTTTGCAGCATGGGAGAGGAGAGCCAATAAATGGTCCCAAGATAAACGCCAGGATCAAAATATGATTAAAGAGATCCGCGACATCAAAGCGTGTTTACTCCGTCTGACTTTTCTCTTGTTTTTGGAGTTTTTCTCGTTGAGAATCGGATACTTTTACCACTTCGAGCCTCCAGACGAAGGGAAAAATCCCTCTTTGCTCAAACACGTGACGAGGACTCACAACTGCAGATTCTTTTGATTTTAACGCATAGAATGTTTGGGAATCACCGACTTCTTATTTTACACAGGAGGCGTTAAGGAAGACTGTAAGGCAGCATGTGTTCACTCACGCTGGACTCTCGTAAATGCAACTTTAAAGATGTGTTGTGCTTCAAACTGTGAAAATATGACTAGAGTAAGAAAATGAAAGTGTTGATTCCCTCTGGATAAACCACTTTTTGGATTTTCTTCTCGTCTGAGTAGCTTGAATGTGTTGAGCTCTGCATGTTTGGTGACCGCCTACTAGCAGATCAGTTATGAAACTTTATTTATTGAGCTCAGGTCGACATGGCGACCAGAGAATCGGGCTCTCGCTCCTCAAAGATTCCTGCAGCTGTCGGGTCTCGCCACCTGTTTTTCCACTCTTGTGATTTTGGTTCTTTTGCGCTCAAGTCTCTCCGCGGCTGTAAATCCCGCCACACCACGTGCGGGAGCCTACGGCCGCCGATCTGCTGCGTTTTTCATGTTTCAACCTCGGTCGCTCCGTCCACCTGTCGCGTCTGCTCCACGTCACACCCCCCCCCCCTCCCCCCCTGTCCTTCGGAATCTGTGCAGAGACAATCAGGAGGGAACGTTGAGCAGCCAGGACTGTCAGATATTGGGAGTCCCCCCCCCCCCCCCTGCACACGCTGCACGTCTGGAGCTGCAGCGGCCCGGTTGTTCTTAATAACAGGGAAGCGCGTTGGGTCGGATCTTTATGATGGAAAATTACTGGCAGCCTCTTTGCCCCACCCCTCCTGCCGATGAATGAGAGTTTACACAGGCAGCGAGGCAGCTATGTGTGGGTCATTAAGGAATCAAGGAGCTGCCAAGAGACAGTTTGGTGCAGTGGGAACCTGAGCTGCCGTTCAACACAACTCGATACCCGCAGTGACAACTAATCTCAAATTATAGATTCAAGTCGGCCTGAGGAAAACAAGAGAAACCAAAGTGATCGAGCAGCTGATGAAATATTCATCGTGTTGCTGCTGGAGCTTGATCAGAATATCACTTATTTGTCTTTGGAGGTTTCAGGAGGATGAGTGGCAGATGTTTATTAGACAGTATTTGAATTTCACGAGTCAATTTCTTAGTATTAATAGTCAACGTTGGACAAAAAGTAAAGAGTCGTAAACACAACTAAGAAAAGAAAGTTGCAAATATTACAATAACAAAGACGTTTGAAATATTACAGCCTTTTTTTTTTCTCTCTGACTAAAAATAACCACATTTGAATTTGTCTAAATAAAAATAACTGATCCAGTAAAGTCAACAGGACGCTGCGTCTGTGTTTTTCCCGCCAGAAACAAGTAAAACTGGGTCACGCTCATCAGCTCTTCGTTTCACGCTCATCGTCCCGCAGCTCATTTTAGCTTTTCAACGCAGACGAATGCATGTGAGCGACGGCGGCAGGAAACGTGATCCGCTGCGAGGCAGACGACACGACGGCGAGGCGCGTTAATGTAATCAGCAGTTTACATCACACCCCGTCCTTTTATCGTCTGTCTTCTTCGGCTGTTTATTTTCTGTTTCTTCTCTTGAAGCGCAGAAGAAAAAAAGCCTGTTGGAACAGATCCCCCCCCCCACCCCATCCCCCGTATCTTTCCCAGCTGTCCCTGCGGTTGTTTCTGGGAATATTTTTAATCTCTGAAATGAAAGTTGTGTAATTGATAGGGATGTGTGCCACTAAAGAAGACACAATGGTTTTAAGTTTGACCAACACTGCGTCACCATCTTAACTTTTCCTTTCCTTCTTCTTCTTCTTCTTCGTGGTTGGTTTTGTCGTGGTTTTTTTTGCGCCTCGTCACCGACTCTGATCGGACGCCAGAACCCAAAACAACCTAGAAGCAAGAAGTAACCCTCTCCCCTGAGCTGAGAGGTGTGGGACACTTTCATGTGAATGAAGACAAAGGAAGACGTCTTGTGAAATCTCCACAGAGACGTTTGACATCATGCAGTTTCACAACACGCTCAAACTCCAGCGCAGTAGTTTTACTTTGAACCAAATGTGTTTTTACTTCTTTTATGTTTTTTTTGTTTTTTTAAAGTGTTTTCAGCCTCATCCATGACTTAATGTTTTCAGTTTCTCGTCAACATAACCCAGCGATGCTCCTGATGTCAGCGCACATTTCTCAGCTGCAGTGTCATTGGTTTAGATTAGCTCACTGGAAACTAAGCAGCAGCGTCGGTGAATGGGAGCGGGTGTCACAATCTATAAAAGAGCCCCAGTGCTCACATGAGGACGGTGTTCGTCTGTCCAGATCAAATTAGTCTCTGAAACCACGTCTTCTGGTGAGGTGACGTCTGCAAATGTCTTGATCCAGTTTACAACCAACTGAAACAAAGAAAAGCTGGAAAAGCTGCAACATGGACCGAACTAAAGAATCTAAACACACTTCAAATCAATGTTAGCTCGTTCCTATGCTATCAAGTGTTTCTGATTGATTTTAATGAGATATTTGATGAGTCAACGTCAAAAGCACAAGATGGAGGCGTTCGTATCCAGGATATTTTGGCGTCAGTGGGAGGAAGGGGATAGAAACGGACACTAACGAGGCTGAAACCACGAACTGATTGAGCGGACAGCGTCCAGCAGCTTCGCGGTGACACCGTCAGCGCCGTGAAGCTGACAGCCGGCCTTGACTGCAACGCACCAACTGTTGCCGCTGAGTTCACTGGTGACAAATGTGTGTGTGTGTTTGCATACTTCTGAAGCCGTTCGATCCAAATACTGAAGCAGGAGAAATTGAGACCTCTCTCGCAGGTATTAATGTGGCAGCTGTAGAGGGGTGTGCGTTCATGTGTGCGTTCATGTGTGCGTTCACGTGTGTGTGAGACATAGTAAATCATCCCGGCTGTAGGTGTTGGCGTGTGGCCGCAGGATTCACCCCGACACATCGGCACACGTGACACCAGGGGATTATAATTAATGGAAAAAACGATTAACTCAGTGAAATGAATAATCCTGAGAAGCCACTTCCAGAGCCGGTGATTAGTTCAAGTGCTGCCAACATTATCATAACAAGAAGAAAATCTCCGTCTCAGATATGAAGTCACTGTGGGTTTTTTTGTTGCTGCATGAAATCATTAAATCAGTTTCATTTTTTTTGTGGCACTTTCTTCTTCTCTGATCAGTGAATGATGTTTTTAAGTTTCGTAAATTGAAATGTGAATACTCTTGCGTGCCTCATCTGGCTCCTGCAGAAACCCTGTGCGTCAAATGTGAGGTCCCTGACTGAGGAAATTCTTTGCGGCCCCAATCAATGCTGAAAACATGCCTGTGTCTTTACACGTTCAGCTTTCGGTGACTCCAGGTAGATTGTCTGCAGCGCTGCTCCTCGTGTTTACATACTTAACCGGTGCAGATGAAAGAGGAGCCGGCGCCTCCCTCCAGCTGGTTCAGACATGTCGGCAAACATGGCCGTCCTCGCTGTTGGGCCCAAACACCAAAACAATGACTGGGTCTGTGTAATCACTCTACACACTGCGGAGGGTTTAACCCTGTCGTGACCCTGCAGGACACACAACTCCACTGAAACACGTGCGACTCACCTGGGCTCGTAGATTCTGTTTAAGTTACGACACAGCAGACGAATAAGAAGAGCCTGAGTTCACATGATTAAATCAGCAGAAGAAGTTTTCAAATCTGTTTCTATCCACATTCCCCCCTCTCTCGCAGGAGGTCAGAGGTCAAAGTCTTTGGCCTTGTCAAGTCACTGTTATGATATTTGATATCTTCCTCTCACGACCTTCTTCCACACGTAAATTACTGCAAACTCTCCGACGTCAGTAATTCTGTGAAACGCCAGATCGGACGCAGAAGAATCTCAGTTTCTGTGGCTTTGCGTGTTGAGGAGAAGCTCAAAGTTAAATTGAGTTAAACAGGCACATTAGTGCGGACAGGACCTTAGCATTTAGCTTTTGAACACTTCATCTGTTTTAAATGATCAGATAAACTGTTTTTTTCAGCTCTGACACAGACCACAAACCTGCTACAGGTGGGGGAGGAAAAGTCTGGCTTCAATCAGGAATTAGTCAAAGTGACCTTAACTCACCAACAATAAACCGCTGTGTGAGCAGCTGTGTACATGCACACAAGCCGCAGGGCAATTACACACATGAAGCAGTCGCCCCCTCCAACTGTTTAAAGGTAGCTTATCATGTGTTTCCTGTTGGGCTTGGTGTAGCAGCAGCTGACGGAGCTCTTAGAGCCGTCAGCGTCCATGTGTGCGGCAGTCCGCTCCGCCAAAAATATTTTTAGCCATGTGTTGTGTATTTTTAAGAGCCTGTCGGGATCGGCAAATAAAACCTGTCGTCCCGCTCGGCCACGCTGGAGGGGAAGGTGAGAGATTCCCCGCTCGGACCAACTGATCCGGCGTCTCATATTAGATTTGTGGCTCGTGTGTCGAGACGAAACAGATATTTACAGTTTCGTGTCCGGAATCTTAATGTGGACGATTTGTTCTAATTTAAATTATGTTTCAGGTGAAGTTGTTTTTCATTTTTTACGACAGAAAACATGGACAGACAGTTTATTTCACTTCCAACAGGGATTTATTCTGAAAATTCAACATAAAAATATAAAAACATTAATGTTCTGTTTAATGGGAATGTTCGAATTGAAAACCTGTTGTTTGTCACTGGTCATAGTTATGAAGAGCCTCGATCAACACAAGCGCTCGGAGGAAAGATAAACGTGAAAAGAGAGAGAGAGACAGAGAAGAGAAGAGTGTGTGAGGCTGAAGGAAAACAGAGCCAGAGGGTGAATTCACATGAATGAATGCAGACGCAGTGAAAGCAGCAGAAACAGCTGAGAGACAAACTGCTGGAGTAAGAGGAGGAGGAGGAGGAGGAGGAGGAGGAGGAGTTCACGCTGCTCTCCGGGATCGCAGGATTGGAACAAACACATGAATCTCGGTTCAGACTCTCAGATTGTTTACGTACAAGTCAGAAATCATCATCGATCCTCTCACGGCCGTTCAGGAGGACGATGGCTCTGAAAATTGAAATTCAGACCGACTCTAGAATCCAAAGGGTTCAGGGTTTACTGCTGTTCTGTGTTCTGTAACATTATCGGAACAATTAACGGATAATGAAAAGTGATTTGTCTTGTGTGACGTGAACCGGGCACATTTATCTGGGACGTCAGAGCCACAGACTGCTCAGCCTGCGTTCGATGGACGGGGCGGTGAAGTCCCGCAGACCTCTTTCCATTGTGGCTCGTGGACACGGTGACGTGGGTTTGGCCGAGATCCTTGAGTCACGGAGCGAAAAAACCTCGACGGATCTCCAAAGTCTGTGACTCGCTGATGGAAAACAAACTCTGTTGCAGCGTTCCCATGTCATCCCCGGCCAACATGCAGGCCTCTCTTCTTCTCAACCACCAGTGTTTACTGACAGCACAGGCACAGAGTCACGCTCGGCTTATGATTTCCTGTACCTAATTCTGCTCTGATGCCATCCAGAGGCTCTGCCACTCCGTCTGGGGACGAGCGGCAGAGCCTCCGGTCCCACTTTGCTCTGTTTAGGTTGGGAGGGCTCCGTGTCGAGGCCGAAGCCAGAGTTTACATTGGAAGAGTTTCATTCCAAAACACTATAAATCTATTTAGGAAAAGCAAATGAATTCCCAATGTGTGTTGCTCAATAACAATTAAAGAAAAGCTCTCGTTCTGTCTTGCGAGCGAAGCCGTTTGCAGTGAGCAGCTTCGGGGTGTTTGGGTTTCACTTTGATGTCGGCAGCGGGTCTGACAGAAGAAGTGTCTTCGCTCCTCAGATGGTGGTTGGAGTCGGATCAGAGTTCGCACGGTTCACCTTCACTTTCAGACCTTTTTCTTGGAGTTAGATTTCATAGCAAGATGCAAAGATAGTTGTCGACGTCGTGTGGCGTCAGTGAAGATAACACGTTATAGCATCACTCTGCGAGATGTTTCAGTATTTCCAATATTCAGATTCTGTTGCATGATCAGATTTGTCCAGGGTTGAACTTGTTTTGTTTTTTTTAAAGTTGCTGTCGAGAAGATCAACCCCGGAGCCTTTTCACTTTCCACTAATCACAGCTCTTTGTTTTTCTCTTTCATGTGTGCTGACCCTGCTGCTCCCCTGCCACAGGTAAGACTACTCTGAGTGTTTTCTGAACGTACAACCGCTGCCTTGCTCATCGGCAGGTTTTGACCTTTGCTGCTGTTCTCTGGAAGTAAATCTGAGCCGTTATTTCCCTTTTGTGAAGCACAGGGTGAGGGTATCAGTACTGAGTCTAGTACTGAGTCACTGAGTACTATTACTTTGACTGAGTAACATTCCTGCAGACGTGCTGGAACAAACCCACCGGGCCTGTTTGTCTGCATTCATCTGCAGCTCTGTGTGTGTGTGTGTGTGTCCGACGCTTCACTGTGACCGACAAGCAACACAACATGTTGATGGTTCCAACTCCGTCTGAAACTTGATAAGAGGCGTAAAGACTTTGGATAATCAGCATTTACAGAACAAAGAAGTTTCCTTATCAAGGGAGAGAAGGTTGTATCACCTAAAAATAAAAAAATCCCGAACTGATGATGTGTATATGCGCCAAAGAATTTTCTCTGACATACATGCGCCCTGTCGTCTTCACCTCCGTGGGAGGGCAGTGGTCTCTCTCTCTGTTAGAATGGAAAAAATGAATGAAGCGATTCATCTGGTTGCCACGGTAACATAATGGTTAGCCGCATCAGCACCTCGCGCAGTACTCCGCAGTACTACAGTACTTCAAACTAGTTCAAATGCACCAGGTGAACGTCCGCGCGGTTCAAACATCATTTGGTTGGAGGTGAAGTCTGCGGCTGCTTCCTCTTCTTTTTCTCCTCTCGTTAAATTCTGTCTCGACGTCCTGTAAACAAAGGTCGGAGCGGTTTTCATCCTGCAGAGGAACCGACACACAGTTCTGCTCGATCCAGACCCAGACTTTCATTTGCACACAGAACCTGTCTTTTAGTTTGAGAAAGAGTTTAATCTAAAATCAGCGTCCATCGTTTTGACATAAAAAGCTGTGGAACACTGGGAGGATTCACAGGTCGGATGCGAGGGAGCATGAGGAATAGTTCTTCTCACCGGGAGCTGCTGCACGTCTGCTGCAAACCTGCTCCGTGTGGAAGTGAACATGTTCAGCAAATGATGAAAATCTGTTGTGATTAACGGGATTATTGGATCTTAAACCAGCAGCGTTTTGTTTGTCCTGAAGCTGCAGATACATCACATATGCTTCGCTGATACTTTAAAAAAAAAAACTTCACGTCTTCAGTGTTTCCTTAAACTGAAACATGAGCTCTTAAAGTCCTGCTCACTCAATCCTGCGGAAAATCTGAGATGTAGTTATTTTATCGAAAAGTTTCTCTTGAGGTAAATAAGTGGAACGTCTGGTTCCAGGTTTTCCCGCCTGCTTTTCTCCAGCTGTGACCAGAGGTGGATGGTATCTAATATTTAATAAAAGACCAATATTGACTCAGTGGATCAGGTTTCCCTCGTGTCATTCACAGCTGTGCAGATGTGCGGTCTGGATTTGATTGTGTGGGGAGGCTGCAGGGAGCAAACACCAGACACACAACACTGATCCTCAATCAGTGCGGTGTTTCTCTCGGCTGCTCGGCAGCTGATAGCTCAGACATGCGGCTGAAGCTTTTCCCTTGTCTGCTGAAGCCTCCGCACTCACTCGCTCCCTGCGCTTTTGGGCAAATTGCTTTTAAAGTGTCGTAAATTCACCGAAATCCTTATTTGCACCATCACGCTGGATCAGTTTGAGCTTTTCATTAACGGGTTTACTGTGGGTTTTGTTTTTTAAGTAATAACATTTGTCCAAAAATGCAAACACACCCTGAAAGTTTCTGCCTCAAGCGAAGGAAAAAAAAAAAAAAAAAAGGAAGCGATGAGGTTTTAATGGGTTTTGGTATTTCAGACTTCATTTAGGAGGATTTGAGAAAGAGAAGCTGAACGGCTGTAAAAACAACCTCCTCGTGAGCGCGATCCAGAGCGATCACTAGAAGACGAGGCGGGACAGGTGTAGGTCTGTAGACACGGAGGAAACTCTTTGACATTCAAACCGTTTTCGTGTGTCAGGCGCCTTTAAATAGACAGCGATGGAAATAATGAACCATCACTTGCATTTGTGTGTTTCAGTGTGTTTCACCACAGCGGCAGCCATGTGCTACCACTTCCTCCTTGCGGCACAGGCAACACGTGGCATCACCTGAGGGTTTTGAAGGTTTAGGAACCAAACCAAATTGTACCTGGCTCTGTTCACATGATGATTCATTCGATTTCTTTTTGTTTTATTCTGACGACCGCGAGACAGGAGTATGAGTTTGACTCGACACTCTCAATGGAAACCCTGTCTTCCACCCTTTCACATCAAATTGATCTAATAACTCAACTAGACTTTTGCGTCTTTGCACAGACGTGACTCATTTGAAGTCAGAATTGACCACATGAACATTTCAGTGTCGTGTTTTTTTTTCCGTTTAATTCCACTCGTCAAACCGTGAAGTTTAAATTTATTCTCTTTCAAATGGGATCTGGTGAGAATCAGGTCATCGTTATTGTCGTGGTACGGAAGCTCCGCTCGGTTTCACCACCCACCGCCGACCTGAGGCAGGAAGCTGCTGGGTTTTCCTCTGATTCACTCGTCTGACAAACGTCGGCCTCACAGACGCTGAGAAAACCTCAGTGAATGTGCGTTTCAATGAGGTTTGATCTGACGTTACTTTATTTTAACTGTAAGTGAATCAAGGGGGCATCTGTCAGGTGTCAGGTTTCAGTCAAAGTTTGAGTCAACTGTCTCGTCCTGTGACGAGAAGTCGACCACGACTGCTGAGATGCATTGTGGGAAAAAACATCCAATGACAGAGCTGAAATTAGTTCCCTTATTGCTCTAATCATAGACTGTGAATAGAGATGGACAGCTTGAGAAGATCAGAACATATAATATGATATGTATATATATGTGTATTATTAAAAAATCTCTCACACAGGGCGAGCGAGAGCCATAAGAAATGAATTTAAAAAAGAGGAGAGAGAGAGAAAATAAGGTGAAGAGAGAGAGAAAGAAAAGAGAGAATGTTTGGCAGAATAAACCTGACATGATGAGACACACACACACACACACACACACACACACACACACACACACACACACGCTGCAGAAGACAGATCCAGCAAACTCTGATCAAACTGATAGTGTTTCCACACACACACACACACACACACACACACACACACACACACACACACACACACACACACACACCTCTGCCAGGAATAGAGCACATCTGTCATTTTGTGGGTGTGTGTTTTCTCTTCTATGTGCATTTGTACATGTTTTTGCACATCAACAGTTTGTATGTGGAAACAGTGCATACGTGTGCACGATTATTTGCACAATGTGTTTATACACACATGCACGTCTGCATGAATGACATGGATTTTCTTGTGTGTATTGTGTTAATGTTTAACACACACACACACACACACACACACACACACACACACACACACACAGACACACACAGTTTATATAAGGTTAGTGTTTCACATCCAGACTCAGCCAAAGCTGGAGAATGATGATGCCAAACTATGTCAATGGCCCCCTGGTGGCTGGTTGCAGTAGAGGTCATAAACCCTACCTGCTCCATGTTATTGGATGGGCCATGGGTCAAACTTAAAAGTACACGTCAAATACTTTGTTAGTAAGTGTTTATGTTAAGTTTGGTGTTAATGAGTTATTTGCCATCGTCGGTGAGGAGGCTGCAGCTCGGAGGTTGTTCGTCTGTTTGAAAACAGTAACAGACAGGAAGTGGAACAGCGGGGGAAGGTTGCATGTGACGCCCACGGCCAATGACGAGCCTGTGCCCACAGTCTACATCTGGCCAATCAGATGATCAGCTGTGTTGGTTCTGTTCAATCAGTTCTGGATTTCTGACGCGAGTGAGACCTCTCAGGTTTGAGCAAAACATCTTCGAACAGCCTGCACCCCCCTCCCCCTCCCCCCCCACTGCTTTCTCTCTCCCCCTCTCTCTCCCTCTCTCCTCCTCTCTCTCTCCCCCTCTCTCTTGTCTAAATAAACTCTTGACACGCAACTCCACTGGCTGCCTGCCGAGCTCGTCTGCTGCTGAGAGCGCCTGTCAGTCAGCACTCAAGCAAACGTACAAGCAGCCAGGTACTGACTGACCGACTGACTGGTTTTTGACTCAGTGGGTAGTTCACTGACTGGTTTTTCTGACTGTCCAGGAATCGTAAAAAAAAACAAACAAAGTGAATCATGTTTATTTAGAAGCTGACGCACTTTTCTCGACTTGATGAAGATGAAACGTGTGATTTCTGCATCAGTCAGAACAAAAGCTATGAGAACTTTAAACGTCCTGCTCCGTGCTCACTTCATTCACATCAGGGTCAATATCCCTGCTGCCACCGGCGTTAACAGCAGGCTGAGAAGCTGCTCCACCGACACTTGTAGCTGTCGCCACGTCTCTGGATCAAGACAAACGGCTGCGGGGAGAGAACTAATGAATGGAGGTTAAGTGCGAGGCTGAAATGTGCCCTCCTGCAAATTCCCGGGCTTGAGCTCAGATTTGTGGCTGCGATCAGACGTCTGCGTGAGGGTCCGTGTGAAACCTTAACGAACCCGTCTGCCCTCGCTTGACACTGATTGGTTTGCAGACGAGCGTGAGCGCCTGGCGTCAGCGCGTTGTCATATTAGATTCGGACCAAACCAGAACCAAACAAGGTGGATGTTTGAAAACCTCCCTGATAAGATCAAATCTGATAATTGTGATGATTCTGTAGTTTCAATTCGGACATTTTTAAACCAGGTTTGGTGCAGATGGCTACTTGTTTATACGAAGATAACCTGTTACCCCACTTCCAGCTTGATTACTGTGTGTGTGTGTGTGTGTGTGTGTGTGTGTGTGTGTGTGTGTGTCGGGGGGGGAGTAGTGGTTTCCTGTCCTCAATGGGTCCATGGCACGACAGCGATAAGAGCACCGGAGCTACATTATGCTTCAAACTCCATTACAGATTACTGGCTGTTACTCAACACCCCTCACCCGTCTTCCTCCCTCTACCTCTCTCTTGTTTCCACCCCCCTCTTCCTCCCATCTCCTCCCCCTCTTAACGAAATCTTTACCTCTTTTCTTTTTCCATCTCCATCCTCCTCCCCCTCCTCCTCCTCCTCCTCCTCCTCCCCCCTCATCAGTATCTACTGTATAATGACATTTAGCAGTCCCAAATTGGAGAACATGTAATCATGCAAACCTCCCAAAAGCCAGTGAAGGCATCAAGAGGCTTTGGCAGCCATCGCCATTATGTGTGTGTGTGTGTGTGTGTGTGTGTGTGTGTGTGTGTGTGTGTGTGTGTGTGTGTGTGTGTGTGTGTGTGTGTGTGTGTGTGAGTTCTTTCACACAATAATCACGCTGAATGTCCCCCCCCTCTCTCTCTCTCTCTCTCCTTGTCTTTTCCTCCGCCGGCCTCCTTCCTCTCCTTTCTCAGCTCAGGATGCCAGGGGTTGAAAGTTTGCACGCAACGATGCTGTGTGTGTGTGTCTGTGTGTGCATGTGTGTGTGTGTGTGTCTGTGTGTGTGTGTGTGTGTGCGCGCAACAGCTACAGCAAATTAGCCGTATTTCCATCTGTTGTGTAAAGAAACCACCTTCCTGAGCTTCAGACTTTATTCTTTCTTTCTTTGGTTTTCTTTTTGTTTCGTCGCTGCCTGTGAGCACAATAGAAACACCTCCGGGGAATTTCTTTAAAATTTGGAACAGAAGCTCATTTGGCCTTAAGAGTCAACTGGTCAAAGGTCAAGGGTCAAGGTCACGGTGTCCTCATATTGTGAGTTAATTAACCACCTGCAGAAACTGAAACTGCAGCAGTTGGCGGGGGAATACAACCACAGTTGTTTAATAGTCAGGTTATTCGTCAGTACTACGAAATGAAACACACAAGTTATTCCACCTCAGGTTGTCCTCGAATGTAATGAGTGATCGGTATGATCCCTCTGTTAGTGTGTGTGTGTGTGTGTGTGTGTGGTGGGTGGTGTGCAGTATCACCGCAGAGCGACCTGCCCTTCAGACCGAGGAATGTAAACTTTGAGACGTCTCCTCCAGACTCGGCCTTATCGCTGCATGCGAGGGGTCAGAGGTCAGCAGGTTGGAGTGTGTGCGTGGGGTGTATATACATTGTGAGGCCCAGTTTGAGTTTTAACTGTTCGAGCGTCATACATTGTAAAATATGTGCATGAATTCAAATACACTGTACTGAAGTCAGCCAGCAGGGGTCCTCATGTCGTCCATCTTCATATACAGTCTGTAGTATTTACACTGGTCCTCAGTTTGATTTCACTGGGGCTGTGGAATGCATTATGTCACCGAGTGTCCTCACAGGGTCACACGGACAACTCTGTGTTTGGAGGATTATTCCAGAGAACAGCCGAGAGCAGGAATCATCAGTCAGAGAAGTTACCACACAGCCCGAAGACAGAAAATCCATCAGTATGAATCTAAACCCTGAGGTCTAAACCCTGAGGCCTGACTCTGCTCGCCGGCGTGGACTGGAGGCGTCGTGTTTTCTGTCTGTCTGTCCGCGTCGCTCTTTTGAACTCGATGACTCCGAAATGCCTCGAAGGAATTTCTTCAAAAGTTCAAGGTCCCTCTGACCTCACTGAACAGGTTGTTTTGGCTATTACTCAATAATCCCTGCTCTAATTTCAGTCGAATGACAAATGGGAGAAAAATAGGTGACGACACATATATTTGTTCAAAAGGTCAAAGGAAAACTTTTCTGATTTCACACACAACTCGTTCAGCAGCAGATTGTGGTAATAATCTTTTTTTTTTACTCTCTCATGGATGTCGTCTTGATGTTGGCTCATCGTTTGGGCGCGGCCATCGGCGAAATAGTTGTGGTTTGTAAGGAAGTTGCAGTAACAACAACGCGAAGGAAGAAAACAAAGTGAGATGAGAAAGATTACAGTCGCAGCAGCAGCAAGGCTTCGGATGACTGATCACTTACAGGTGTCCATGAGTAAGTTTGTGAACTGGAGAATGTTCATGAAAGTTTATGTTACTTTCATTAATCCGAATCTTGTTTTAGCTTCAAATATGTGGAATCACAGGGAAATAATTGAGCCCTGTCGTTCTCACATAGGATCAATTAATAAATAATCAGTGCAAAGTCTATTCGATCTAAAATATCCTCACTAAAGGATTCACAGTTTCATTTTTCCTTTCATATGTCAAATAACAGGGCAGTTGTAAATATATAGCGCCCACTACAGGAGATAGTGTGTCTTTTATTTCCAGTGTGTATTACATGTGGTCGGCGCCGTGTGTGAGCCAAACTGAGCGAAATGTCCCTGATCAAAGCGACGGCATGAAAAACAGGAAACGACTCAGATCAGACAACAGATGATACACGTTAAAAAACACAGAGATGATTTAAAGCCGGCGAGAAAAATGGAGGGAGAGCGCTCGAATCCCAAACCCGTTCTCCATTTTTCAAACCCAACAAGGACTTTTCTGTGCTGCTGAGACGTCCTGCTCACCGCTCATGTCCAAACCTGCAGCGAGAGGATCACAGGGAGAGCGAGCATTGCTGAGAAAGAGAGAGAGAGAGAGAGAGAGAGAGAGCGTGATGCTGATCTCCTGTCACACACACACACACACACACACACACACACACACACACACACACACACTCCCCCGCCTCCCTCCTCCTCCTCCACCCTGCAGTCCAAAGCGATGAAGAACAATGACTCCATTCAGCTCTTGGGTTTCAAAGTGGAGAGAAACCACAAAGTGCTTCAGAGAGCGGGTGTTGGGAGATGGAGGGATTGAAGGGGGAGGAAAGAGAGAGAGAGAGAGAGAGAAGGAGGGCGGTTGTGTTTGCAAATATGATAAATATGATGGAGAGAGGGAGAGGAGACGGGGAGGCGGGGGGCCGGTGGAGGGGCTCGCACCAGCCTAAATTAATTTACAACGCTGTGGGTTTGATTACGGGGTCAACAAGTGCGCCGCTTTTATTCTTTGTCCCTCCTCCGGAATAACATCGATCTCCTCATCCGTCTTGTTTTAGTTTCCTCCCAAAGTGAAAGGTGACATCGTACATTCTAGAGAAAAAGCATGAAGTTATCATATCAATCGTCGTCATCAGGTCCGGTTCAGGTCGATCTCTCTCTGCGCTCGAGTCTGAAACACGTTTATGTCTCAGTCTCTCTTAAAAAGCACTTTGAGCTTCTTTACAACCTCTAAACTAACTGTGAGGACATCTGAGCTCCATTAGCGTGGAACCAGCGTCGGAATCACCGGGCTTTGTTGGTACCTTCTTTTGATCAGACAACGACACTGGGGAGTCGGACTCAGCGCTTCGGGGTTTCTTCTTCGTTGAGAAGGAGGAGGAGGAGGAGGAGGTGGAGGGGGCTGTGGTGGTGCTTTTTGGGGATTCTCCTGTTTTTACGAGGGTTCTGGTGGTTGGTAGGAGTCAGCTGCTCCCTGTTAAAACCTCCACATTCAGGGTAGAGGTTTTTTTTTTTTTTTTAACCATGTAAGAAAGCAGCCTGGAAATCCCTCAGGGCACCTACGTCGGTGCTCTCAGGTTTTCACTCTTTGTTTATGTAGTTTTTTGTCTGGGTGCTCTTTTCAGAGTAATTAGTATTTTCTTCTTTAGAAGTCAGCTTGTCTTTTTTTGTTTCCTCTTTCTCCCTTTGTGCCGCACTTTCTCTATTTATACCTCCCACGCCTCTTTAATTTCGTCTGCCTTATCTCAATCAAGCTCCTTTCTCGCCCTCTCCCCTCGGTACTAAAATATCTCATTGTTGCTGCGCTGTGATGCTGAACCACTAAACCAGATCCCCTCCGGCTATGAGTGTGTACGAGTGTGCGTCAGACGCCCTAACTCTGGGCATGCCCGTACAGACCCCCCCCCCCCCTGATCACACACCAAAACCACAGAAAGGCAACAGTGAAACCGAAGACAAAGACGTGCACTCTTGAAAATTCTTGTGTCTAGTTTTGGTAACATACATCTTAACTCAATATTTGTTCACAACCCACACGCACACCACAGCTTGTTTCTTTATGCATATGGACAACTGTTTCGTATTTGCACTTGTAATCAGCACCCAGAGCGGCAAGCTGCGTCCAAGCGTCTCATTAAGCACAAGTTGGATCCTGCACAGTTTCTGTTCGGACCATCGTCACATTTTACGAGCGTAAATGTCACTTTTCCTTCCTGGTGGAGTGTTTTTAAAAAAAAATATAGTCCCCAGGTGTCGTCTGCTGACGCCATGGTGTTCTGTGTAAGTCACTCCTACATCTCCAATGACGCTGCACATCATCCCACCAGGTGATTTCACAGATTCAGTCAGAAGTTAAAGGATCTTCCAAAGGTTGATGTATAAGAATGAGCTTGACTCTCAAGCTCAGACCAACGGGCCCTTAAATTCAGTGGAGCTGCACCAAACTACACACACTCATAAATATCAATAAATATCAACGACTGACAGTAATGAAGTTGGTGGTTTTTTAATAATTTAATATTAAATATATATATCATCAAATGTATTATGAGGCTGTCAGGGGACATCTGGTTAGTGTGTGAGTGTGCTTTTGGATTTATTATATATTATTACTATCGACTATCAGGTTGTAGTGTTGCTGTCGGCCGGCAGAAGGAAAAGAGCATTGAGTATTTAAATTTGAAATGTGAGACTGCATGAAATCCATTGGCTCTGTTGTGCTTTGCCGTAAATCACGTTAAAGTCTGAGCAGAGCGCGGCGTGGGAGCAGTAAAACATTTGGCAGCGCACGGGGGGGGGGGGTGAAGGAGCATGGGATTAACAATGAGTCTGTTTTAACATGAAGCTGTTACTCAAGCTCGCGTGTTGACACAACTCACAACACATGATGGGAAATCACCACAGGTTCAGAATCACAAAGAGGATTTTTACGCTTTTATCGACACGTAAACAATCACGAACAGATTTTTTCAAACATGTCTGTGTGCGATGACACAGACGAGTGCAGCGTCTCAGCAGAGATCTAGGATGTAGACATGCGTGTGTTTTCTAAAATAATTCATCTAAAATCATTAGTTTCATGTGGAAAAATTCAGAGCAGGTGCAAGAATGTTTAACATTTATACGACTGAAATCTCAAGCGTCAGGTTTCCATCCAAACAACCAAAGAAATTCATGTGAGGTCTCGTTCCTTATTTATTGATTTTCATGATATTCACCAGCGCTGCTTCACTGTTTTGACATTTGAGCTGTAAGAGTTGATCCCTCTGCAGCTTTTTGGGATAAATTCTTGCACCTTAAGTTTCAGGTGAGTCTCCGGAGTCTGGGAGAAACTCAGTTTTCTATATTTTGCCATTTCATCTCCTCTTCTTTCCCTTTTGTTTAACTCACTGCCTCTGCTGCTGCTGCTGCTGCTGCTGCATCAGTAATAGGATTTTTGGAGCCTGAGCTCTCGGGGTGGCCGTCCGCCAACATGTGTGAAACCAGTGAAACAAAGCTTTGGGAATGTGAGCGGTATTCAGCTCCATTAATCAAGCTAAATCAAACAGACAGCGGTGTAAATCAGCACGAGAGGGCATCTTAGTATAATAAAAAATAAAATCCTCAACGTTTTTTTCTTTCCGTCTCTTTAACTGGTGGATTTATGCGTCAAGAAAAAAAAACCCTGTCTTTCTTTTCTTTCTCCAGCAGACTTTGTTCCAACGGTTCCATAACTCAGAGTACGTGTTCCCTTCATATTTTCATGATGAATCCGGCAGCTCGCGGTGTGTAATTCTTCTGCAAACGTTTCATCCAACAGCCGCAGCATTTGCATTTCCTGGCACAGCTCGACAGCGCGTCCTTTCGCATCAACCTTTGTGTAAATGCTAGTTTTTGAAAACGTATTTCCACCTGGTCTCACTCACGCAGGAAGGAGCGTTTAAAGAGCTCGTGCAGTTTAAACCACAGCGCTACGTTTCCTCCATCTCTGCTTTATTGAGTTGAACCGACCCATCTGCTTTAGTTGTTCCTGTGTTGTACCAGACTCTCTCGGTTCTTTTACAGCCCCGACAAACTGTCTCCTGTCACTGTGTCCACGGACGATGTGCTTTGATCGTTTCGTTCATGTGGCTCCACCAGGATGTCGCGATTAGAACAGTTTGTCATTTTGGGAAATATAATTCACTCGTCCTGCAGCCGACCCCTGACTGGACCCGCTGAAGATTGTTGTTTGCACAATTCGAAATAAAAACCATATTAGTGAGAGCATTCATTCTTGTTGTGCAGGAAGCTGAGGTTGTCCATTCCCTCATCACATCGTGCGCTTGTGATGACGTCTTTACGTGAAGTGTGAGGATCTGGTCGAGCGTTCGGGTCGTCTGCCTGCAGGAGGTCGTTGTTTGCACGATCCGTTTTTTTAAATCGATCTGAAAGACAAGACAATAACAGAGAAAACGATTATCAGTTGCAGCTTGTGTCAACATTCTAGAGATTTGTTTGACTTTCAATATTCAGTATCCTTCTCTCTGTCGTGTTGTGTATAAAACAGCTGCAGTTGTGGCTCGGTCGAGTCCACATGTTGCTGAAGAGAAGAAAGTCTCAAAGCGTATATGAAGGCCTCAGGCTGTGCAGCGTCAGAGCTGAGGCTTCACACTCATTACTGAGAGCGAGTTCATGCGAGGTTGAGAGAGAACGCTTGATTTGTGTGGAGGCTCCTGAAAGACCAGGACTGTTTGGTTTAAAGAAGGTCTTGTGTCTTCATGCTGAATCCTAGAAATGTAGAAACAATATTCTTCTCATCTGTTGAACGTGAAGTTTCACTGCAGCAGCGAGCAGGAAAAAAAAAAAAACCAGGGAACATTTGAGCCTGGACACAAACCTCAGAGATCATGAAAGATTAGAAACGTCAGATTCCCTCTTTTCTCTCTGAATCACGGTTTCAAAATAAAAGGATCTCGCTCTCAAACATCAAACCTCTTACTGGAAATTGACGTCTCACATCTGTCCCTGCTGATTAAAGAGGCTCCAAAACTGAAATAAATAATAAATGAAACCATTTTCCACTCGCTCACGTCAGCCGTCGTTTTGAAACGGCAGCGGACGAGAAGAAATTTTGAAAACCACATCGACTGAAGAAATGTCTTTACCAGTCTGTTGCAAAACCATAAATCTCCTGCGTTTTATATTTGACCAGTCACTGTGCTTTTAATCTGCCGCTGCTCCACATGCACTGGATATTTTTCAAAGCACAAACTCTGCTTTAAGTCTTTTTGTCAATTTAAGAAAGTGTGACACATCCAGGAAGACGAAAAGACCGGAGCGCAGGTTAAACTCTTGAGTGATGATCACTCAAAATATAATTAGAGAACAGTTCTAATCGAATGTCCAACTGGTTTCCTGTTTTTTTCTCTGCACGATACGTAAATAAAATCCTGTTCCTATAAATAAAACATCCTCATCTTATTTCAGAATAGGAATACTCCAAGTCAAACTTCTATTTGTGACACAAGCCTCACTTAAAGTTGTTCTAAATTCAAACATAATGAGTGTAATGGGTTTATAACTTGCTGCCTGCAGGAACGGTTCCAAACTATTCTTTCTATAACTTTATAATGGAGTTATAAGTTTTAATCTGACGGGGGTTTTTTTTTTTTAAATTACTCGACACTAAAAAACCAGATCGATGGAGTCTCGTCCGTCGACCACTTCACACGAAGCCTCGTCTTCCAGAATCCGCAGCTCCCCGCTGAGTTCAGTCCACAGAGAGAAATAAAAAAACAAAACACCAAGGCCAACGGGTAATTTTGTGGCTCTGCCTGTTATCCTTGTTTAGCCTGGGCTGAGCCAGCCTCCCTCCAGAGAGTGTGTGTGTCTGAGTGTGTGTGTGTGTGTGTGTGTGTGTGTGTGTGTGTGAGACGTCTTACTTTGCACATGTTATCTCAGCGTATTAATCTGAGTAACTCCCATGGTGCACTTTGTTATTCATCCACGCTGGCGACACCCAGTGGCCGGGGGCAGTATGTCCGCAGGTTTGCCCGTCCGTCCTCACGTTCAGTTCTTGTGAACGCAAAATCTGGAGAAAGCTTCGAGGGAAATTATTCAAATTTGGTAGAAGCGTTCACTTTGACTCGAGGATGTGACGATTTCATTTTGGTGGTTAAAGGTCAAAGGTGAAAGTCGCTGTGACCTTGCAAAGCACATTTTTTGCGTTGTCAAAAAGAGCTCAGGAACCTGGAGAGAATAGTTTCAAATGTGCTTAAACTCCAGGTCAGGTTTTCACACGTAATCGTCTCAAGTAATTTCAGTCTGTGTGGTATTGAAATGTTTAAAATGATTAAATATAACTTTTACTAAGCGTAAATCACATATGAGTCCGACCCTTTGAGAATAGATTTCATTAAAAAAATGACTAATCCTGGAAAGAAACAGCACAGCAAGAATAAAATGAACAGATAAATCACACATTAAGCTCCATAAACGTGTCCGTCCTCCTCCTCACCACTCCATCGTCACCTGAATTGTTCAGATCCACCTGCTTCCTCTCAGAGGATATTTTGAGCTGCTGGGGTCAGTTATTTTTCTCTCTCGGTGACGAGAAGCGCTCGATAAGAGGAAAAGGAGGAAGAGGAGGAAGAGTTCAGCGACAGTGTCGTAAGGCGACAGGAAACATCAGGCAGCTCCACCCTGATAGAGAAAAGGACGGACAGAAGAGACGTTCCTCTTTTGTGCTGTTCTCACTTCACGCTCTTAATTTCAACAGATGTTGTTTGAAGGAGAAAGCGTGGAGTCGATCAGCTGTTTGCAGAGTCGGTGTCGCAGTTTCCGCTCGTTTCAGAGATTTGAGAAGAAAAGTAAAAGTTGTGTCTCAAACTGGTTTCAGTTCCTGTTTTTCCTGTAAATTGGAAATAACCCGTGTGAAATCAAATAATGATTTGGGCGAAATATTGTGATGATGATGATGATGATGATGATGGTGGATTCCTCTTTACCGAATTTACGTGTGACATCTTTTCCTTCCTCTTCACCTCCAGCCACCATGAAGAAGAGCCAGGGCGGCTCCAGCTGGACGAGCGACGCGAGCCTGATGTTCGGGGGAAACGTCCAGAATGTGCTGACTCCGTCCTCCACGACCACCACCACCTCCTCTTCCTCCTCCACGCCCTTCTGCTCCCAGATGACCTCCGTGGACGGAGTCAGCTTCTCCGAGGGCGAACTGCTGCTCCAGGTAACACAGGAAAATACGATTCCCTGACACTAGTCTGTGTGATGTCACATGGCCCCACGTGATAACAAACTGACCGTGGGACGTGTTAAAGTCGGAAGCGAGCTTCTGTCGGCTCCCGAACGTGAGCTGAAACGCAGCTGTAGTCGAGGTTAGAGGGTAGAAGAGCCGAGCCACCAATCACAGGAGAAAACCTCTCAACGCCACACGAAACTGCAAGATTGAGCTTTGCCAAAGAGCCATGAAAAGCAGCCGGACGAATGTTGGCAGCACATTCTCTGGTGAGATGAAACCGAAATAAATGTGTTTGGATCGGAGGAGCTCCAGCGTGTTTGCTGTGGTCCGGGCCCGGGCGACCACACTGACTGAGCAGAGACACACGGAGCTGATATGGGATCTTTAAAAACGCCGTGTGCAGCTAAATCCCAGAAGAAAAGATGAATGAAAAGAAGAATAGAGTTAAAAGATAAATGTCAAATCACGGTTTCCAACACTTCAGGGTGTATTAATGTAAAGTTAAATATGTTCTGTGTCACAGGATAAACTGAGGGACTTATGATAAATCTTCTTGTCTCCGGCCTGCAGGCGCTGAGCGGCTTCGTGTTGGTGGTGACGGCTGAAGGTTACGTCTTCTACATGTCCCCCACCATCCAGGACTTCCTCGGCTTCCACCAGGTAAAAGCCCGTCCGCACCAATGAGATGAAAAATCAGAGTCTCAGCTCTGTCTCACTGTAAACGTAAAACCCCTTTCCCCCGAGGGACTGTTTCTCCCAGCTCAGATTCTGGAGTACTGGAGTCTCATGGCTGCTCTGAGGTCACGTGAGGAAAACATGCCGTCCAACATGTTTTTTTTTTTTAACCACCCGACCGCATGAGGACGACCCTTGTCACAGAAATAACTCGTTCCCCCCGCACAACGTTGTGTCTTCACCTCATCGACCTCCTGAACTCTAGCTGTTCCTCATAAAACTTCCTTTTAAAAAGATCACAGCGCTGCACAGATTGCAGATTTCCTACTGTCTGTGAAGCAGCGAGTTTCGTTTCATGTTCGTGCTCAGTAACAGTCGACTCGCACAGATTTGAATCTGTCAGTGAACATTTTGTTCTTTTTAAGTCAGTCGGAGGCCGTGACTGTTTCCAGACACGCACGCTCCTCCTCCTGGGGACCGAGCTGATAATTCACCTGAACTTAGAAGACAAAAACAACGAGTTAGAAACATCAGGAACCAGAAAAGAAGACAATGTTAACATTCTCTATACTATCGACAAAAGAAAATAAGAATTAAAATCCCACATCGCAACACGTGATAACATAAAGAACTACCGGCCGCAGCTTTTCCACGGCTCGATCTGAAGTCAGGATGCTAATCAGGGAAGGAAACGATTCACCAGCTGCTTCGACTGTTTACCACCATTATAAACTTTATTTATAGAGCGGCTCTAAGCGCAGTTACGGAGCGGAGAAAAGAAGATAAAGAGCAGACGAGATCGAGATCGGACCGCAGATAGAAAGAGAGGAAACTGATGGAAATGATTCGTCTATGCCAAAATGCATTTCATAGTTTATTTTGAGTTTCAAGGAGATGAAACGTGGAATTAACTCTGAGGTATTCGTGGCACTTAATTCTGTTTCTGCAGTGATTTAAAAGAAGTGCACAAACCTCTCGTGCTCACAAATCCAGACTTGAGGCTTGTTTTGAACTTGGACAAGTCATTTTTCAGCTCCGCCAACAAGGGGCGGGTTTTGTCTCTGGTTTGTTTGTCATCGGTTGAGTAAGAGAACAAGCGGAGAGGTGTGGTTCGCTCAGCACCTCGCTCCCGGAGCACAACAGCCTCTCTGTGTTTTCCAGCCTTAAATCAGTGGCATTCATCCGCCAGGGCATTGTTCGCGCTGCGGCGTGTTTACACTCGCATCATCGGTCCTGAACGCAGCTCGCCAATGCAAACACCGGTCGGGATGGAGCTCGCCACCCAAAGTGAGGGCGGCCTGGAGGAGGGCCGCTCTGAAACACACACACAGGCTGTGATTCCTTTATTTAGCGTTTGTTATGATCACGTGTGGACGCCGTGGTGACAGACAGAGACGTCATCTAGCCTCCAGGAGGAGTCACAGGATATTCTCTGACATCCACTTGATATTGATACTTGATGAAAAGTTTTAATTTCAGACATAAACGCTGATACTGACACGTCGGACATGTCGAACAACCGTCCGGTGAATGATTGTGTTCACTCTGTTTGCGTGAAATGATTGAATGAACAAACTCTGAAAAGCTGACGACTTGTTTCTGTCTGTTTTCAGTCGGACGTCGTCCATCAGAGCGTTTTCGAGTTGATCCACACAGACGACCGAGCTCTGTTCAGACGTCAGCTTCACTTCGCCCTCAAACCCAACGCCAACCAATCCGACAGCGCTGCGGACAGTCCCAGTGAGTGACGACAAGACACACGCAGACACCGGCTTCGCCAGCAGGTCCATAACGATGTCACTATCATATTTACAGGTGAGAACTCTGCAGAGATCAGCAGCGGCGTGCTGACCTACGACCCTCAGGCCATCCCGCCAGAAAACTCGTCCTTCCTCGAGAGAAACTTCTGCTGTCGATTCCGCTGCCTCCTGGACAACTCCTCCGGCTTCCTGGTAACCGTCGATGATTACGTAGATGATCGTCTTCGTCCTCGCCTGTGTTTGTGTGTAAACTTGTCTCTCGTCCGTCTCCAGGCGCTGAACTTCCGCGGCCGCCTGAAGCTCCTCCACGGTCAGAACCGAGTGTCAGAGAACGGGACCCTGGTGCCCCCTCAGCTCGCTCTGTTCGCCATCGCCACGCCGCTGCAGCCGCCGTCCATCCTGGAGATCCGCACCAAGACGCTCATCTTCCAGACGAAGCACAAGCTGGACTTCACGCCCCTGGGCATTGACCCCAGGTACACACACACACACACACACACACACACACACACACACCGAAATTCTGCCAAACACATCTGGAAACAAACTACGAGGATTTGAATTAATGAACATTCACGTCACTGAGAATCTGAGAAACTCACGAGTCTCTCGTGTTGTCGTGTTTCCCGTCCACAGGGGGAAAGTGGTTTTAGGTTACAATGAGACAGAGCTGTGCACGAGGGGCTCGGGCTACCACTTCATCCACGCTGCGGACATGATGTACTGCGCCGATAACCACATAAAAAGTAAGTCCCCACAAACAACCACACGTCTGTATGTGATTTCTTCAAACTGGACTTAAACCGACTTGATTTCAAAGGGCGGAGATTCTGGTTCCAGATTCTTTTCCAGTCCTGCTCTTTGAATTATAGTTGAATGGACGAGTGGACAGACAGTGAAGATATCTGTTTTTCTGTGTCCTGTCCAGTGATGAAGACTGGAGACAGCGGTTTCACCGTGTTCAGACTGCTGAAGAAGACTGGGATATGGGTGTGGGTCCAGGCCACCGCCAGGCTGGTGTTTAAAGGAGGGAAACCGGACTTTATCGTGGCCCGGCAGAGAGCGCTGACGTAAGTCAACCACCAAGCGGCCGCAGGATAGTTCCCGTCACACAGACTGGACTCGTTCTTTTATTGTTGAGTTAGTCATAAACAGTCGTTTTTCATTTTTCTGCAGAAATGAAGAAGGAGAAGAACAGCTACGCGTCAGACGCCTGCAGCTGCCGTTCAACTTCGCCACCGGGGAGGCGTTGCTGTACGACTCCACCCCGACCGTGGAAACCCCCGACATGGGCTCCACCCCGAAGCAGAGGAAAATGGACGACTTGTCCGTCAGCGCCGACTCCATGCTGGGCTGCTTGCTGAGGCAGGACCAGTCCATCTACTGTGAACACAACACCAACTCCATCAACTCCCTCAACGACATCGCCTTCAAGGACACGCACGCCACCGTCAGCGTGCCGGGAGACGCCTGGCAGCACCCTTCACCCAAACCTGGATTATCTGGGAATCTGATTAAGTCTGAGGCCATGGTCCAGGACATGATGGAGACCCTGCAGCAGATCCTCGGGGACAGCGACGTGATGGACTCGCTGGACGTGGAGCCCAACGAGCTCAGGAGCTGGGAGAGCATGCTGCTGAGGATGAGCACCAACACGTCTGATATGAGGGAGGAGCTGAACGACATTCTCAACAACGACATCCTGTCGTATGTGGAGGAGCAGCTGCAGAAGGAGGGTGGGTTCAAGCTGCCGGATCAGCTGGACGACATCTCGGCCTCCCTCTCCGCTCTGGACCAGCAGAGCCTGGACCCAAACCTCGCTGTGGAGCAGAACTTCGGATGGCCCCTGGAGCCTCAGAGCCAGCTGATCTCAAACGGAGGCCTGATGATGAACGGACAAATGGCGCCGGCCCTGGAGACGATGAAGCTCAGCCACATGGATCCTCCTCAGTTGGGTTCTCCTGCTTTAAACGGTCCCACCCTTCAGCAGATCGCCTCCCAGCAGATGCTTCCCACTCCTGTCGGTCTTGGCAACGTCGCTGCTCCGGTGACCTTCAACCCCTCGCTGGCGGACTCTTGTGCTCAGACGCAGAACGAACTGAGGAGCTTACAAGTCGCCGCCCAGGAGAACAACCTCGGAGCGTTCAGGCCGACCAATCAGCTTCACCCGAGCCAAGTGCAGAACCACGTTCAGATGAGGATGCCCAGCGCACCGATCGGCCTCCAGGACCAAAGCGGAGGCAGAAAGTTAAATCCTGTGTTCAACTTTCAGGGAAACCAGTGGAACTCTGTCCCAAACTCCAACCAAGTCAACAACTTTGCTCAAACTTACCCCCAGAATATTTCAAACGAATCAGGTTTCACTGCGGTTCCTCCCTCGTCCAGCTGCTTACAGGGCCACTTCGCACTTCAGACACACAACAGTGACAATCAGAGACAGTCTTGGCCACTGGAGCAGCAGCAGCAGCAGCAGCAGCTGATCTCCGGTGGACGCCAACAAACGTGCGCCCGCCTCAACCAAATGTCAGGACTTCAGAGGAATCCTCTGCCTGGAGTCGTTGCGCCCCAAACCACCGTCAACGGCAGGCCGGTGTTCAGGACTCCAGAGACTCCCACTGTACCGTTTCCTGTTCCGCAGGATCTGGAGCCTCTGGCCCCTTCGAGCAGTTGTATGTTCGGAAATGCCCCCGCGTCTGTGCCGGTGAACGGAGTGCCCCTCGGTCAGGTGAACTCCTGCAGGCAAATGAACGCAACCGGAAACAACCAGATCCTCTCCAAGCCCGCCTGTTTCTACCAGGGTCTGCCCGGACCGGGGTCTGTGCAGGGGATACCGGCGTTACCGAACCCCGATGAGGCGGCGCTGTCCTGCCAAATGACCGCCGGCTTCGACCTGAACGGCCTGATGGTGCAGCAACAGCAGTATCTGAACTTCAGTGAACAGACGCAGGTAAAACAACTTCACTCACAGCTTTTTTTAGTTTTTAAGTAGGAGGTTTATTAACTGTACTTATTGTAGTATTTTCAATTTGGATATAGACGACCTTATACTGGGCTTGGAGAAAAACTTCAAGGCTGAGTTTTTTCCCACCACGTTCATTTCAAACTGTGAAATATTCCTCCCTGTAAATCAGAATTTCTCAGAAACACTGTTTAGAGTATCGGAGTAATTAGTTCCGATGTTCTCCACTAAGATATCTTTCACTTCTCAGATCTTCTCACCTGTCATTGCTCTTTTTCACAGATCAACAGCCGTCCAGTCATCGGGAACAAAGTTTTCCCCTTCCCCTCGCTGCCCGACGACACCGTCTACTACTCAGAGAACAAATAGGGACGAGCCGCTCTCCACCCCCGGACTGAGAGACGTCAGTTTTAAGGAACGCAAAAAGACTCCTGTCTCTAAACATGAAACGGAATAGACTGAAGAACAGAAACGTGCCCCCGAAAAGGATGAGGAGAGAAAACAGGACACGTCCCCCTCTCTTTGTGTTTTTCCAATTAGGAAAGAATGATGAAAGCTTTAAAAATTCAAGTTTGGCTGAGGACGGCCGGTTTGTGGTCGAGGTGGAGACGTCTTGAGAGGAAGAAAGAACAAAGTTTGTTTTCATCGAAGAAGAATGAAATCTTTTCCTAAGGCCGATTGGATCGTACCGAAAAAACACTTCAATTTGTTTTGTGAAAAGCCAATCATCATACAGCACTTCTGTATCGTCCCACTTGTCCTCGGTGATGTCCAACGAGAGAAGAGCGAGTCAGCGGCTGCTTCCTTCGGTAAATTCACTGTGGTGGAAAAAAAAAAAAGCAGCTACGCGGACGACCTCCTGTTCATCCGTCTCTGACGCAGCTCCTCCCTGAAAATCTCTGTTTTCTACTTTCTCAGAAGGATGAAACGTGTTGACGTCTTCTCGTTTTGCTGTTTTTGAAATTGCGTCTCGATTAAGTTCATTATAACTTTACTGTCCCACTGAGGGAGATTTGCTTTGCAGACAGGGTATGTATAATATATATATATATATATATATATATTATATATCTACATATACATATATATATATATATATATATATAAAAGAAAAAGAAACGCACAACAGAATCACAGCATCATCCTACTAACAGACGGTTTTTTAAAAGATGATTGAGTGAAACCAGCTGCTTGTTAGTTCATCTCTCATAGATTTTAAAAAGCAGTCAGAGCTTTTTCACTGAGCCAGTTTTTCTTCTTCTTCTTCTTCTTCAATATGTCTGTGTTGTTGTTTCCTTGTTATAGAGGAAAAACAAATGTAGACAGTGCCTTAACCCCACAGACTGTCTGAAACTTTAAAGGGACAGTCTGATAATTATCTGCAATTTAAAAAAAAAAAAAAAACATTTCCATCAGGAATATGAGCAGAAAAGAAAAAGGTTTCGTGGACATCTGTGTTTGAAACCAAAGTTAAACTCGCCCTCGCCTTAAATTCACCGCGCCAGTTTTTGCACTATTCCCTTAAAGTGTTGCCAAAGTATAGTGAAGAGAAAATGATTCCCAAATCCTTTGTCTCTCTTTTATCAGACAAACGTTTAGTGATGAATTCACATGATAAAAACATGACGCTCTTTAGAGACTGGAGTATAAAGTCATTTTAATGGCTTATATTTTGAATAAAGCCCAAATTAAATGAATAATAAATATCTATTTTACTTTTATTTAAAGTCAAACTTCACTTCCTCGCTGCCCAAACCCTGATTTTTTCAAAAACCAGAACGTCAAGATATTAATTGCGGACAGCGGACTTTTATTCTCAACTTTCCGTTTTCGTCATCTTCCCTCTCTGTCTTTATGTATCGACGCTCTTGCTCGGAGCGTCGCTGATCGTCTGGCGGCGAAAACGCAGAAGTAAAACAGTGAAAGGCAGCTATTGTATATTTTAAACGAGGAAAAAAAATGGAAACTTCGCAAGTAAAAAAAAAAAAAAAGAAATAAAAAAAAAAAAAAACCACACACACAACAGGGGTGGAAACTTCAAGTGCCTTTTTAAATGAGCTCTTTTTGATCGTCTGTCGATCTTTACTCAGCACTTTGATCGAAAAGAGACGCCGCGTCACACCCGGTCGCTTCATCCAGTACTGAGCCGTGAAATCACTTTTCTCTTTTCGCACTTCTGAACCTTTGTTCAAAACACTTAGTTGTGAAGAGTCACTAGCAGCAGATTCTAGCGGCGTGCTCACAACCAACTTGAATACTTAACTTAAATACCAAAATAAAGTCAGCGAAGCCACGTGTGACGCTTTCTTACTCGAGGATACCAAAGGGACAAATCAGACTCAGATCTACTGTTTCATAGATTTTTATAACTTGTGGAAACACAGAGGCCGACGTCTGCACTCGAAACGACAAGAGATGGACCAGAATGATTGTATTTGTTATTTCACGTCGAAGATCCAGCATCAAAAGTCCCTGATTTCTCTGAGGGTCGTGCAGCTGCATTCTGGGTAATGTAGTAAATCACGGACTGCAGTATAAAACAGTGGAGGCAGATTGAGTTACGGTGTTTTATAGTTGCTTTGGCTCAGCTACGTGCACTTGCGTCATCTGCTCTTCTTAAAGACGCTTCGGTAAATCTTCTGAAAAGACCACAGAGGTTGTGTTGTTGTGTTCGAGACACAGATTTCAGTTTGGTATTTGAAAGTGAGAATGATGAAAACTGAGCCAAAGCAGTTGTGAGACAGTGGAAATTTAAATAAAACCAACACAAATCCCCAAATTGGCTCGATGTGGATTCTTTAATGAACTTCAACAGAAATAACTGAGCGTCTTTGCCATCGATTCGTGAATCATCACAAGTGGATGTTTCCTCATCAGAGGCTGAATATTTAAGTACAACATGAAAGCGCTTCGTTCGGAGGTGTGTGATTTTTTTCCCGCAGCGCACCTCAACGTCCCCTCTCTTCTCGTCTCTCTCTGTTTCGCTCACAGAATATCCTGCATATAGAAATTTAAATATATATTGTTGCTTGCTTCTAGATTTAAAAAAAGACAAAGCCATTGTACTTTTTTTTTTTTCAAATTCAAGGCTCCAAAATGCAGTATCTTTGTGTACCTGTATATAAATATCTATATTTGTCTTCTTAATTTTTTCAAAATCCAATACGTCATATAATGTGTATTTTAACATCATATTGGCTTAACTTGACTCACAACTATCATGTTTTTGTACATTGTCTGCACAGCATATTCATATGTAATCTCTTGTTATGATGGTTTTCATTTTGTAACTCTTCAACTTGTTATATCTTGTGGATTTGCCTTCAATATTTTGCTTCTAACAGTGTATGAATGTTTGAGTCATGTTCATGCTCACCGTATTAAAGGTGATGTGATCACACGCTGCAGTTTCAACCACTTTTGTGTCACACGGGTTCAGAGGCGTTGTGTTCTGTGGTTTTGTCGTCTTGCCGATGCAGTATCGCAGGAACGCCTCGAGGAAAATTCACTGGCTGACTCTGAACTGAGCAGATATAGGTGGTTAGAGGTCAAAGGTCGGAGTATGTCTTGAACGCCTGGAGGGAAATTCAGTAAGTCTCACATTCACTTGCTCTCAAAGATGAACCGATGGGAATCTGGTGGTTGAAAGTCAGAGGTCAGGGTCACATACGTTCTATATTTTACTTTCTTCTTTTTATCTGCGCTTGTTTGTGTGTTCGTCAGCAGGATTATGTAAAAAACTACGGCATGGATTTTCTCAAAACTGGTAAAAAACAAACATTTTATAACCTGTTGAGTCATAAATCACAACAAAAATCTCGTTTAATAGAAAAAAGTGAGCATGTCATTTTATTAAGTTGTAGCTGTAATAGCCTCCAGTGTCCACTAGATGCTGCTGTCAGTCTGGGACCAGTTAAACCTTTAATGGTTTTTAATTCAGAAACAAACTGGAGCACAAACGATTCAACGCTCTCGTCCTGTCTCACTGTGACACGTCACACAGAAAGTTCTCCTTCAGGTGAATAACCAGTTTGACTTTAATGGCCGAGCCACTTTCAAAGAGATCGGTTTTACTGCATCTGTTAAATTCAGTCACAGGAATCTGGAGGTTTGACATTTCATTTGAAGAGATTCACGGACGAGAAGGTGAGAGCCATTAAAAATACTCCATTCCAAACAAAAGTACTGAATCATATTCTTACATAAGTGAAGAGAAAGTACTTTAAGTTGAAGTAAAAGTACTTAAATCTCTCATTTGTCTAATACATTATCACTATAACTATAATTATAATATCTTAAAACTCATTTAACTACTTTAATAGTGAAATGGTTCCTAAGTACTCACTTTTAACTCGTTGTGCTTTATTTTGTATTGTTTTTCACTACTAAATATTAACCTGAGAGGTAACTCGTTACCTCAGCTCAGTTAATAATAATAATAATAATTATATATTATATATAATATAATATATAACAAGATAAAAGTACTTTAATAAAATAGAACACAAAAATTATTAAAGTTAAAAAAAGAAAAACAAGTCATTTCGTTCATTTAATTAAGATGTAAAAAAAGTTAATTGAATTTATTTTACATGACCTTTGACCCCACTGCGCGCTCCCGCGGACAAATAAGTGCCATTGCGCGGGCAGGAGGCGCGCACTTGTTTGTGGGAGCGGAGAAGAGGAGAACCAGGGACAGAGAGGAGGAGGAGGAGGAGCCGGGGACAGAGAGGAGGAGCACCGGGGACAGAGTGGTGAACGGACCGGGGAGAGGAGGACGAGGAGCCGGAACACAGAGGAGGAGAGCCGGGGACAGAGAGGAGAAGAGACGGGGACAGAGAGGAGAAGAGCCGGGGACAGAGTGGAGAGACTACCGGAGACATAGAGGAGGAGCACCGGGGACAGAGTGGTGAACGGACCGGGGAGAGGAGGAGGAGGAGCCGGAACACAGAGGAGGAGCACCGGGGGGATGAGTGTGAACTTCCCCGGGTCGACTCAGCGTCTCTCGGCGGTGAGCTCCCCCCCTGGACGCGCAGTGTGAGCCGGGCTTGGTTTCAGCGGAGCGTCCGGCGGGACTCGCCCGCGCCGCGGAGCGTCATGGACGGGATCACCTCGGCGGCGGTGACGCCGGGATGGAGCCGGAGCCGCTAGGAGCGTGACCTCACTGCGGAGCTGCCACATCTGTCTGGACCCGCCTGCACATCTGGATCCACCGAGCGGCTGCAGCATGTACGCTGGGAGGAAGAGAAGGAAACCCGCTCAGAAGGGGTGAGACCTGCTCCTGCACCTGATCCAGACACTTTGAAAACCACCTTTAAACATTTAATTTAACACTTCACACCGTTCTTCATCAGTTCTCCTGTCGATGCTTGTTTATGGATATTTAGACATGAATGCTCAACACGAGGAGCTGCAGCTGTGGACACATGGAAACAGACTAAATGTGAATATTCAGTTATTAAAGTCTGATTGTGCTGTGATTGACTGACTTTACTTTGAAAACAGTATCTACTGTAAATGGGCTGATGATGGATTTTCGAGTCTGATATCATCTGTTTCGTGTAAAATCAATAAATCTGACATCCTCCACAGCTGCAGTAAGAAATAGAGTCTTATAATATCGTGGGATTCTAATGTGTCCGCTCTGTGATGACTCTATAATGAAGTTTAAATCTCACAGTGTTCCCTTCACACCCAGAGTCAAACCGGCCCCGGCCGAAGGTGCCAAGTCCAACCCGTCCAAACGCCACCGTGACCGTCTGAACTCGGAGCTGGACCGGCTCGCCAGCCTGCTGCCGTTCCCCGAGGACGTCATATCCAGCCTGGACAAGCTGTCCATCCTGAGACTGAGCGTCAGCTTCCTCCGCACCAAGAGCTTCTTCTCAGGTGGGAGACACGGCTCCTGTCACACATCACAAACCTCAGTGTCTCACCTCACACCTCACACAGAACCCGAGGACACAGAGCAGGAAGGTTTCAGAGATCTCACCCTGACCCACTGCTTCATATCACGTGACTGAAGTCATCATTGAAAGACAAAATCATAAAATCCACTCAGATAAAACTGCAGCTTTCTTTTCCTTGTCTCGATATAAACGCTCCGTCAGATACTTGGACTGTCCATCAGCTGCGAGTCTGTGATTAACGCCACATCAGACTTGTGTCCCTCGCTGCAGAGAACCACCACATCCATCTCTTAAGTGCTTGAACCCTGGACGACTCTCCCCCCCCCCCCCCCCCCCCCCCCCACGTCTTATCATAACATCTTAATGCAACCTACCAACGTATTGTAGGTCAGCCCCCCTCGCCCGGGGCCATGAGGCGACACTTGTCCCAAAGTCTCAGCCGCACAGTAATGTAGGTCTGAGGAGACGGAGGCGGCACAGAGGGGAGGAGGAGGAGGAGGAGGAGGAGATGAAAAGCTCCTGAGAATAAAAACACAAGGGGATAATCCACTCAGCCGTTTTACTGCGGGAACGGGGGAGACAGGCACCCACTTTTTAACTTTTGGCTCCTGCGGCCATTTTCTGTATACATGGGTAACTCGTACAGACGTGGAGGGTTGAGAAGAATTATTTCATGTGAGGATGTTTTTCTCTGTCCGACAAACTGAACATCTTGTGTTGTTAAAATGATTCCTGATCTAATGGATAAAGAGAATAATCACTACACGGGGCCCTAGTTCTCCTCCTCTTCACACTTTGCACATTGAATAAAATAGAAAGAATGAAAAATGACAAACAGATTTTAAGCTGCTTGACTTTGGGCTGAAGGACTCATCCACGAGTTGTTGGTCAGGTCACAGGTTCCTGGACTTTCACGCAAAAAAACCTGCGGCTGAAATTGATTTTACAATATTTATACTCAGGTTGATGTCGTGATTTTCTTTTCTTTGCCGTTTTATTTTTCTCACTGACCTCGTTTGCTTTGAGGTCATGAATCAATTACAGGCAACAGATGTTAAGTGAGCTTTGAACCGGACGTTCCTCTGCTTCACGAGGCAGCAGGAGAAAACTCCAGTTTCTGCAGAGGTCAAGTCTTTGTTGTTGGTCTGTGCTGCGTTCAGGTTACCTGGTAAAAAAAACAATACAACCCCTACAGTTGTCATCACATTTACTCCTCCGTCCTCGTCTCGACAAACTTTATTCGTATAGCAGATATTTGAATTTCATCCAGTGTGTGTGTGTGTGTGTGTGTGTGTCCACATCTGTCTCCATGTGAAGCCATCTGCCAAGTGCTCAGAGCAGATTAGTGTGTACTTATGTAACACAACAGCACTGTGTGTTCTATTGTTCTTTATCACCGTCACATGCTGCTTCCTTGTTGTTTATAGCCATGGAGACAATCTGTGTGTGTGTGTGTGTGTGTGTGTGTGTGTGTGTGTGTGTGTGTGTGTGTCTCCTCCCAAAAGTGAAGCCAAAATGTTCCTTTTACACCAAATGCTGTTTGGTGTTAAAATGAATCCATGCTTGAAAATAACAGTTTAGACAAAGATTATTTAAACAAAAATAAAATAAATATTGTAGATTTTAATATTGAACACTCCCACAAACCCAGCGTTGTTCGCAGATAGCCCTCTGTTGTCATTGGGGAGGTGCTCTCTCCTCCTCGTCGGGCTTGAACCTTTGAAAAATTCATTTCGGTCACAAACCTTTTAAACTCGGAGGCGGCGGGGGAGCGAGATGCTGGATGAGACGGGTCACACTGACGAGACTGCGTCTTCGTGGGGAAAGAATAAAACTTTGCAGCACAGGTTGTGGTTGGAGACAAAGCTGCAGGGGCCTCGCTCCCTTGTCTCGTCTCTGTGTAACCCTCAGACGACTGAAGAGTGTCTGTTGTGATGTTTTTATCGTCTGTTGGTGTCCTCGTTGTCCTCCGTTGTGCCAACAGATGCCCCCCCTCCTCCTCTCCTGCGCCTTGGGGGGTTTTTTCTTGCCGGCGGCTCCTGGTCGTGACGTCAGGGCGCACAATACCTCCCCCCTCCGCCCTCCTATCTCTTAATTATTAATAGTCGACATGCTTGTTCTGCTCCTCTCTCGGCCCTGCAGCTTCCACTACACTGAGCTCTGACACCAACAGAGCTAACAGACCTGCGACACGGTGGAGAGTTTGATTTATTGCATTAACTGCACACGAAGCGTCATTTGTATTACTCCAGATTCTTTTTCATACGTTTTAAGGATGATTTTGTTCTGTCGTTCAGGTCGGCGGTGAAAAAGAAACGCGTGCAGTGATTACGTAACACAGATTGAGACATGAACAACATTTGTGTCATCAAAATATCTCAGCTTTGGATCCATGTCACGGTTTGTTTTTCCTGTAAAATTCCATATCAGCTGTTTATAATCAGGCGTCCATGACGGTGCCTGTGCTCTGTTTGTGTCCCAACGTCCCACAGACACTGGAGGATCTATTTATATGAGGGGAGGAATACATCAATTTGAAAAAGAGGAGAGAAGCTATGTACCGCGTTTATTTACAACCCAATTGCACGAAAGACATTCTCAATAATAACAGAGACACGATGGAGCTTTATTGATCCCTCTGGGGAATTTGGGTCAGGATCAGAAGAAGCAGTTAAACTGGTCAAACCTTCGGCCTCTGCATTGTCTGAGATTTCCTCTTCCATTAACGTCAGCACTGCTGCTTCAGAAAAGCTCTTTGTTTCGCTCAGACTCAACACACTCAAATAGATTTCTGTCCTCAGGGTCAGAGGCGCAGCGCTGGCCTCTCTGTTTTTGTCTTCGGGGCTCACGGAGAAGGCCCCTCGTTTTGTCAACCACAGTAACTGATAACAACCCTGGAACACATTAAGTATTTTTATGTGTTTATTCGCTAAAGTAAAACATAAAAAAAATCTGTCTCCATGTATTTTTCTTTTCCTGCTCTGTCCCTTCTCTCACCTTTATGGGTGTTACTCCATCTTGTGTCCTGAAGTCCCCTCTGTGTCGCTCTCTATCTCTTTCTGGAGACGTGTTACTCCCTCTGGTCTCCTGAAAACACTCTCCCCCCACCTTCAATATGTTCGATTCAGTGCAGGATGCAACACACACGTCTCTGCAAATGGACCAGCGGTCAGTGGTATTTCACTGACATTAAATACTGCCACTAACTCCTCTGCTTCTCTTTCTGCAGTGGCGCTGATGAACCAGCTCTCCAATGGCAAGAACAAGCGCAGTGATCAAAATGAAGACGGCAAGACGACGGGTTCTGCTGACAGACACGTTCCAGAGGGGGAGCTGCTGCTGCAGGTTGGTGAGAACCAGGCCGCAGGAGCCAAACTCAAACGTTGTGCAGCTTATGTGGGTGAGGTTTGTTACTGTCGGCTTTAGGAAGCCGTCAGAGAGGAAGCTGTTCTCCAGCCACCATGAGCCCTCTCGGCTCCGAGGCTCTCAGTGAGTCTGGCTTTTTTTTTTTTTTTTTTCATGCATCACGCTGAGAGTCTGCACACATCAAAAATACCAACAGGACCTGGGCTGCTTCAGGTCAGACGGAGGCCTCTGATGGAGGAGAGGCTGCTCTGCACAGCAGGACAGAGGCTGAAGTGGCTTGTTTGGTTTGACCTGCTGCAGAGACGTCTCTCCTTTTAGTCCAGGACCAGAGAGAGGAATGAGTTGACGAGTCTAAAGTAGAAAAACAAACGACTGCTGTTAATTGAATTGCTTTATATATATATATATATATTGTCCCTGAAACAATTAAAGATTTAAGCTTCTAAAAGGGACAAAAAGATGTAACCTCCGGTGAGTGACCACGCCCAGAACTGTCCAACACACACATCATGAACGCACACACACACACAATGTGCAGAAGCATACGAGCTCTGTGTATAAATATTTACTGTAGATTCATCTGTCTGCAGAAAACACATCCCTCGCTCTCTCGCTCATGTTTGGTCAACCTCTCTCTCCTGGGACTGAGAGTGTGTGTGTCTGTGAGTGTGTGAGTGTGTGTGTGTGTGTGTGTGTGTGTGTGTGTGTGTGTGTGTGTGTGTGTGTGTGTGTGTGTGTGTGTGTGTGTGTGTGTGTGTGTGTGTTGGCCGGTAGATGACAATCCAATGACAGGAAACACATGGAAACTGTTCCTCTGTCACGATTCACCATAAAGGAAGAATTTCATGAATTTAATTAAAGTAGCTGCTCCTTATGTTTTCTGCAAAGCAGCAGAGGTCGACATGTTTTAGTCTGACCCAGCACACACACACACACACACACACACACACACACACACACACACACACACATCCAAATCCCCCTCCCTTCAATAATAAATGTGTTCACCGGCCCTGTATAATTCATAGGCCGGTGTCTGTAATGGAATAGAGCAGCTGAAGGCAGGAAGCTGCTGCCCTCCGCACCGACTCATCGTTGATTCTTCACTGCGGCAGCGACCCACGTACTCCTCTGGGATCAATACGTGTATCGATGCACTGATTCAAATGTATGTTTACTTCTCTCTGTGGCTGCGGTTCAGTTCAAGAACCGGTGTTCGAACTCCAAACTCTGGTGTTCACACTTTTTCCAAGTTCCCTTTGATTGAACACTTGGCATCTTGAGTTTTGAAATTCCCTGAAACTCTTTGCAAACTCTTTTCTGAAGCGATGTCATGACCATGAACTCGGCTGCAGAATTAGAGTCAAGTGTCCTTTTTTAGTGACGTTGGCCCTTGTTTAAAATGTCAGCGTGTACCAGCCAATTTGCTTCCTGTTTACCCCGACAGCGTCATGTGATATACATGTTTTCAGGGGTGTTAGTTCAGACGGGGATTATTACTGATAAGAAGCTAAAAAGCTCATGTTTTTTTGGGCAGTAGCATCTTTAAATTGAGATGCTGTGTTGACTGCGTGTGTTCATTTAGCATTTAGCATCCCATCTCAAAAACAACCAACGAGTCAATTCACAAGTCAGTTTGGCCTTTTCCCCTTCACACCACCGAGTGAGACCCTCCTCCTCTAAACTGTGAATTATTCAACAGCTAAGAGAAGCCGTCTTGTTTTAGGCCTCATGCTAATGCATTTTTGACATCATGTAATGGATTTTGAAAGAGGTTTCAAATGGAAATGTAAAGTTTTGACCCAACAGCAGCGATATGAAGAAAAGAAATCCCCCCCCCGAGCCTGAGCGTGGAAGAGTGCATGAGAACATGTGTCTGTTTAGATAAAGACTGTATTCATGCAGAGGTCACCATCATTATCATCATCAGCATCAGCATCATCAGCGAGGTGTGGGCGGATGCTGGCAGTATGCCGCTGTGACTCATCACAGCGGCGGGACTGAGTGTCATCACCTCCTCGTTGAGCCCCGAGGCCCGAGGAAAACAAGTGGAGAAGAGGAGGAGCGATGATGGAGGTGTTAGTCATACATTAGTGACCTCCTTCGCCTCCTGTCTCCTCCTCTACATGACTTCTCGTTGAACTGACGTACGCCGGGCTCCAGCCTTTACTCCTTCTCTTCCTCGCCTCACGTTCTCTTACTTGTTTTTGTTCCCTTCCTGTTTTCGCTCACCGGCGTCTGATAGAAGCCTGATCATTTCTCCAGCTTCCTCTTCGACGCAATCAAAACATTCAAGTTTCCAGCAGATTTCACGCTGCGACTGTTCCACGTTACCGCAACAGATTGTGACACCAGCTGGACGTGGCGTTTCCACGTTTGTCTCGGGCAATGTTTTGTTGTCGGGTGACATTTGGGTTTAAGTCCTGATCATAGGTGACACAAATCTTAAGCTCCCAAACAAAACAGTATGTTTTCTCTCCGCAGGCCCTGAACGGCTTCGTCCTGGTGGTGACGGCTGAGGGGATCATCTTCTTCTGCTCTCACTCCATCCAGGACTACCTGGGTTTCCATCAGGTAAAAACTAGTCACGTGTCTGAACCCCCTGGACGTCTCTCACTCCTCCAGCACATATATCCCTTGATAGTCTCACTGTCGTGGCCGTTAGACTAAACATGTTTTGGATTATGAGGAATTAGCTCAGCCTGCGGAGGGGCAATCTGAGGAGGCAGGTGTCTCTGAGGCGGGTGGGGGTAACGGACGCAGTGAGTGAAGGCATCGCCCAGTGGACTGAAACAAACGCACATATGGAGAGAGAGGTTTAATCCATTTGGCTTCACAACAAAGCACCATAGCCTCCGGTCTAATCTCAATTTGGAGAATGTGATTATCAAATTATCCAAAGTCTGCCTGAGCGTTTCTCTGACACACACTTACACACAGACGCACACAATCTAAATACAGACACAACAACACGCTCAACATACTCAGACACATTCACACATCTTCCCCCCCCCCCCTCCTCTGTCGTTGCCTGGCAAGAGTGTGACCATCACCTCTCACCCCCCGCGTCCTCGTCCACCTGAGGCGCGTCTCCTCCCATTTACCAAACGGACCTAAATCTTCGGTGAAGCGTCCGTCTCCGCTCATGTGGCGTGTTTGGAAACAACACTACGCAGCAGGACACCTCGACAACAGAAAGCAAAAAAAAAAAAAAGGTGTCGACAGCTGTTGTTACACCCGTGATTTAAAACACAACAGTGGAACGAGTCGATAAAGACAGGAAGAGTGATCGGAGGGAGATGTGTGGAGAACAAGAAGCATTTACATTCAGACAAACCAAACTAAGATGAGACACGAGATAATACAAGGTTAGATTTTATCTGTATTTTTGATTTTAAGATATGAAAATTATGTTTATTTATAAAACTCTGTGATAAAGCAGCTGATAAGATTTATAAGACAAATGCATGTATACAGATATTCCGATGAGACGAGTTCGTCAGTTATCTTTCTTGCTTCGGGCTCTTTTTAACGCCAGGCTGCATTAAAGTACAAATGCTGTCTCAGAACTTTCTCATATTTCAGAAGTATTTCACGCAACACTTCTGCCTGTCAAAATTCCTTCTTGGCGATTCTGAGCACTCTCGCGGTGGGAAGGTGCTTCCACTCTCGTCCTCAGCCAGTTCACGCTGGGTCTCGACAGCAGATATCAGGGTCACAGCGGGTCTTTGGCTCCGTTTCAACGGTTTGAATTAAACCGTAGCGACACTTGATTTCTCTTGGCTCCACTTCAAGGCAAACGGAATCAAACGCAACCCTGAGGGTACCTGCTGACAGTAACAGCTTCAGCAAAACATCCACCTTCACTCACACAATCTCATATTAAGTGAATTTATCTCTGCCAACCCTGCACTGTATCAACTGTGTGTATTTGTTCACGTAAAGATTTGAACTCTGAACTCTGTGTCCTGTTGTTCCCCTGCCAGACTGACGTGATGCATCAGAGTGTGTTTGAGCTGATTCACACTGAAGACCAGCAGGAGTTCAGGAGGAACCTGCACTGGGCCCTCAACCCCCCTGTCGGCCTCAGACCCCCCACAGATCCCTCAGCGGGTGTGTTTACTGCGGACGCATCCAGTCCTTCACATCTGTCGTACTCGACGCACAATTTCATTCATAATGGTCTTAAAAAGTCTCAAATTAAACTTGTTGAAACCTGCAGAAGACATTTATTCATGTGGGGATATCAAATCCAATATATCGATAGATCGTTCAGAATCTAAACTGAGGTCACAGCGAGAGATGACCTTTAACTGCAGGATGCTGAGATATGGTCTAAATGTTACCGTTCACACACTCACACTCAAATTGAGATATATGTATATCCTCAGATGGTGAGTCAGCGTCGCCCTCTCCTTGCCTCGTGAGCTACAACCCCGACCAGCTTCCACCGGAGAACTCTTCTTTTCTGGAGAGAGGCTTCATCTGCCGCTTCCGCTGTCTGTTGGACAACTCCTCCGGCTTCTTGGTAAGAGGAAGATAAATGTATTTGCTAAAAAGCAAATGGCAGGGTTTGTCTCGTCCATGTTTCGGATCTGGTATCCGGAATAATGCAGATCTATTTATCAATCATCATTTATCAGGGGCAGAGAACGTAAAAGTACAAACTAGTTCAATATCCATGATCTGTACGTGTTCACACTCAGATGTTAGTTGTTTTGTAATGTTCTGAGGTCTGTTGGTGCTGCCGGCAGTATGGCGTGCCACCTCAGAGTCTCTCCGGGATCAGAAGCCACCATTTACTCTTGTAATCCGCCTTAAGAGAGCCTCAGGGTCGTGGGGAAAAGGGCCTTAATCCCCACCGCTCAGGAGAGACCAGAGAAGTAGGGGAACTTGCTTAGTCAGGGTTGGTAGCTCCAGACCGGCCACTTCTGCTCTCACTAAGACAATTAGCTGCAGATGGAGAAAATCATGTTGTGGTTCAACAGCAGCGCAAATCCCTGAAACCTGCCTGGATAAAACGAGGCAGGGCCCCCCCCACACGCATGATTCTGCAGCTGCTGCCCCTGCACATGCTTACAGAGAGGTCAGAGGTCGAAGTCTGGAACGTAAAGAGGTGGATTTTCTGGCTCGAGGACACTCCAGCAGGGCTCATTGATGACTTCAAACCCTCCTTCTCTCAGTCTTCCCTCCCAGTGCGTTTGCGTGAGCAGTAAGCCAGGTTTGTACTTGTGTCTACTGGTCGCTATGGCTTTGTTTTTCGTAATCCCTCCTGCTATTCAGGGCTAGATTCCTGACATCATGGCTGCAGGCTCTTAAACCCACCAAAGTCAATTAACCAGCGCTAACAGAGCAGAGGGGGGGTCTACAAACGAGATGCCACAGGGCGAGAGGAGGACGGCAGACAGGAGAAATGTCTTTTTGGTTTGTTTTGAGCTGCTGGTGGCTGTTGATCTGAAACTTGACACAACTTGAACCCTGAGGTTTCTGTTATTATCAGAAAAATCAGGTCAGGTCACAGGTAGAACCAGACAAAGGAAAGGTCTTATTTGTTCTCTGAGATGATGCAAATTTACCAGAATCAGTGTCTCGTGAAGTTCATTTGTCCTTTCAGGCGCTGAACATCCAGGGTCGGTTGAAGTTCCTCCACGGTCAGAGCAGTCAGCATAGCGACAGCGAGGAGGGCACGCCGCCTCAGCTTGCTCTCTTCGCCATCGCCACGCCCATCCAGCCCCCAGCCATCCTGGAAATCAGAACGAGGAACATGATCTTCAGGACCAAGCACAAGCTGGATTTCACTCCCATGGCCTGTGACGCAAAGTACTTCACTTTTACAACTCATGATGAAACTGCGATGCTATTTAGCACAGCTCAGTCTGTAACTCACGTGTGTCCCCACTGATTTTACTTTTATTTCAGGGGTAAAATAGTTCTGGGATACACCGAGGCGGAGCTGAGAGTTCGAGGTTCTGGTTACCAGTTCATCCACGCTGCCGACATGTTGTACTGTGCCGAAAATCACGTCCGAAGTAAGTCACAGCATCACACATGGACTGTATGTAGAGAGTGAGGCCAAAGCATTTCAATCACCTCCTCATCAGAAACCCTGCCTCCTCCATGTTGACAGATGGTTTCTGATCCTTGCCTGCCGAAGCACTCTTGTGCGAGGCAGCAAAGCTTCAGCTCTTGTATTTATAATTGCAGAAGTAAAACATGTTTTATGAAATCTGCTGTAGCTAAAATGAGGTGAGTAATTTGATGTATTCTCTTTTCTAACGCTCCTCACCTCAACACAAAGTGCAGAATAAACTCAGTACACAGGGATCTACGTGTAGGCGGATCAGTATATAGTCGGATTTCGAGTGTGTTGACCCATGTCTCATGTTTGACTTCACATTACAGTTGTAACACATGCTACGAACAAACAAACAAACACTGTGTGTGTCTGTTGTTGATGCAGGAAATCTCCAAGCGAGAGTCAAGTGTCCTACTTAGCTTGTGTACCGGATGACCCGGTTAGTCGTAACCATGGTGCCCTCAACTCCCGCATCACTGCTACCAGACACACACAAACACACACACACACACACACACACTGCATGTAGTCATGCATACAGAAATGGAAATACATGCATATGCATTTGGAAACGTATAACACAGAGATACATACATGCTGGGCACGCTCTGATGCACGCACAGATGGGAGGGCAGGTTCAGCACCCACAAACACAACATGATGGTAACACATGATGGCAGTTGGACGATTTTTTACTAAAATGTACTAATTCTCAGTGTTTTCACTCTGGTCCAATCTGTGCAGATGCAGTGTTGAATGAAAATGATTGTGATTCACACACAGAACCTGCCACCCAGCGAGCAGAGTTTACGCGGTGGTCAGGAGACACGATTGGGAGAATACAGACATTTACTCCTGTAATCCCTCAGATTGTGTAGAAAGAAAACTTAACCCTCATCACTGCTCCGAGTGACACGGTTCAGTCAGAGATTACTATTCTGTATTTTGGTCGGATGTCAGTCAGACCACACACAAACACAACCTGCGCCACTGTTACACACTCTGACAGACACAAACACTGAGCCTGGAGACGAGGGACTTGGGTAGGAGGATGTACGATGTATGTTTGTGTGTGTGTGTGTGTGTGTCGGGTTGTGTAAGATGTGCATGTAGCCAAAGTGAACATGAGCACGTAGCCCTCGTCGCAGCGGAACGCCCGACTGAGCAAATGCGGTGTGAGTGTGAGCACACTGCGGGGCGTGCAGAGCAGAAACAGCAGTGACACGGAGCCTGATGTGTGATGTGATTCCAGTGATGAAGACCGGAGAGAGCGGCCTCACCGTCTTCAGGCTGCTCACCAAGGACAACCGGTGGACGTGGGTCCAGGCCAACGCCCGGCTCGTCTACAAGAACGGAAAGCCGGACTACATCATCGCCACCCAGAGGCCTTTGGTGTAAGTGTGCAGTGACTCCAGCTTAATTCTTTTGAGATTTAATTCTTCTATCTGTTGATTTCTTCTCTGTAACTTCTCCTTCCGCAGGGATGAGGAAGGAGGGGAACACCTGAGGAAGCGATCTATGCACCTTCCTTTTACCTTCGCCACCGGAGAGGCGCTGCTCTACCAGACCGGTCATCCACTGCACGGCTTCCCTGATTCCTTCCAGGGCAAGGCCAAAGGCAGCAAGTCCAAGAAGGGCAAACTGGACAAGAGCTCTGCAGATGAGCTGGACCCAAAGTCCCTGCTGGGAGCTCTGATGAGCCAGGACGAGTCTGTGTACGTCTGCCAGCCCAGCACAGAGCCTAAAATGTCCTATCAGAGCAGCCTTGTTAGCGAGCAGCAAAGCGAGACTGATGGTTTCAGCGGTTTATTTGGTGGTGACGGCTGGCAAATTGTTTCTAACGTGGAGACAGGAAGATGCAACGGTAAAACACCCAGCTTTGACCCTCTGCTGGCCACCTTGGACTCCTTATCTCTCGACGGTGACGAGCCGTGCTCCAACAGCGAGCTCTTCAGCGCTCTGGAGAACCTGGGCCTGAACGCCGAAGACCTCGAGCTCCTGCTGCTGGACGAGAGGATGATTCAGGTGGAGCTGGACCCCAACCACATCCCCTCCCTCAGCGACCTTCTCACCAACAATGAAATCCTCTCCTATATCCACGACTCCCTGGAGAGTGGCACAGAGGGAAGGGAACATGGTGGATTCGGACTTTCAGGCCATCCGCCGAACACAGACTCCGCTCCCCAAAGTGTCTCCCAGCAGGAGCGTTCGACACCTGCCGTCCCTGCAGCTCTTCTCGGCAGCAGGCCGCCCATCGTCCAGCTCTCACAACAGATGCAGCAGCACGTCCGTGCAGGTGAGCTGGAGAAAGGTCAGCTGGGACAGATCCAGCCTGAAGCTGTGGACACCAACATTTTACCCAACGGTCACTGGATGGTCACCACAGAGAACCTCCATCACCCCAACAACCACACCCATCACCACCCACATACTGTGCTCAAAGCCTCACAGCTGAGCAGTGATCATAAACACCTTCAGTCACTTCTGGGGTTGAGTCAGTGGCAGCTCCAACAAGACCAGTACTCAGAGCACCTCCAGTCCCACCAGCAGGAACACAGCCAGGGCGCTTTGTTACCTGGTCTCCACAACCAGCTCGCACTGACCACGAGCAGATCTCACATCTCAAACGGACACGCGGACTTCCCGCCAGACGTGGAGGTCGAGCACACGGGCTACGGCATCTCCAACACGCCGTATAACGTCGGCACCGTACTGAGCGGCGTGATCACGCAGGATGTTTGGCCCCACCAGCTGCAGGCTCACCAGAAACACCAGCAGACGATGCAGCAGACTCAGGTTCCTCCATCGTGTTTGTCCCAGTGTCCCAGTCAGAGCTCTCTGGACCTAGAGCAGCTCCTGGGTCTGTCCCAGCCGCAGCACAGCCTGCCGTCTCTGGAGGCCTACAGCATGTTCAGCACCGGTGCAGAGGATCACGGCAAGGTGAGAGAACATGTCTGTGATTCCCTCTGGCAGTCACAGGTAATATTTTAATCTATAGTGAAGATTTTCTTTCATTCAATTTCAAGATGCATGTGAACCACACTGCATCCTCCAAACTTTACTGCATCAAGTTTCATGAAACTAAGAGTTTACTTGACTTCCCCTTGTAAAATACCAGCCCCGTGAATTCAGGGAGTAACTGTGATCCTGGAACTGAATCCCACCTCCATCCTCTGTCTCATGTCGGGGCCTGTTCCGTCCTCTTTTCTTTCTTTCCATCTCAAAACAACCGAAGCTGCCAGCTCCACTCAGAACTGTTTGGTCTGGGAGTCAGAGCCTTTGATTCTCTCCCAGTGGCGAGGCCTTAAGTTTGTGTTGCTCTCAAATATCATCGAACATCAACAAACCGAGTGCCGCAGAATCCACAACCCTGACCCTTCAACCCCCCGCGCTGTTCTCTTTCACTGTCATGAAAATAGATTATTTTTTCCGAGTCAGCACACAGAGGCCCAGGGCTGGCATGGAGCTCAGTGTGAACTGTGATGATGCGAGCGGACACGCCATGTAAATAAGATAAGAGGAAGGAGGGTCAGAGCGACGCAGTCTGAGGGGAGAGTCGACTGGAAGCTAATGCAGGAGAGTCGGAATCTTTGCTGTGGTTTTATTCCTCTTTTTTATTTCTGCTGCATGTTTATGTGATCATCGGTGTTCAACCTTTACTATAATACTTCAAAATTTCAGTGTATTCTCCAGTACAACTCCAGAGAGAAAAGAGGCATCGCACGTTCTTACATGTGCAAAGTGCAGAGCTGAAACGTTTACGCAATGAATCGATCACTTGCAGCTTGTTTTAAAATCAATTAATCGTGTTACGGTGGCATGAAAATGTTGAGGTATCTCTAAAACCTTTCCCCTACGATTGAACAGTTCTTCTTCTTTCTTGATTACATGAGGCATCGTTCATTTCGACAGACATCCTGTTCATAATTATTTAGTTTGAAAGGTTTGTGAGACAAAATGGACGAATTACTACAGAAAATCAACCACGTTGCATATTTACAACAAAATCTAGATTATGATGAGTCCCACTCTCCGACCTTAAACCCATTTCTTCTGTGTTATTGAACTCAGCGACAACACAGGAGATATAATCATCATGAGAGCGTGGGCCAGAGAGAGGACAGAAGAGCAAAGCGGCAGTGGTGAGAAGAGTACACTAATGAATAGAATAAGGTCGGGACGGGCCCAAGAGATGGCCGACCCCGGCAGGCATCCATTCATCCCCGCCCCATTCAGCATCCACTGTTATTCTTCAGGGTCAGTGACTGTCGCTGAAAGAAAAATACTGGCAGACTGGGCAGTCAAGCATGAGCGGTGCTGACCTACAATTTGACTGTCATCATCACCTAATGCTGTGAACGCAGGACGGGGAGGGAGGCGAGCGGTGCAGCGAGAGAACCGGAGTTTGATTCACTTTTATTTTAGAGTCAGCACTCCGGAATAAAACTGCACAGTGTCGTCGGGCAGGAATTTCTCTCCAAAGACCGATCGTACGATTTAAAAGATGATGATTGAAACGAGGCCGTGACCTCAGAGATCAATATAGTTGGAGAGCGGCGAGGTGACGTGGTTTGAGTCAGTGATGCCGCGAGGAAAAGAGACGAGAGCAGAAACACTGACACTGTAAACAGGACTAATTACTCTCCGACACTCAGTACGATTAATGCCAACCAGGGAACTGTAACAGCGTGCTATGCTAATCCTAAATGCTAATCTAAAGTGCACAATGCCTGCAGACATTTCAGATGAGTGCTCGACTGTCGTGGGCGCAGACGTTCCAGGTTCGTGGGGAAATAAAAGCTCGTAATTTAAAGGAAATGAAGATTTTAAACATGTAATTTAATGAGAAGGATATTATTGGATATGTTAATTTAAATATGGTTAGAGTTGAGGATGTCAGTCACTTTTATGTACGACTAATGAATATACAGGATGTGTTGTTGTGCAGCTGAACGACTGCAGCGTTAACTATCTGCCAAATGACCTAATCTGTTTAGACTGAGTGGAGGGGATTACAGTCACTGTGATGTAAGTCCACTCAACAGCTGCACACTGTTGGATACTCCTCCCTCCTCCTCCTCCTCCTCCTCCTATTCTGTCAGTCTCCTGGTCCGTGTCTCTTTGCACCTCCCCTTCATCCTTCCTCCTCTTCCTCCTGTCACGGGGTCTCTCAGGACGGGGGGGGGGGGTCTGTCTGATGCGACCTCCATCGTGTGATTGAGGTCAACGTAGTTACACAAATACAACGAGCTCTGTCTCTTTCATTTCACAATCAGTATAATTGTTTTAAATCCTATCGGAGGCCTTTCCTCTAATCGTGTTGTTTTTGTTTTTCAGCTGGAGAACGGCTGCCTCCTCAGTGCCACCAACGCGGCGTACATCAAGACGTGTCTGATGCCCAATGGAAACGGAGTGGCGACGGACGACATCTCTGTCTCGTGCCCCGAGGGCCTCGCTGCTCTACAGGACCCACAGAAATCTGGATTCTTGCTCTGAAAAAGAGGAGGCGAGAAAAGAAGGTAGAGAAGGAAAACTCAAGCTGCACTCAGAGAACTGATAACCTAACGACGGTTATAACGGGGGAAAGACAAATGAAGCTTTTTACTCGAGTTGTGCGCTCACTGAAGGTTTTGTGTCCATGTTTCAGGTTTGTGTTCTTTTATCAAATCACCTGAACATCAACCAAAACTCATCCATACACTGTGACGACAGAAGCGGTTCGTTTGTCTCACGTTGATCTAATAACCTGAGGACGAGCAGTTTTAGTGCCATTTAATAAGTTTCAACACTGGACTGTGAAGCTAAACCGGGCCTCACGTTCGTAATGTGCACTCTTCACACTGCTGACCTAAAGCGTTCTGAACCTTGAATCATTTTCTACTCTGCAAGTATCTGTGGCTTTTGTTAGCAAGTTCCAAACTCTTCATTTCTGTGCAACGACTGAAACCAGTGGTTTTAAATTTAAGGTTAATAAAAAAAAATATATATATATATAGTATGCTTTTAAAAATTGTTGCAGTGGCCGAATGATGCAAAACCACATAAGTGGAGATTTAAACGTTAACAGGAGTGAGCATTTGAATCTGTGTGTGAGTGTTAGAACATGCTGCTTTCATTAGAGTATTTACTGCTCAACACGTCTGCTGGTAATCTGGTTCTGCTAATGCAGGAATGTGAACGCTTCGTCTCGTAATCCTGCTCCGTGCGTAAAGTGGAGACAGCCGTGAGATTCGAACACACCGACAGACTATTCAAACTTCAGTGATCGCTCGTCACCTAGATGTAGATGTTTGGCTTCGTAGATGTTGTTCGTCCTGGTGCTTTACGTGTCGACAAAACAGCATTTCATTCGTCGTGGTTTATATTGTTGAGATGAGATTTAAGCTAATTATAAAAAGGTTGAAACCAGAAGCAGTTTAAAGTTGTTTCTCTATCACAACATTTGTCCTAATGCTGCATTCTAGCCTGTTTGAGGTTTACAGTGATGTTGTGCACTTACATGTATTTTACAGACGTAATCAGAGAGGATCTGATTCGTCCGTCAGTGGCACTGGAATCAAACAAAAAAGCATTTTTGTTTCCCGACCGGAGACAGTGTGAGAATCTCCCATTAATGCCTTGTCTGGGCGGCTGCGGCCAGTCAGACTCCCGCTTACTTTTATCCTGCAGTCATGTCATGTGGGAAACACTGAGTGCACTTACATGCACACAGTAATCCATTAAGGACCTAAGTGTAAATAATAGATCACAACTGAAGGTGAAGGAGGAGGTGCATGGACGTATTTTTCTCAAGATTTGATTTCTGTAATCACTAAATTGTTATTATTAGTAATATTATTATTCCATGATTGAGAGAATATCTGCACTCAAATGTAGGAAGATTCATTTGAACTATTATTATTTTCATATCTGGCCGGAAACAGACAGAAACTCTGAACTCTGAGGTAAAGTTGTTTTCTGTCGGTTCGGATGCAGACGAGACATTTCAGCTTTTGTTCAATCCACCGTTTCAATCGTAGAAGACAGAAAACAGGGACAGACACTTCCACACATCTGTCTCACGCAGTTCAGTGTCTCATTGTCAAACAAACTAACTCACCAGGCGATTTGTCTCAACTTGAGAAATCTGAACAACACAACAAAACCTGCAATGAAAAGAATCATCACCTGGACCCACGGCCGTCAGTGGGACATGAAAACTCACGTTGCGTTCATGTCATGTCAGATTTAATGGAAATGATAGTTGCAGTTTCTTATTGGAAATTACTATCGAATAATTTTGAATTAACAACGTCCAGTTGTGTGAAGTCGTTCACAAAACATCTCACTCAACTCTAGCGTCATCGTGCAGGAGGAAAGTTGAATTAAAACTTAAACCAATCAAACCCAATTAAAAAATGAGTTGTATATATTCTGATGTTTTACTCGATGAATATTCTCACGTCTGATATGACATGAATGTAGTTTCACTCACATCGAAAGGTCTTTAAGAGAAGGAGCTTCCCCCACAGAAGCCGGAGTGTTGAGGACGGACCGGACAGCATTTAACACCGACTCAGAAACCAAATGAGAAACATGCAAACACGCGTGTGTCTGCAGTTGCTCCATCGTTGAATGTCTTGGGTTAAAACTGTAAAGATGTTTAAAACATGAAGCTTTTATTTCACTACAGAAGAAATCGTCATTCAAAGGTGTTCTGTCGATATTGACGGTGTCAGCTGATCGTCTCTACGACAAAACGCCTTCACGGATTTGCCTCTTGTCCGTTTTCCTTTTTCTGTTTTTTTTTTTTTTTTGATAGAAACTGACTTTTATTATAAACCAGATTATTTAAAAACCAGTCGTGAGATCAAATGCTGTATGAAAGAAACATTTATAAAGAGACAATCATTTTCCAGACGCTGAAAAAAAGAAAGAATGGTTGTGTGTATATACAGTAACTGTTTTCTATCGACGTTGTTTCAAGCACTACTTTAACTTCACTGCTCTTACAAACGTCCTCCAGCACTGAAACTAGTCTTGTAGAAAAAAAAAAAAGCATTTTAATGACTCAGTGTTGTTTGAATATTGTTCCCAAGAGTCGCGTGTTTTATCTTTTATGTTTCCAGACAGTTTGTCACTTTAGCTCAAAACAAAATGGTGCCATAACGGTGAGCTCCGACTTACCGTCGTTCAGTAAATATGTTTCCAAACACTCTAGGTAAAATAATAAACCTTCTTTCGGTATCTTTATAATCCACTTTGTCCACAGAGTAACTTTAGAAGTGAATTAATCGCTTTATATTTATGCCGTGAGTCGTTTCATCAGAGTGGAAACCGAACTGAACTTTGAAACCAAACTCTCCATTAGCTGTTCAATGTTTTTAAAAGCACACAGACTTTATTTTGCTACTTTTATCACTGAAAGTCGTAGTTGTACGTAAACTGAACTCTAAAAAACAGTTTGTCTTCGAGCCATGTGTTGAAATGTGCTCTGGGATCCTGGAAATAAAAGGATTTTGTGCAAACACCCTCAACCGTCTCTTCTTCTTTATTCTCTCTGTTTATCTGTTTACTGACGTCCTGTCTTTTTTCAGACCCCGTCCTTCCTCACCTGCCCACCAGGCGTCAGTGTAGCACCCCTCTCCATCCATCACCTGACCTGCTCACCTGTTCCCTCAGCTGTCTCCCCCCCCCCCAGGTCCCTTCAATGCAGAGTAGCCTTACAGGAGAGTTAGGTAAGAACTCAGAAGAGCTGTTGTGGTAATGGGTCACACATTCAATGTCCAGTAAGTCAGTCACATGTATTTTATTATTATTGTTTAAATCCCTTAAATGTAAGTGCAAGACTTTTATTCATGACACCGATGAAAACTAAAGACAGTGAAGGTGTTTCTGAATGAACTCATTATGGACATTTCTTTGAATCGATATCTCAGATGTTAGAGCTGGAAGTTGAGAGAACATTAAACAATAGAAGAAGAAAGGTTGATCGCTGCCTTCACCTCTGATGATAAATAATGGAGGTGATACTGAGAGTTGGACGCAGCGGTTGTTCAGAGCGAGGGACGATTCTCCGAAGACTTTAGGCCTCAAGTTGTGTTGATGAGTTAATAGATGATAAGTTGATGATGATGATGAAATCCAGCCACAGCTGCATTATGGGACACTGAAGTGACGCACGCCACCAACAACCTGAGGACGCTTTTAGCTGCTGTCACTGAAAACACACACACACACACACACACACACACACACTGCTGTCCATTTCCACCCACTCGCTCTGATGCTTTTAGCACCAGAGGACGTGTGAACTCACACCCAGCGGAGAGCAAACAAACACACACTGATACCAGAGGTGATCCGCCGCAGATCACTGAGGAGCAGGAACACAGACATCAACAGAAACTGACCAACATCCCTGAACTGGCTCAGTCAGTCTTCCAGGCCGAGATCACTTCACAAGACAAGGAGACAAAGATGAGTTCCACCTCCGGGGACGGGGGACGGACCTCCTCCTGGATCTCCTCTTCTTCTACATCTCATCACATTTACCACCTTCAGCTGCAGGACGGGTTACTCTCAAAATCAAAGCATCTGTGGGATGATTTTCAAAGATCTAAAAACCCAGCAGCATACGATGTGACCTCTGGACGAGCGGGGAAGGACCGAGAGGAATTTATAATCATCGTCTAATATTAAAATAAAGGTATTTCTTTAAGAAGCAGGACAAGTAGCCAGAGAGCTGCTGCATGTGAGGCTTCTTCTCCTCAGAGTGCAGAACTCTGTCTGCTGCCGCCTGTACATCTTTAATGACCCGCCCCGAATCATTTATGAGAGTTTTTCTTCCCCCGCAGTCTTCAGCCGGTTAACTTTGCCCGCTTGTGACGTGATCAATCATCCAAGCAAGATGTTTGTGTGTCCCACTTTAGCTTCTGTGGGCCGCCGCGCCACACACCCGCCGCCACGGGCCGCCGGCGAGGCCCGCTGGGAGAGCCGAGGCCTCGCGGAGGCTGAGGAGGAGGCGGAGAGAGAAGGAATGTTGTTGATGTGTTGGTCACTGAGATAATTCACCACATTACAAATGCTCCTGGAAACCAGGAGGACGATGACTCGGTGGTTTCCGTTGTGGAGACATCTGGATCCAAACTGTGATCACACAACGACGAAAACTACAAACAGCTGGAAACGTAGAGGTGAAAGAAAACTATGACATCTACAAGAAACACGTCAACCACAGAGAGAGAGAGAGAGATAAATAGATAGATAGATACAGAGAGAGATAGATAGAACAATAGAATGATAGATAGATAAATAGATAGACGGTTGTGTGTCGCTCCTGCTGCATAGAAAAGATATGAAATATTTAAAGACCATCTATAACCACTCAGGTCTTTTCCCTGATGGAGAATATGGACCCTGATGTTTCTGTGAGCGAGTGCAGAGCTGCTGACCTGTTTTCAAACCGCTCAGGAAGACAAACACTCAAACACTTCTACGACCACAGTATCACCTGTAGTCGTAACTCTGGTGTTTTCATCTTTTCTTACTTTCCCCACAATGCAAATGCCGATTCAGGTTCATTGGTTTTTTTTTTTAAATTCCAGTAAAACCGTTCCATCTCAGAGATCGAGAGGTGAATTGTAACAAATTTAAAATCACAGTAATCTCAACAATCTCCAGAAGCTCCTCTCGTTGGTCCTGATTGATCGCTGCCCGATCGATTATCACCCAAGTGTGTTTCTAGTAATGTCCCTCTTTCTATTGGTCCATATGCAGAGCTGCAGCAGGAAGCACTGATCTCTCTCTGTCTCTGCACCCCCCCCCCCCCCCGCCTCCTCTCCACCCGTCGGCCTGTCAATGTGCATTACCTCCGCCCCGGCGGCCAGATACTCCTGCTGCACTTCCTCTGCTCTCCCTCCTGCAGGTGAAACTCACTCCTGCTCTGCCAGAGGAAACCATGAATAATGGACCTGGACTTTATTTGTGGTGACGTTACGATAATAGATACAAAGTGTTTTCCAGACAATAAAACATGAATGAGCAAAGAAGAAACTGTGAAATCTGACAGGATTGAAAGGCTGAGGATGAATTTGATGTTAGATCACCTTCAGTCTCCTCCCCCCCCCCCCCCCCCCCCCCGACGATGAACCCCCTGATTGTCTTTTAATTTCCCACCGAGCTATCGTCTCTGCTGCCGGTGACGCAGAAAGCTCCTCACGGCCGATCAGACCAGGTTCCACCAGAGAGCTAATGGCTGGTGTTAACAGGCAGGGGGAGGCTTTTAGGGAGGAAACACCCCCCCCACCCACCCACCCACATACGCAGCCTCAACCCTCACCTCCACCTCCCCCCTCTCGTTGCTGTAACCCAGATCTGAGCTGCGACTGTAAAAACACATCCAGCTCTTTTTCACACTCACAGCTAGTTTAACTCCTCCGACCCCAGATGTTCTATTATAACTGTAGCACATTATCACTCAGTCACACACAGTATATATATATATATTTCTATTTAATTGTAAATTAAATTAAATACACTTGCACCTAGTTTCTTGTTTGAGTGAAGCGGGGATGCTGGTGACTCTGAGGAGTGTTGTTGTGATTTAATGACAAAGGTCACGTACGCTCAGCAGAGTCGTACAGAGGTCAGTGTTTTGAATGTAGATTCTCGGCTGCTCTGTATCGCCCTGCGTTAACCTGACGGTGAGCGGACGAGACAACAGATAATCAATCAGAATGGATCAAATCAGGACAACGTCTGAGTCTGTTTCCTAAAATCAGCTTGAGAAGTTGCAGGTGGTCGAAGTCAGTGTGCAGCTAAAAGGTCACAAAACCTCCAGAGGACGTGTGTGTGTGTGTGTGTGTGTGTGTGTGTGTGTGTGTGTGTGTGTGTGTGTGTGTGTGTGTGTGTGTGTGTGTGTCTGCGGGATGCTGCAGTTGAATGTCCTGACCTTTACTGAGAGCAGCCCGCAGGCTCCGACCTCAGCGTGATGCTCAGGTCAAACCACCACAGAGTTTCCTGTGCGGACCAGAGGTTTGACTGACAGCTCTGTGACACACCCAGCAAACTGTGCGGCTCCAATAAGAAATAAGTCTTCAACAACGTTCTGTCAGTTTCTCAACGAGTCATGAAGAAGCAACGAAACTAGAAAGTGAAATATAAAAACAGCTTTTGCAAACAGATGAGTAAGAAAAGACGTGGTGTTGTTTGTTTACGTTGTTTACGTCACACTGTAAACATGTCACTGTGTAAACACCGGCTCTGTTTACGCTCGGCCGGGGTTTTGTTTGACAGGGAAATGTTTCTCTGCGTTGTCTCCGGCGACAACGCTTCACTGAGCGGCTTCACCCGCACGGTTTGACCTTTAACCCCCAACCTTCAAACACCACCCACTTCATGTCAATATGGCAAAACAGGTTGGATCAGCGTGTTTGTTTTGTCAACCCCAGCAGATGAGGTGGGTGGATAGGCAATGAAATATTAATGCCACCGGCTGAAAGACAGAAAACTGCTCCTGTCAGACGACTGTCGTCTGTTCCATGTTTTATCTGCTGATTCACTTCAGGCTAAATTCATTCTCATTTGATCCTAGTTTGCATAAACATATTCAAGTTTATGTATTTATTTATTTTCAATCCTAAAAAATCACAACCACATTTCACTTTCTTACCTTTCCTCTACTTTTTGTACCAGTGGTATCAATCACAGTCTTTTGTTAGCTGCAGCATCAGTTGGGGTATTTGTACCAGTACTAGGTTATAGCAGAGTTGCGGTACTTCTGTTGCAGTAACAGTATTTGTAGATTTCAGTGCAGTACTAGTGGTAGTTGTATTTCCACCACCTCCTCCAGTCACACTCATATAAATATTTGTGCGTGAATCAGAACCTCGCTGACCTTTTCCTCCGAGAGCAGGACAACTGTGCCGAGACGACGCAGAAAAAAGGGAAGAAGGAAAAGAAAAAGAGGAGATGGGAGATGAAGAGAAAGAGGAAGAAGAGATGAGACGTGAAGGAAAGGAAGAAGGAAACAGTAGACGGAGGAAGAGAAGTGAGTAGTGTTGGTTTGGAGGTCACGGCCTCCCCCCTGTTGGTCTGATGGATCCACACTGACAACCAGAGACCGCTGGAGACGCTCTCTCCAGTGTGTGTGTGTGTGTGTGTGTGTGTGTGTGTGTGTGTGTGTGTGTGTGTGTGTGTGTGAGAGAGAGAGAGAGCGAGACGGAGTTAGAATACACACTGAACCAACACACACACTTCTTTTCCCAGTTTCCCCCGGAGGTGTTTTCTCTGTCGAAGCTCCATTTTACACACACACACAAACACAGAGGTCAGAGGTCACACAGGAAATACTTCACCACTTCACCTCCGTCAGAATGGACGAGGAACTAAAAAGTCAAAGCACGCGTCAAATTTACTGTTACTACTACAACTAGTACTAGTAGTAGTAGTAGTAGTAGTAGCAGTAGTAGTAGTAGTACTAGTAGTAGTAGTAGTAGTAGTAGCAGTAGTACTAGTAGTAGTAGCAGTAGTAGTAGTAGTACCTTCCTCCTCTGAGTCGTCTCTTCATCGTCTCTCTTTGTACTAATTTAAATATTTGTGTATGAATCAGATTCTCACTGACCTCTTCCCCTCACACACACACACACACACACACTAAGATGATGAAGACGATGGTGACGATGAAGGTAGCGACAGCAGTGATGATGGTTATTCACAGAAATGGCTTCACACTCGTCAGGAGTCAGCGTCTTCACTGTCGTCACATCTGACACCAGTTTGTACGACACACTTACGATCAAGACTCAAGTTCATCCATTAAAACCTGATTCATGAAACTTCACTTCAAGTTCAAATGAACTTTTTTTTATTTATAGAGATACACGTCGGTGAACATGTACACACTGGAGACATGCACATACAGTTGTACTCTCTCTCTCTCTCTCTCTCTCACGGTCGTTAACATCAGCATTAATTAAAAGTCACATCAGCGTTGACACCACCCGTCAGATCTGAGGACCTGGTTGAGGACTTGACAGCGGCAGGGACAATCTGCTCCGGCCGACCCGCTCTTTCGTTGCGTTGACCTCTGTGACCTCTCGGAGTCTCTAACTGTCGGTGATTCAGAGACGCCATGTTGGATCCGAGGAGGAGCGAGAACGAGCCGCCGTGATGTCTTCATCACACACACACACACACACACACACACACACACATTCACACGTACTGTACAAGTTTACACGCCCACAGGTCTGATGTCGAGTGTAAATAACGAGTGGTGACTCTTTTGAACTGAGGTGTGAGTGAGTGACAGCGAGACGACGGACAGACGACGGTTCAGCTTCTGTCAGAGAGTGACTGTTGGTCACACAGTCAACACACACACACACCTCAGACATCTTTCTTTATCTTTGTTATTTTTATACTTTAATTATATATTACTACTTCTGCTACTACTACTACTCCTAACACTTGTACTTCTCTTTCCAAACAGGCCTGTTTCGCCACCTGCTGGTCATCAGTGAAAACTACAGTTTGAGTGCTGCACCTGAAAGATCACGGAGCAGAGGTGAGAAATACTCAAATACTCACATATGTATATATGAGTATATGTATATTGTGAGAAAATAACATTGATAAGCACTACCTTAACACGTTGGGCCTCTCACTGTTTTCTGCCGACATGATTTCAAGATATTTCAAGTATCTATTAAAGTATAACTGGAGGCTGCTGGGTAATAAATGACCACTTAGTAAAACTCAAATGTCATGAGGATCTCAGCCGTGTAAACCTGCAGAAGGTCAGAACAATGACAGTAAACATGAAGAAGAGTTAAAGACAAACAGTAATGATGAAGACTAATGTCTCCATCAGCAGCAGAACATGGAGGTAATCCTCGTCCACGGGGATTAACGATTAGCGTCTTCGTTGAGACTGGGGCAGCGTTCATGAGCTTCACTGTCAGGGTTTCCTCCTGTAATCCTCCTGCTCTCTGATAGTCTGACGCCTGGAAACGCACTCGCCGCCTTCAGCTGGACGCATGTGAGCGGGGACCACCGGCTCATGCTGCTGTGGCCCAGGGCCGCAGGATTAGAGATACACTTAACAGACCATATGAATTATCAGTAACATCCATACGACACATGTTTGTGTTTCACAGATACAGAAAATCACTTTGTTGTAGAGCCCCCACTTACTCGTGTTCGCAGATGAATATTAGTTGGACTAGAAGGTGATTTAGAGGAGGAGTGATAGTAGAAGTGTGCGTTACAGTACTAGTACTAGTATTACTTGTAGGAGTATCAATGAGTTAGTGGCAGGATTTCTTTGTCTGTGAAATTTAGTCAAATGAAAAATACTGTAGTTTGATTTCTGATGGATAAAAGTTTTATGATTGGAGGATCAGTTCTTCATTATTGTGTGAAGTCGACACTGGACGTGTATTTTGCAGCTGAAGCAGGTTCCTGGTGACACTGGAAACAACAATCAGGTAAAGTGTACAGTAGGGAGGTAACACAAGTCGTTTCAGGCTGCAGAACGATTATCCAGGTCAAGTCAAAGGGCTGCAGTGAAACTGGATCCCTGCAGACAACTGATATCTGTGAGAGGAAACGCTACTGTACCGCCGCCGCCGCCGCCGCCGCCGCCGCCGCCACCGCCACCACACTGTCTGCTGGGAGGAAGTGAAGCTCCTGCAGCGCCGAGGTCTGAGTGAAGCAACACACACAGTTCAGAAACACACCAAAAGACACAAACTCAACAGGAACAGAGAAGAAGATGAGGAAGACGAGGTCACACCGCTTCTTCTTCTGACACCAAGAAAAACTGAAGTACGTGAGTCAGCTCTGAGCCGCAGGGAGTTTGAATTAAAGACCTGCAGGACACTCTGCTGTAAGCTCCCACTCCTCAATTAATGGAGGGAGCACGGTGGCGGAGAGTGGTTTATCTGGGCCGAGGATTTGGACGTATTACTGTAATCTGTCTCTCTGTGACCAACAGGTCCGCTCTGTCCAATACGTCCCCGCCTCATCCTACAGATGAGGGTAAATAATGGCACATCTGTTAAGACTCAGAACTTCAGCAGATTGAAAACCTTTTCCTAATTTAGATTTTGAAGATTTTGTGCAAAGGAAAACTTTCTTTTGGTTTTCAGGTGGATTCTTTTTTCTTGATCACTGGTTTGAATCTGTCTCACTCGTAATTCTGTGTGCGACACCTTTTCAAATATCGGTTCTTCGTAGATTTCTGACGCTTAATCCGACGTAATCACCAGAAAATCACAGGGCGCCTACAGGAGCCGGCCGTGACCTCTGACCTCACACTGATTGACTGTTCCAGCACATCAAGGGACCACAGGCATCATGTAAAGCCCTGGATTTCAAAATAAAACTCTCATCTAGTCGCAAAAAACTGAAAACGTAGAAATTTTAAATATTAAATTCTTTAATTTTGAATGTCAAATAAATTAAAATGTTAAATATGTTTCCTTTAATATGAACTACCACAACCACAATAACTATAGATTTAATGAGATGAAAAAAACAACCTATAAATAATGAAAATATGTAAAAATGTAATGTAAGAATATTCTTTATATATATTCTTTAGTACATCAGCTGTTTATTTCAATCTTTTCTTATAAAATCTTCCAACCAGGAAGGTTTAATATCTGTCATGTTATCAGTGGCAGCAAATACGATGCAGAAAATGTGTTTAATTTAAAAACCCACTCTTGCCACAGAAACTAATCCTGATCAGAACTGGAAAAAATTAAAATCTATAAATAAACCTGCGGAGAACTTTTTGCTAAACAGCCACAATCAATCAAATCTGTCCCGACCTTCTAATTCTCTCTCTGTGGCCCAGTTCAGCACCAATCTCTTAAACCTCGGCTCTCACGACCCCCCCCCCCCCTCCCACAGCTCTGTGGCTGTGGTGAATAATTGACGAGCTCTCCCTCCTCCCCTCCTCCCCTCCTCTCCTCCTCTCTGTGTCTCTTTCCATCACTCCGTCTTTGTGGTGTCGCTCGTCGACAACCTGCCCTCCCCCGCGTCCATCATGTCCAGTTTCCACCTGCTGCCGGCTGCACGTTGACGACCATCAGCAGGTAAACAGACGCAGGGAGCAGCAGCCGGTAAGAACACATTCAAACACTCAAACAACACAGGAGGAGGATGCAGCTGATTACTTTTCTCTCTTCTTCTTCTTTAATTGATTTAAATTAGAAACACAACATCGTGATTCGACCTGGTAGTTTCTCAGAACTCTCTCTGGTGATGTAGAAAACCATTTAACCCTTTAACATCTTTCCCTGTTTTCCACGTCAGCTCAGAAGGAAGAAGAGGAGGGGAAACTATTTTCAGATGGATTTGAATATCAGGAGCGTTCTGAAAAATACCAAAGTATTTAAAACTGACATTTCTCAACAGTAAATGGATCCATGTGGGAGTTTTATTCGAATATTAAGAAGCTTTTTAGAAACATGCAGAACTCAAAGAGACCTTCTGGAACAGTTTTACTGAAACCATTAAATAATGACGGAGTAAAACTGTCAGATTGAATTATCTCGTGCTGCTGTAAGGAGCTGCTCTTTTTCAAAAACATCCAGAAGTCGTGTTACTCATGACGTTTTCTTTCTATCAACAACGTGGTAATTGTTTAAATCAAATCATGACAGGTAAAGAAATATTTACATCCTCCTGAAGATGTCACTAAAAACTGAACTCTGGTTTCCAGTCATGAAGGAGTTGGTGTTCCTCCTGCTCGTGGTGACCGAGGTGACCTCCAGGACTCGCAGCAGCTGGTGTGAGCGGGGCTGCGACTGTCGAGGAGATCTCAAGTTCACCATCTGCTCTCGGGCCCTCTTCACTCAGCTGCCCGGCAGAGTGGCCCCCGGCACGGAGCTCCTGGACCTGTCCGACAACAACATCTCCGTCATCCCAGAGCGCTCCTTCAGCAAGACCCGCAAGCTCCGCGTCCTCCTGCTGCAGAACAACAACATCAGCGTGGTGGAGGACGGAGGCTTCTCGCAGCTGGAGTTCCTGCAGAAACTGGACCTGAGCTGGAACCAGATCTCCACCCTGACGGAGGGGTTTTCCATCGGCCTGGCTTCGCTTCGGGAGCTACTCCTCACCCACAACCGCCTGACGAGCCTGGACAGCCTCAGCTTTGTGCACCTGGACAGCCTCCAGAGGTTAAACCTGACCAGCAACGCTATCTACACCATCCAGGTGAGGTCCTTCTCCTCCATGAGCAGCCTGCGGCAGCTCCACCTGAATGGCAACCGGCTGGCATCTCTGCGGAATGGCATCTTCTCCATGCTGCGCTCCCTGGAGCTCCTCAACCTGGCCGGGAACCACATCAGCGAGATGGAGATGTTTGTCTTTAAGCCGCTCGTCAGCATGACTCTGCTCAACCTGGCCAACAACCACCTGTCCACGCTCTCCTTCAAGACGTTCCAGAGCATCCACACCTACAGTACCCACATCCTGCTGGAGGGGAACCCCTGGAACTGCGACTGTGACCTGCAGAGACTCTTCCGGAAGCTGCGCAGCATCCAGAGGCTCTTCCTGGATGACTACTACAACCTGACCTGCGAGGAGCCGGCCGTCCTGCAGGACTACCGGCTGATGGACGTGGACACGGAGCTGTGCATCGCCGAGACGGTCACCGTGCTCGTCATCACCATCACCGTGGTGATCACTGTGCTGGCCGCCATGCTGATGGGCGAGAGGAAGAGGAAGAAGAAGAAGAGGGGGAAGCACTGGACGCAGCAGGGGGAGCATTCAGATGAGTCTGACTACTGAAGCCCACACTTCACCGTCTCTCTGTCCTTTTTCTCCGTCTTCGTTTGCACGCACTCTGGGTTGTCGGTGAAATCCCTCGGCAACATCTGCACGCATGGAAAGAGATTTTGGATGTTGCAGTTTATTTTTTGGGATTCTTCACATCTGTTTTGCACCCTTCACTCACACAACATCTGCTTCACAATAAAATCACTTCGCTTTGATTGAATTGCATCATATTTCTTTTAGTTTCTGTCCTGTAATAAAGAAATGTTTATTTTCTATTAAAACCTTTGAAGAGCCAATATCATTATCATTTTTTATGTGAATGGATGTCAGGGAGCGGTCGTGTGTTGTTAATGTCCCTGATGTGACTCTTAGTTTGGAAAAGCTTTAAATGGGATGTTGTGACATTTAATTGTCCTTTCTTTGTTTCTAATAGAAAACAACAGAAACATATTTTCACTACAGTGGCCATCAGCTGTTTGCAATGAGGTCTACAGCGCCTCCTGCAGGGTACGAAGGTTTATTGTACTGAAATTACTTTATGGCATCTGATTGAATTTACCTGAAGCTGCAGACAGTTGATTTGTTTCCTGTAAAAAAATCTTTATGACACTTTCTAGGAACTTGCATCATCCTTTCATTTTTTTTAAAGGCACCATGCTTTGATTATATAAAAATATAGATATGTAAAAATATCATGATTTCACTAAAATGATGGTGTTTGTCATGCATTCATGTTCATAATGACAATATTTCATTCAAGGATTCATATATTATGGTTTGTTACAGCTTGTGCTCAGTGTCTGTTTGAATGTCTGTCTGTGTTCACTCTGGGACTCATGGAGTCTCTCCTTCTTTAACACTGGACACTCTGAGGTGGAGTCTCTCCTTCTTTAACACTGGACACTCTGAGGTGGAGTCTCTCCTTCTTCAACACTGGACACTCTGAGGTGGAGTCTCTCCTTCTTTAACACTGGACACTCTGAGGTGGAGTCTCTCCTTCTTCAACACTGGACACTCTGAGGTGGAGTCTCTCCTTCTTTAACCCTGGACACTCTGAGGTGGAGTCTCTCCTTCTTTAACACTGGACACTCTGAGGTGGAGTCTCTCCTTCTTCAACACTGGACACTCTGAGGTGGAGTCTCTCCTTCTTCAACACTGGACACTCTGAGGTGGAGTCTCTCCTTCTTTAACACTGGACACTCTGAGGTGGAGTCTCTCCTTCTTCAACACTGGACACTCTGAGGTGGAGTCTCTCCTTCTTTAACACTGGACACTCTGAGGTGGAGTCTCTCCTTCTTCAACACTGGACACTCTGAGGTGGAGTCTCTCCTTCTTCAACACTGGACACTCTGAGGTGGAGTCTCTCCTTCTTTAACACTGGACACTCTGAGGTGGAGTCTCTCCTTCTTCAACACTGGACACTCTGAGGTGGAGTCTCTCCTTCTTTAACACTGGACACTCTGAGGTGGAGTCTCTCCTTCTTCAACACTGGACACTCTGAGGTGGAGTCTCTCCTTCTTCAACACTGGACACTCTGAGGTGGAGTCTCTCCTTCATTAACACTGGACACTCTGAGGTGGAGTCTCTCCTTCATCAACACTGGACACTCTGAGGTGGAGTCTCTCCTTCATCAACACTGGACACTGAGGTGGAGTCTCTCCTTCTTCAACACTGGACACTCTGGGACTCATGGAGTCTCTCCTTCTTTAACACTGAACACTGAGCTGGAGTCTCTCCTTCATCAACACTGGACACTCTGAGGTGGAGTCTCTCTGACTCCATGTGTCTGGGTGTACCTCTCTAAACTACAGGAAGTCGACAAAATAAAAGCATGAACCGAGGTTCTAGTATACCAATTATAATATAAAACAATATTAAAGTACAATACAACACATTACACTATAAAATACAATTGATAAATAAAATATACTAAATAAATATAACTTGACAATATAGCATAACAGGACAATACAACACAGTATAATAATATAATATAATACAACATATTATAGTATATCATGTATTATATTATAACATAAGATTGATAAATAAAACCTATAAAATCAAAACAATATTGAATAAATATAAAGATAAAAAATAATATAACCTAATATAAAACATCAGAGTGGAACGGAACGTGAGTTTTATTTTGAAGTGGTTTACGTCGAAGCGGAAGTGTGGTGTGGTTGTGACGTCACGGCGCGGACAGGTGGGAGCTCCGGTTGAACGAGTGTCTGTTGTTGTCACAGACACTTCGCCGAGTACTCACCGGGTACTACCGAGTACTCACCGGGTATTACTGGGTACTCTGTTACTGCGTGGGGGTAGTTTTGTGGACGAAGAACCGGAGAGACTCTTTAATTCATCAATCACAAACATGGCGTCTCATCCGTGAACTCAACGTTTATCTACGAACATGAGCGAGTGAGACTCCAACACAGCGCGCGTGTGACTTCCATGGGACCTGAGCAGGTGAGTTCTTCACAGATGTCCTCTTCAGTTCATCTGCGTCCACCGTTTCATCAGGTCACAGCCAACAACGAGAACGTCTCTGTCGAATCAACCCAATTATCTCCGCCAGCAAAGAGAATGTAGCTGGTCTCCTTAAATCCACACTTAAGTGAATGGAGTTTGGTTTGTTGCATTGTGTTTTCTTAAATTCACACTTAAATGAATGGAGTTTGGTTTGTTGCATTGTAGCTTGTTTTCTTAAATCCACACTTAAATGAATGGAGTTTGGTTTGTTGCATTGTAGCTTGTTTTCTTAAATCCACACTTAAATGAATGGAGTTTGGTTTGTTGCATTGTGTTTTCTTAAATTCGCACTTAAATGAATGGAGTTTGGTTTGTTGCATTGTAGCTTTATTTAAGATGTCAACACTTCCGCATGGGAGCGTCAGCTGTCCTCCTGCACTGAGCCTGTGCGGGGACATTCAGGGTTATTTTAAATGTGCAATGACTTTTAATTCAGTGTTTGATTTCAATATCAAACATAACAAAATGGTGGCTCACAGTTGCTATATTTAGGTTTATTAATTTGCTATTTAGCAAGAAACACAATCAAATTAATATTATATGCATAACTCTGTAAGTTATAAACCTGGAAATATCTGAAAACATGAATATTATAAAGTCCCATAAATACTGCAGCACCCAGATATTAAGTCAGTAGCTGACAACAGGTGAAGTAAGAAGGTACTTTAAATGAACTGAGTGTGTGCAGTGTATAAATCTCACTGGATGTTCCTCTCTGGACGGATCAGTTTATATTGACTGTGTGATTAATGGCAGACGTAGAGAGGGATTGATGTTAGGAAATCTCCACAGTAATAAAAGGACTGTGTTTGGTTTCCAGCCAAACATGATGCTGTGGAGCAGAGCACGTGAAGCTGCGTCGCTTCAGGTTTTTGACTCGTCTCCGTCTGCAGCCGCTCACCCTCATTTCCTTATCTTCCAGATATGCCAGCTGACGATAAGGTTGCCATCCTGACAGACGATGAGGAGGACCAGAAGAGGAAGTACGTGTTGGCGGAGTCGTTCAACACCCTATCAGTGGACGGACAGGAGGTGGACGTCTCCACGACACCTGTGGGCTACACGGACGCACCGGCCTCGCAGCCCGCCGCCTCGCAGCCCGACTCCATCAGCTGCTGCGAGAGGATGTGCCTCCGCATCAACAGCCACCTGCTCATCTCCAAAGTCTTCTACTTCTTCTTCTACGCCGCCTACGGCTCGCTGCACCCTCTGCTGCCCGTCTACTACAAGCAGCTCGGCATGTCGGCCAGCCGCAGCGGGCTGCTCGTCGGCATTCGCTACTTCATCGAGTTCTGCAGCGCCCCCTTCTGGGGCGTGGTGGCTGACCGCTTCAAGAAGGGGAAGGTCGTCCTGCTGTTCTCTGTGCTCTGCTGGTTGATGTTCAACTGCGGCATCGGCTTCGTGAAACCAGCAGAGATGAAATGCGAGGAAAAAGACGTTGCTACATTGCCGACGGTGACGCCTGTGATGACGACGACGCTCTTTCATGGCAACTTCACGCAACCGAGCAACAACACCAACCACCCCCGGCGACGCCGGAGCTTCCTCGACCTCCCTGAGCTTCCTGAGCTCCTCCAGTTCAGAATGCTTCACAGGCACGAACGAAGCGCTGACGCCAACACAACCATGTCAGCCCCCTTTGAGCCGACTAACACCACCCAGCTCGGACCAAACTCCACCCAGCTCGGACCAAACTCCACCCAGCTCGGACCAAACTCCACCCAGCTCGGACCAAACTCCACCCAGCTCGGACCAAACTCCACCCAACCCACCACCACCACCACCACCACCACAACCACCGCTGCCCCAACTACAGCCAAAGAGTACCAGATAATCTACAACACGGACCAAGTGCAGACCATCTTCCTGCTCATCCTGCTCGTCATCATCGTGGGCGAGTTCTTCAGCGCCCCTGCCGTCACCATCGTGGACACCGTCACCCTGCAGTACCTCGGCAAAGCCCGCGACCGCTACGGCCTGCAGAGGATGTGGGGCTCTCTGGGCTGGGGTCTGGCCATGCTGCTGGTGGGCATCTGGATCGACCACACACACGTCACGGTCGTGATCGATGGCATTGGCTGCATCCTGCCCGACTACCGCCTGCACAACTACCAGATCGCTTTCATCGTCTTTGGCGTGCTTATGGGTTTGGCGTTTGTTGTCGCCACTCAGTTCTACTTTGAAAAGGGCGACCACTACCGACAGGAGCTTCCAGAGGGGGTGGTGGAGCAGTCGCCAGAGTCCGGCTCCTCGGGCCAGAGCGGCCCCGACATCACTCAGGAGTTCCACTACAGCGACCTGTTGAAGCTTCTCTGCAGCGTGCGGTACAGCTCCGTGCTGTTCGTCGCCTGGTTCATGGGCTTCGGCTACGGCTTCGTCTTCAGCTTCCTCTACTGGCACTTGGAGGACCTGAAGGGGACGACCACGCTGTTTGGCGTCTGCTCCGTCCTGAGCCACATCTCGGAGCTCGCCGCTTACTTCACCAGCCACAAGTTCATCGAGCTAGTCGGACACGTCAGGTAACACAGACAGTGACATTTCATATTTCTAAATATCACACATATCTAGAGGGTTACCACTGTTTCTGAATACACGAGCCGATAAATCATTAAATAAAAGATACAATCAGAAATAAATCCACAATTATCTCTGGAAATGTTAATATTCAACATAATCAACAATTATCACAAATATCTTTACAACCTGCACTTTACATGGAGCGTAATAAAACCCTGTCCGTGTCATCACAGTAGATAAATGTCTCTGCCGCCTCAGAGCAGACAAAGCCGTCATTGACGCTCGGGGGAGTTTCAGTCGTGGTGAACTGGGGGCCTGGACCTCGCAGGCAGCGGGGACATTTGAGAGCGCGGTGTTAGGTGACGGTCGGCAGCTCGGAACCCACATCACTTAAAACACACAGCGCCTGAGGGGGAGGTACAGGGAGAGGGTGCATAGTTTGTGTAAGGATTTAAAATACAGAAATATTCTGTGTCACACATCCTGTGTTCCCTTTATTAGGTACAGCTACAAACATATCTCATCCAAAGCAGCTGATGTTTAAGCCGTGAGGTGTTTGTAGCTGCAGTTTGACACCTGACAGTATTCAGGATGTTAATCTCCCCCTGCTTTCTCTTCACGTCGTCACTCGTCAGTGTGCGAGGATGTGACGCTCTGCTTCCTGTTTCTCTGGAAACTGTGAACAAGAGCAGAAAGCATCTCTGGTGCAGAGCGGAGCCGGCTGCAGGTGAACAGTCCAGCTCCGGCACACTTTGTTTTCATCTTCCTGTCGATCATGTGACGCCACGTCAGTGAGTCGGGCCGGTGAAAAATGCAACATTAGAAAAACTGGTGTGTGTGTGAGGGAGCAAACACTGAAACAATGTTATCTGGTGTTGAGCATGTGACCCGAGGGCGTGTCGGGTTCAGATTCAGGTTTGTCGGCTCTCAGCTGCTCTTTACTTTGTGTTCTCTGGACTCTTCAGCTGGAAAACATAAAACCTTTAACTGATCCTGAGCTGATCAGTCTCTGGATTCATTGATCGTAGTCCGCCCACTGTTTGTAATGGGCTCTCGTAATGGATCAGGATTATTGATCGCTGCGTAATGTGAATAACCCTTTATATATTACCTCATCAGTTCTCCCATGATCCCACGCTGCTTCATGACATCATCAAACTAGGTCTTTTGTTATTGTTTTGAATGCCCCTAGTGGTCGAAGTTACATATTGGACGATGAAATTCTTCTTTATGTAAATTTAGTTTTGAGTCATCACTTGTTTTACGCGTCCTCACCGAGGACACTTTCCCAAAACTGTGATAGTTTGGTAACTCATCATCAGAGACATGAATCCTGTGTCTATATTCAGAAAGGTATGTTTGCAGGTGGATGCGGTTTTTAATATTTATTCAGGATCGGTGTTTTGTTTTGAAGCTGTGTTTGGTTTGTAATGAATCATTGTTCAGCTCTGCTTTAGAAAAACAAAGACATTCAAAGGCTCCACCTTGAATTTACCTCAATGTGGGGTTGTTATGAATGGAAAGGTTGCTGGTGCGATTCCTGGCTCCTTATTAAACTTAAACTCTCGAGACAATGATTCATAAAAATGACCCTGATATATTATATTAACCCTCCTGTTGTTGTCCTCCTCTGTCCCGGCCCCTCAGAGTGCTCTACATCGGCCTGGCCTGCAACACAGCTCGTTACCTCTACATCTCCTATCTGCAGAACGCCTGGACCGTCCTGCCCATGGAGGTCCTTCAAGGTAACGTCCGCTCATTTCTCCGCCTGCAGGGAAGGATTAGAAAAGCTAGGACCCTGGGGACAAGTCGGAAAGTGGCTGTGTTTGTTTAACAGGCCGCTTATCAGATGGCGTCTTTCCTGCGGCAGCCTGGATCACACAGGGCGATGAAGCTGGAGCTGCCGTTCAGACCCCGAGAGGAAGCTTAGAAAAAACGCACCCTGAGCGTTTACAGCACGAATGTTGAAACAGAGCAGTGAAGCTGAAGCTGTGTGTGAACACACTGACAGGCGAGGACGATCACATGATGTGTGTGTGTATTATTAATCGAGCGTGCCTGACCACGACCCAGTTTAACCTCTGGAGACGACACAAAGTGAACAAACACTACTACGACGTTTACTACATAATTTACATGATAGTGTCTGATTACTTAATTAATCAATTTAGTATTTTGTCAGAAAACAGCAGCAGGTGCCTGTTGTAATTTCTTAAACTGACAAATTCAGTACATCTCAATATTTATAATCAGATTAAAGAAAACTTTAATAAAAATATATCCAGAAGTCATTCAGTTTATTTCATGCATAGATTAACTTTGTGTGAGTAAAGTTCCAAAATGATCCATAATATGGATATAAATAATCTATTTTTCACAATGAATTGAACACAACAAAAAGTAATTTACTGCATTAAAATGCTCAGATCTAGTGAAATAAAGTGGATAAAGAACTAAAGACAAAATATTACAATAGAAATATAAGTTAAGTTGATTAGAGCTGTGTGAGACATGACAGTGACTGTGTGAGTCATTTGTTTGAGAAGTTCCGCCCTGAGAAAACACTGACGCCTCACAGAGTCAACATGTAAAAACTTGTTCAGAGCTTAAGTCCCAGTTCCACAGTTTTAAATATGAAGTCAACCACAGTAAATAATTCAAACTTGAGAAGTCCCCTTCTGAAACCACGCGCAATGAGCTAGATCTGGATTCATGCAGCGTCTCATGTCATGTAACTCATTTTACACTTATGACTGTTGTATATTTTAGCTTTAATGTTCTTCCTCTGAGCGTCTCTGACAGTTCCAGCTCTGTTAATTGAGCCGTAACTGTCACAGGTACAAGCTAAAATTAAAAAAAAGAACATTGTTCGAATAACGTTTTAATGAAACAGAAGCTGTGACCCATCACTGTCCCCGTCTGTCCCCCAGGTGTGAGTCACGCCTCTGTCTGGGCAGCTTGCATCTCCTTCCTGAGTGCTGCGGTGCCGCCTGCGCTGAGGACGTCTGCGCAGGGAATCCTGCAGGGCCTTCACCTCGGTCTGGGCCGTGGCTGTGGCGCCATGGTGGGGGGAGTGTTCGTCAATTATTTCGGTACGACAGCTTACGTCATGGATGGGCTGTTTGTGAGAACACAAATGTCTTCAGTCAGTGAAATGTCATTTTCCCAGAGTTCACGTTTCCCTGTTTGCTTTGCAGGAGCTCCAGCGACGTTCAGAGGAATCGGCATGGCCTCCCTCGTCATCCTCCTCATCTTCTCCTTCATCCAGTTCCTGAGCGGAGATACTGAGGGGAAAGGTCAAAAACCTCCTCAATCCTCGATCCTCGAGTTTGTGATGAAGAAGTGTTGCTTCCTTGGGGATTACATGATTTCATGTGTATCTCCATATACCCATGTCTTCCTTCTAATACTCTGTTCATTTAATTCCTCAGAGGACAAAATGTTAGCGGAGAACATCCCAGTTCCCTCCAGCCCGGTCCCCATCGCCACCATCGACCTGGTCCAGAGCCAGAGCGAGGTCGGGAGCCCGGTCCACCAGGCCGCCATCTTACCCGTGAAGAAGACCAAGCACCAGGAGGATCAGGAGGATGTGACGCAGCCGGCCTGGGTGCTCTCTGGTGCCCCCTGGGTCACCATCGCCTTCGCCATCTTCCAAATCAAGGAAATGATGAAGATGAAGAAGAGCAGCGGACCACCACCAGAGGCGGACCCACTGCAGGTGAGAGAGAGAGAGAGAGAGAGAGAGAGAGAGAGAAACAGCGTTCAACTCATGTTCAATTCTAACTCATCCCCGTCTTCAGCTGCAGAAGTTCTCTGTCGTCATTTTTTCTTGTCGTCTGTAAAGTTTGAAGTAACTCAGGGGATAAAACTAACTTGATGCTTTAAGGAGAGATGTCGAATCATAGTAACGTCTGTTTCGTAACTGTGGGAAATGTTTCTTTACCTTTCACTGATCTCAACCCTCTTACACTTCCTCCTCTCAACGGCTGAAGAAAGGTGAGACATTTTTGCGTGCAAAGGTCAATGGAAAACTACCCTGAATGTGCATGTGTGTGTGTGTGTGTGTGTGTGCGTGCATGTGGTATTTGGGTGTGTTCGTGTCATGCATGCATACGTCTCTGCAATTGTGAGAACTCCCACACCTGAATCGTGACGTCGTGTGAGGTGCATGCATTCCTGAATTACGTCAGGGCCTGTATTTACCAAGAGAGTGAAAACTTCACTTTGAGAAGTAAAACACCTTCATCATGTGACAAGGACCAAAACTACGACATAACGTATATTCATTCATCATCAGGGTCTTTTATTTTAAAGTAGTTCTGCTCTGTTATATATATATATTCGCTCTGTGGGTGAGTACAAATGAAGCTAAATATGGGCCCAGATCATTTGATCTCTGATGCATGCGAGTGGTTTTGTGTTTGAGCTTCCTGCACGAAGTCGTCTCACTCTGACCCTCTGCCCTCGCTCTTGGTTTTGCTCTTGAGGCTTTTGTCTTTCCCTGTCTAGACTGACACGTCGACAGTCGCAGGACAAACACTGTTTCTGTACAAAGTCAATGTTTAGACCTGATAGTAGTACTCGGGGGGGGGGGGGAGTACTCAAATATTTATCTTATGTAAAAACAAACGGACGAGTAAAAGTTCCACGTTAAGTTTTCTACTTGAGTAAAAGTAAGTCAGTACTTGGTTTTACAACTTCAAGAACATCTTCATCTGAAAACCGGGTTATCAGTCGTGTTGCTGATTAGAGACTAAAATCATTTAAGGACAAAGTCTTTGAATGCATCACAAGCAGAGTGACTGCCCTCTGTTGGTTAAAACCTTCTCATTTCATTCGTCTGTTGGCCGAGGCAGCTTCCCCGAGTATTAAATATAAATAACACACAGAAAGGACGTTGTTGGTTCTTCTAAATCGGCCTCCAATTTCAAAAACCTGTGTTTCTGTGTGACAAAACCACCCTAACCCTAACCCACGTAGGGTTCCTTCACGAAATGAAACTAAAACCTGAACATGTTCTTTACGTGTTCTCCAGCAGCCGTTCGTTCAAAACCACACGTTTGTCGTCTCTGAATGATGAATCAGCACTTATCATTTTAAGCTGATGAGAGAAACCTGTGAGATCACACACAGTAAATATTTACCCTGTTATATACACAGTATTTATATACACTGTATATATACTGTGTATATAACTATGTCGTGGGAACAAGACAGAAAGTAATGTAGAGGGAGCTGAAGACACAAGTGAGGCGACAGGTTCAACGTTCACTCAGGTCAGTGCAGTCGATGACTTTATATCTGTATTTGTAAGATTGAACCTCTGCTCGGTTTCCTCGTTAAAAACTCTTTTAGAAGATAGAAAGTTAGAATAATGGTTTAGATGTTTTTATCATTCAGTCAGCTCGTCAGGGAGACGCACGTTTTTCCAGTTCGATCAGTTTTATTCCAGATATCTGGGAGTTTTTAGACGATATCAAATAAAAGACGATGCTGAAATCCAATGAAAAAACGGTTTCCTGTCAAACGCTCCCACTGTTTGTTCCTGTTGTTGCTAGGTACTTAATGACGGGGCGTCGGCTGAGACGGCGGCGACGTCACAGGAAAATTCAGTCCACGACGGCACAGATCCGCCGCCGGACAACTCCGAACCAAACACCGCCCACCCGGATGAAGACCAAACGCACCCACACTCAGACAGAGGAGGGCCTCGTGAAAACCCAGCGCTCACAGCAGAAAACACAGACTGACGCTAAGTGTAGAAACGATTTCATTTACACACTCAGCCTGTTTTACGACTGCAAGAATATCCATCCTAACAAGTCGCTTAACAAATCTGCAGGCGTGGTGAAACCATTCCACCGTAGCTACAGGTGCAACATTATATTAAAAATAATTTGAGTTGGAAATATTTTAACCCTCCATTTAGTTTATAAAAACGGTTTTAGGTCTCAGACTTGTTTATATGGGTTTTTGTTTTTGCAGTGGGACTTAAGTTAAAATGTTGAGATAAATAAAAAAATAAAAAAAGAGGTGCGCTTGGTGGCGTTTGTTCGTCCCAGACAAGCAAATCCAACACACCTCTGAGCTCTGTGCACTATATCCTAACTGCCCGTTACCGCTGGAGTGTGGAGGAGAACCCTTCAAGTTTCAATGATGTGCCTCTGGGTCAGTTATCCTGTGACGTTGTTCTCGTGGAAAGTGATGAAATCTGACAGATTTAAAAACAACTTGAGGAATTGAAAAGAAGTGAACGACAGCACAAACTAAAGGCGTATTTAGTTATTCACTCACGTCATGTTGTTGTTCTTCACGTATTCACACAGAGGTTCTCGAACGTCTGAGCCTCATTTCTTTGTACTGAACGTTCTGTGGCGCAGCGTTCGTGGACCTCTGTAATGTTCAACTGTAAAAGCAGATTCTTTAAAATGAATTCAAGTTTTATATGATGCAACATGAAGAAGGAGACTTCGCCTCAGATATCATCACTTCTCTCGAGTTTATGAATTCTGAGCGTCGGCTGAAGCGCTGACGCTCCGTTGCTGTGTATTTGTACTTTCCTGCGGAGCACACTGATGAAGAAGTGCCTCTTTTTAACACTGTTCGCCTATTTAATCATCATCGTTGTCTTAACTTATTATAACAAGATGTGGAGCAGGAATCCCTTTACGGTCGGGAGTTTTCTCAAGTCCATTCCACTGCGTTTGTATTGAAACTGCCAATAACTGACACGTTGTGTACCTGCTGTGTTTGTGTTTGATTTTCATGCCAAATAATTCCCAGTATTCAGTGTTTTTTGAGTCGGAACGTTTCCAGGATTGAAGAATTCCCGTTAACTGTAATATGGATGATTAATTAAAGGACATTTTGGGGAAAGAAAAAGTTTTTCTGTTTCTGTTGTGGAGTATCAGTGGAATCTCAAAAATACTCTAGTGAGTTAAATAGTAATTAAATTGCGGACGAGGTATTTAAAACTTTTACTTGAATAAAACTACTGTAATATAAATAAAGTATTTGCCTTAACATACGCACAAAATACTAAAAGTAAAAGTACTCATTGTGCAAAAAGACGCCACTTCAGAATAACGCATATATTATATTGTAGGTCTATAATTATTGATTAATTATTGTGCATATAATAATACACAGAGTACTTGAATTGTAATAATGTACTGGAGGTACAAAGTACCATAAAATTCACCGTATCGATGCTGCAGGATGTTTCTCAGGAGATGTCGTGACTAAAAGCAGCCACTTGATGGCAGTAGTGTTGTGGGAACATCAGTGGATTTCTTAAAATGGACTAGTGTGTGTGTGTGTGTGTGTGCGTGCGTGTGTGAGTGGAGGGTTATTGAGGTCGTGGTGCGCCTGCTCCTGATGGGTGTGTGTGGGAGGACAATAATAGGCTTCCTCAAAAACTAGGCCTGTGCTGTCGTTAGAAAATAAATAAAAATAAAGATAATGAAACGTGTCTTGTCAAACTCATGATATTCAGCCGCTGCTGTTTAATCACGATCGGTGTAATGGTGCAGCGTTCGTCATGACCGTGAGCTGCGGAGCGGTGCTGCACGTTTCACTCTCAATGACACCGAGGTTCAGGTCGAGCTTTTGCTTTCGGGTGCGTCTCAGAATTACCACGACGCTGACCTGCACGCATTTCCAATCACTGCAACTCAGAGGGTTGTACACGATCATTGCAGCGTATCTGCTGTGGGACCTTTGGGTGCTCTGTTCTTCAGCTGTTCACACGTTAGCTCCCAACACCTTGAGTACATGTGTTCAAGTTTGGTTCAAATGTTTACTCAGACCCACGGATGAACCGATTAGAGTTTGGTGTTTGAAGCAAATTTCTTTAAATTTTCTCACTTGGGTTCATTGGGTGAAAGGTCAAAGGTCACAGTGACCTCATATGGGGCTGGGGGGAAAAAATCTATGCCGACCTAAACCGTGTTTCGGAGTCTGCAGGTCGGTATTTTTAATTTAAACTCAGAGAGAGAAATATGTTTCAACCTTTCACATAAACGTGACCATTAAAAAACACTTCGACCTGATGTGAGTGTCTCGTTAACGTCACCGTCACGTTGTCAAAACACAATAAAGCTGCATCCGGTTAACTGGACCCGATTGTCATCGATATGAAAAAGCATGAATATCATGCTAATCAGTGGCTTCCAGCTCAGATTCAACCTGAAGCTTTTCTAGCCTCTTGTTTGGTCCCTGCTGTGAAGTGAAGGCGAGCGAGACGCCCTGTGGAGGCGACTGGGGAGAAGCTGTTGAGTCAAGGCGATGACGGCGCCTCCTGTCCTCCACAAGGTGTCCATATTACCCACAATCCCCTTGGGGATCACACCATACCTGGTGGACTCACAGGAACTTCAGAAACCACTTTGATACGGTTTTAATTCTGTGACGGAACCGAGCCAAGAACAAGCCCCAGTTAAAAAAAGTTAGACGAGAAGATAATTGCCGAAGGTTCAAAAACTGCAATTATGAATTTCACGCCTCAGCCAGAGTTTTTCAGGAGGCAGAAATAATCCATTCATTAGAGGTGACGAGGGCTCCTTCACTGAAACCTTCACATTTGCCTCGTCGCGTTCTCAGAAAGAAATGATAATGAATTGGTTCTGTGTGCAGACCTTTTCTTGACTAGAGACGTTGATGGTTCAACCCTGACCCACACGATCCTTCCGCCAGGTTCACTTTAGATTTAGTTTGTGCACAATCCTGGTAACTAACAAACAAACAGATTGGTTTTATTGTGGAAGAGCGAGTTCTGCTGGCTTAACTTTTCAACCTCACTTTATTGTGCTGCAGATGATTAGTTGTCATTACCGTGACCAGGATGTTATTATTCTGTTCACGTCATGAGGCTGAATTCTCCCCAGAACAACCTCAACCCTCAGAACATTGTCAGGTGTTTGGGTGTTACGTGTCTAAATGCTGTTTCAAAATCCCTTTCTGCATTTCCAGTAATATAATTCTGATGGAAGAGACACTCATTTAATAATGTTGTGATTACTTTGAGTTCAGTTCAAAGGTAAAAACAACACATTATGACTCACGTCAAAAAGACATAAGAGTAACTTACACTGATGACCAAAGCCACTGACTTCCATCGTCGAGCTGAATGAGTGTGAAGCGGGTCAGGGGTTAAAGCTGAGGCTGTTCCAGAAAACCAGTTCGATTCCCTGCAGCGCTGCGATCGGGACCCCCTGAGTCAAGTCTGAGTCAGAGTGAAGACCACGGAGGCATGTCATCGGCAGGAACACATGGCAGACTCTCACAAACCTTCATAGTTCAAGGAACCTGTGTTTTAAAACACACGTGCTGGTTCTCGCTGCTGCGTGACACTGCACTACAAACAAGCTGCAGGAGCAACATGCTACCGCAGCAATTTCAATTTACACCATGAGAAGAAAACTGAAGTTTGTTTCCCCAAAGTGTTTGTGTCGGTGAGGAGGTGAGCAGCCCCAACGACAACCAGACTCTTTAAATTAACAGTATTTGCTTTGTCCTGCCCGATCCAACCACAGTCAGTAAATAAAGATGGACGACGCATCTCCACTTCCTCCCACGACATCCTGCAGAGACTCTCCACATCCATAACTTTTAAAGACCGCACGCTGCCTCTCTCTCTCTCACCTATCATTCTCTAGTTTCTGTTCTGACGGGGACTCAGTTAGTCGGAGGTGTGGAGGCCGTGCGCTGAAGCTACAAACACCCTGCACTGATCCTGTTTGTCCTCTGGACCTCAGCACTGTACTCCTGTTTGAAGTTACAGTGACATCTGTGTGCAGAGCAGCTGCAGCGTGAGGCGACGATATATCAGAGCGGACAGCTGTCGTGGTCGCTCTGGCATCAGCCCACTGGCTGTGTTCATACCGCCTGTGTTTACGCAGGAGAAGTGAGGATGTCGCAGCCTGTTACCTGCGTCCACACACAACTCACGCCTGCTCACGTCTGTCCCCACGTCCACCTGATTCATGATCCCCCTCTGTTTGACTATCATTTGTTTTCTGAATGCAGGGAGGTTTGGATAGTGACTCATCGTGACCGGAGCTGTTCCACTAAACCACAGGGGCGGTGAGCGATCGGCTGCACGTCAGGGGTTGCCATCGAGCGACTGGAAGAGTTTCTCTCTGTCCAGAAATGTCCAGGTAACTCACACACGTGTTGGTTTTTTTTAACAGGCTCTCTTTCGTCCTCTGCAATGAATTCAGGATCAAATCGAGAAACTGTTTCGTTATCAGTCTAAAACATTGAATCTGCTGCTAATCTCCTAACCCAGGAAGAGTTATCTCATGACTTTTGTTGTAATGGACCTTTAATCCTGGGGCTCCTCAGGGAACCCCCCCCCCCCCCCCCCCCCCCTTCAAGGTGTCCCCCAGGGTCTCATGCATTTCACAGTGTGCAGACACAGTCGTGTATTTTAAAACATCTTAAGCACATTACAAGCGTGTTGCGTGCCTTTCTGTTTGGATAATCACATTTGGAATTGACATGCATCATTATCAAGGGAGGAAATTAACATTTTTTTTTCATCCACCGGCCACAATGGTTCCAAATTTTGCCAGAGTCCCTCTCTGTCTCAGCAGCCAAGAATGATACTGGTTAAAAAAAAAATAAAAAGAGAACCGTCTCAGCGGGATGGGAGGTTATCGACGTTTGGCTGCAGGCTGCTGGTGTTTTTCTACCTTAACGAGATTAGTGTTCGCAGATCGTGTATTTGCTTTTACGTTTTATATCAATTACCGACAAGTGATTAGGGAAGAAAAACAGAGAGAGGTGAAGAAATAATGTGTGAGGATGAAATAAAACAACAGCAGCATCTCCTGACTTGGCATCAATAACCATGGACTATATATAACCTCTGAATTAGAGCAGACTGGGGATAGTGAACAGGTTTTATTAGTCATTAAAAATCAATGGGAGCAGGCTGGCTGACGGTTCTGTACGTCTGCGATGCGGTTGATGTTGGATTATGAGGATAATTATCAATCAGAAGAAAAAGCAGTGGCGACAGAGAGTGGATGTGTCACTAATCAGACTAATTAGAACAAAATCTCTGTTCCCCTCGGTGCGTCGACCTCTGCGACCTCCAACAGACGCTGACTTCATCTGTGAGAACATGGAGGAGGAGAGTATTCTGCAGCTTTGACGGGTGCGTCACATCTTTTTCAATTCCCAGAAACATAATAATTCCACTTTATTGCAACTTATAAATGTTGTTTTTGTATTTTTGGTTGTACTTTTATTTTGTGAGTACTGTCGCGGTGCCTGTAATACTTTCAAAATGGTGCATTCGTTCCCTCTCGACAAAGATTCGCTGTTTTACATATTATTTCCGTTAACTCCAGTAAATCATTGCAGCATTTTGGAAATTATTCTCGTTGATATCGCATCTGTCTCATTTGACTCGGAGCCCGGTGGCGTTTTTTTTTGAGGCGTCACAGCAGGAATTCCTCTTTCTTCTTCGTCTCTTCTCTGTTTTGTGGGAGAAATCATTTATTTTGTAGAAGCCCGGCGGAGCTTCAGTGCAGCTGCAGCTCTCACATGGAGGTACGATAAAAAAAATCCTTCTGTCTTGGTTTCTTGAAACGTGCATGAAAGCTTTTCAGATGTGTGATCGACTGTATCTTAACATATATGTTGTATCTTACATGACACGTAACTTTTATCATCAAGGCTGTTGCTTTGATTTGACTCTGAATTTATAATAGTATCTGTTAAATAGATAGATAGATGGAGAGATAGATCGATGGATAGATAGATAGATAGATGGATAGATGGAGAGATAGATAGATGGATAGATAGATAGACAGATAGATTGATGGATAGATGGAGAGATAGATAGATAGATGCGTTAAAGCAACACTATATAACTTCAGCTACAGGTGATGATTAATTCTGTTGGACTCTGTCAGAGCGATGAATTTTTCATGTAGAGAAAAAAAAAAAAATCTGAAACACAAGGGAACAGTGGATATTACCCATGATCCCTTGCTTCCCGAACTCCCTAACTCATTTTAATCATCAGTCAACAATAAGCTGCTGCTACAAAATGTATTTTTGAAACTAAAATGTTCTTCGTATTTGAATGTGTCTGGCTGTAGTCAAATGCATCCCTGCAATAACTTTTTGTTTCCTTCACATGTTTCAAGCCCAAAAGTTTCCAAGACGCCCTCAGTGCATAAAAAGTCGAGTCAAACCCACGCCACCAAAAACTACAGGTGCTTTTTTTCTCTTCCTCAGCAGCCGATAAACAGCTCAGCCTGATGTGGCTCAGCTGTGATACGTATTATAAAGTAGAACAGACCTGTTCTCTGTGGCTGTGACCTTTCCCCCTCTCCAGGCGTACACCTCCACAACCCACAGCAGCATCCCCACCAGCACCAGCACGGCGGCCTGGACTTCAAAAGAGAGCGACTGGCGTGAGACCAGAGTCGAGGTACAGCTCTCCACGCCGGCTGCTTCTTTACTCCACTGCTTCCTCTGTCCTCTCTCACACACAGAGGCTTCAATCGATGGAAACTGCTGATGTGAGGAGGTAAATGTGTTTGCACGTCTTTCCACGGTATCAGGAAGGTTCTGACCTTTGACCTCCTGGGCTGCTCTTAAGGTTTGACGCTCTTATCTACATAAAGAAACACTTGATTGATTTCTGCAGAGGTGTTAAGATGCTCCTGGGTCAGTGGAAATGCAGGGGGGGGGGGCTGCTGCTAAGTATAATGCAAACGTACATTTAGACGAGTATTACCATAGATATTTGTACTGCTCGTTGTAGTAGCCAGGTGTGAAATGATGTTGCAGTAACCGGCTCCATCAGATCCTGAGCTCACTGGTAGAGTAGCTGTGTGATATCAGTCGTTAAGTGCAGTGTGGCGTCTTTGCTGCAGTGACTCAGAACATTTTTTTTTTGCCGCTGCGGCTCGAGCAGGACAACAGGGAGACTTTTTGTCCTGGCCGGGATCAATCGCTCCATAGATGACGCCCACCCAGCCAGGCCTCTCTGTGGGCGGCCTGCAGCCCAGCAGCACAGCAGCCCAGGAGCCCGGCCCGGTCTGGCCCCGCCTGGGCCCTCCTCCGGCCCCCGCAGCCTGCAGGGCCGGCACGGCAGGAGAGCTGCACTTTAACTGACACTCCGGTGAACTTTAGAGTCACTGACGAAGAGAGCAGGGCTTTCTTATCGTGCAGAAGGAGGGGTCACTCACAACCAGCAGGATCTCAATGGGAGAAAGAAACAGTGGGGGGGGGGGCGTCACTTAATTTAACGGAACGTTTGAAAGGAAAATGACTTTTACACAGAATTTCCAGACCAAAGCATCAAGCCGAGAGGAAAATAAACCTTTTAGTTCATGCATCCATCAACATCTTTAATCTGGTGAATTCATTGTCTGTGTTTTGCCACAGATTAGTTTTCTACCTCCTCTGAAACATCAGACAGACCGTCCAGGGTGTAAAACTCTCCCGTGAAGCCAGAATCTCTCAGTTTTCCATCTGCAAATGGAGCCCGAGTCGTCAGATGACAGGAGACAGTCGATATTCACCTTTCTGCAGTTTCTCCGCAGCTTCATTCAGGAGCCAACCACAGAGGATGATATCTGATATTTAATTAAAGGCAGATAAATCTTGATTTCCTCTGTGTGCTCGGCCCTGTTGTCTCGGCAGTGTCTTATCAGTGTGTACATTAGTTGTCAGCACGTCTGTGCATTAATGTCACCAGGACAAATCCCTGTGCATTCATTGTGCTGGGCGATTAAAGTGATGCCGGTTGTGATGTGCTGCAGGGACGTGGGCAGGGCGATGTGGGTACTTGTGTGTGAGGAGCCCTAAGTTGCAGAGGTTTTTTTCTAATTGAGTCAGGGACTTATGCTGGCAAGGTAGGCGTGCGAGTGGGGGGGGGCTAATCCCAAGCTGCTGTTGTTTTTCGTGCCTGCTGGCTTGAGATCAAAAACTTAACAGCAATAATCATGCAAAATGTGTGGCTTCACTTCAAAGCTCGCCTCAACTTTGCTCACGCCCTTGTAGCTCGCATTGTTTCATCATTTCTACCACTTTCTCTCCTCCTTCCTCTCCTGCAAGGGATTTTTTTCCTCTTAGCGTTCATCGTCTGTCACATGTGAGCGCGACGGCCTGTGACGACGAACGCGATCTGATAGGTAGTCGTGACCTTTCCCCCTCAAATTAATACATTAAACAGATTATTCACACCCTCGGAGTTGAGGTGTCTCTGCACCGACTCACACCACATCTTAGGCTCGACGGTTTCTCTCTGACTGCAGTGTGTGGTCGTGGCGGAGGGAGTGTCAGCCTCCGCCTGGCGATAGCAGACATGTCAGACGTCAGCAGCGCTCTCAGGGTGAGGATGTGGTGGGCGGCGAGGGTCGCTGAGGCCCATACGTGGCCAAAATGGGCAAATCCCCTCCACGTCAGCCCACGGCCTGTCAGCAGGGAGCTCCAGGGCTTCCCACTTAAAGCTTTAAAGGTGCAGAGCATTTCAAGACCTGTGAAAACTCCACCGCGTGAATGACGCTCGGCCCACTTCTCCATCAGCAAGTGATGCAAGAGATTTGCAGATGTGCTGTCATGACCACATGTCAGGGGAAGATAACCTTTTCAGAGTCTGCGAAGTTGATTTCATGCAGATTTTGTACATTTCAGGTTTTCTGGTCTGTAAATGTTCGAGGGTGCGTTGAGCAGAACGAGAGACAGAGGAACCTGCATTGACAAGCAGCTGAACCAAACCCTGTGAGTGTGTGAAGTGATTTTTGGATCAGATTCTGAAAAATGTCAGATCCTAAAATGTTTAATAAGCTGCTTTCAGGCGTGTGCGTGTTCAGAACAGTTCATCTTCCACATATGAAGCCAGTCATTGTTTGAGTCAGACTCTTTTTTTATTTAATTGTCTTTGCGAGGTCACGTCTCTTCCAGTTTTGTCTCCATGATTGAATTAATTCCATGGAAAACTTTAGTTTATGTATTTTAGACACAGAAGTACAAGTATTTTTATAGAATAGATAGAAACAGAATGATTCAGACTTTAGTTAAACAGGTTTGTTGTTTGACACGTTGGTAATTTAACCTTTTTACCACAAATTAAATATAAAATACTTTATCAGTGACTCAAACATTTATTCACAGAAGGAGTTTTAATAAAATGCGTCTTTCTGAAAGTTTAAAACATGTCACTGTTGATTTCTGAGGATCAATTGATAAACTTTGAGGATCTTATAATTCAAACAAAGTGTAGTTGTGGTATTTTTTAAGCTTTGTTTGCTTTGACTCATTTTCTCCAGTGAGTCTCTTGCAGGATTCAGGTCGAAGAGTTGTTACACCAAAACAATGAATCACTTAAAATGTACTGAAATTACAAAAACATTCACACTTGTGAACATAGAAATTCTATCAAGTGGGAATTAATCATTTCATTTGATAAAAATGCCTCATTTAGGCTTTTTACATTTGTGATCAATTCAAAAAATATCACTTCAGCATTTGTCCTGTTTGATTTTCAATCATTTAAAACACAGAAAAGTAGAAAATCATCTCATCTGCGAAGCTGGAACCAGAAAATTTTTGGTTCCCAGGACTTTTGAGCAACATTTTTTGTCGTTACGACGATCCGCCGTTTAAAGAAAAATAATTCCAAAGTTCACGTCTCCTCCTCCTTGACCCCAAAATGTCCTTCATCTACGTCTGCATGGAGGAGATGTGAACTTTCAGTCGTCGTGGATGTGGGTGTGAAGGCAGCAGATTTCCACGCTGGCACATTTGCAGGCGGCGGGGCCCCTATAGCTGTTTCTGCAGTTGAGACTCTGCAGTAAAGTTTCACACCATAAACACACTGCAGGAACACTGCCGTCTCTATCTGTATGTCACATAACCTCCGCCCACACACACTACTCCCACACACATCCTTGCCCAAAACGCCCACACCAGTGTACTGTGTGCAAAGACACACACACATACACACACACACACACACACACACACATCGCCCCTATACACAGTCCCCACCCACGCAGGCACACACGTGTTCAGTCAGACATAAGCCGCTCATACCATCCCACACTTTCTCAACAGACACAAAGTAAGACAAACCGGGGAGCCTGTGCAAACACACACACACACACACACACACACACATTCTCCCAGCACACACGAGCTGTGGCCTCGTACGACATCGTAAACTCAGAGAATATGTTGAGCTTCTATCGAGAGAAAACCTGCTTTCTGTCCAGATATTTAGATTTCACAACGTTTCTTTTCCTCCCTGTGAAGTGAAGTCACATCCACGCCCGGCTCAAAACGTGTCTGCCACCCAGAAACGGCTGCACGACGCAGGGTGGGGTAGACAATAGGAGTCACCAAACTCCAGACGAGAGGAGAGGAGTGTTTGTTTTGTTTTGTGTGTTTTTTTTTTTTTTTCTCTCATTACTGAAATGTTTTAACTCTTGTTTTTGGCATCACTGTCTCACTGTAACCCATATTCCCTCCAAATGAAAAGGGACACTCCATGACAAGCACCACCACCGCCTGGAGACTAAATCATGCTGCTCTGTTGTTCCTCCTCTTTTTCTTTTTTTTTTTTTCTTCTCTCTTCCTCCAAAAGAGGAACTTGGATGAAAAGAGCTGCTTTTTTCTAGCGCAAAGTGTTGAGGATGTGGGTTGGTGGGAAGGGGAGGAGAGGAGACAGACGGGAGGGAGAAGGGGAGCAGAGCAGCGTGGGCGCTCTGACAGGGCGAGGGGCTGACAGGCCCAGGCGTGGGCGTGTCATTGAAATGTGTTTGTACTCCGAGGGGTGGGGGATGGCTGGGGGGTCGAGGGGATGAGGGGGGGAAAGTTGCAGGGAGGAAGAAGAAGAAGAAGAAGAAGAAGAAGAAGAAGAGACGGGAATTAAACAAACAGGCGTCTCCAGAAAAGTGAAATATAAGCTCATTGCCAAAAGTGTGTGTGTGTGTGTGTGTGTGTGTGTGTGTGTGTGTGTGTGTGTGTGTGTGTGTGTGTGTGTGTGTGTGTGTGTGTGTGTGAGACTCCCACTCTTGATTGACAGGACGGGATGAAAGCAGATTGCTGATGTCGTGTGAAAACCTCTCAGCTCGTCCTCTCTGAGGTTTTCAGGACTAAATTGAAAGTAGAAATTTGAATCTATAGTTTTATTTTGACAGTAATACCCCACCATAGTATAGTTGTATATATATATATATACTTTTTGTAGGTGTTTCAGGTTAATGCGTCTGGGTCAGTGTGTTGCACCTCTTTACCTTCGGGCAACCAAAGCCTGCGTCGACCTGTCACAGACACAATCAGATCAGAGAAATGACTGGAAACTCAATCCAGGTTTTATTTTTATTACCTGCAGGAAACAGTATCATTCTTTGGCGGATTTGACCACGGGAGCTTGTTCAGACGTGTTTAGTTGCCGTGAACGAGGCTGATGTTTGTGGGACATACAGGAACCATAACGCGCTCTGTCAGTCGTGCACAGTGTGTGTGTGTGTGTGTGTGTGTGTGCAGACTAGATTCTGGCAGATGAGCTTTTGTCGTCTGTGGAAACAATCACGTAAATAAAGTGTCGTGCAGAGAAGGAGCAGTGGGGGTGTTGAGACGCAAGGCAGTGGTGTAAAATTTGGTGAACTGGGAAACTGGGACTTGTGGGAACACGCAGCCTGGGTGTCGACCTACCTCAGAGTGTGGGTGGACATCCTATTTCCTGCCGGCGCTCTCATTTTAATTTGTTCTCGTTTGGTTCTTGTTGTTAGATAGTGAGTGTACAGTGTGTGTGTGTGTGTGTGTGAGGGTGAGAAGAGGGGAGGAAAGGAGGGTGAGATCAAAAGAGGGAGATCTGGAGGTGAAACTCCTCCTCCTCCTCGTTCCTTTCACAATTTGATTTGATCCCCGTCTGCTCGGAGGCTGATCCTTCCAAGGTCATATCTGCATAATAACACACACAGACACACTCAGCAGGCAGACGTGGATTTATCGGCCGGAGGTGGGCGGACTGGAATCCTACCTGCTACCTGCTCCATGTGTGCGTTTGGAAAACACATCACACATCAGACATTTTGCATGGAAGCTCGCCGTTGACCTTGGAAACGCACGGCGTGACATAACCGTCTCAACTCGGGCTCCTCCTTTTATGAGCCTCCACCAGAGCTGTCGACCACATGTCATGGTCTTCAGCGGCAGCTCGTGATGTGTGAACTCTTAGATTTCAGCCATATCGCCTTTTTTCGGGGGCCTCACATCTGCGTCAGTTCCCTCGTAGATCCATCCACGATACTTCCACCTGTAAATAAAAATGGACGACGCCGCTCTACTTCCTCCCATCGTACCAAAATGGACGTCGGCCATCTTGCGCCGCGGTGTCGAAAGACTTTCCTTCACTTTGAATTCTCGCGTATTTCTGGTGAAACTTTACTCTTCGTCATGTTTCAGCCACTTAATAGCTTCAACCTTTTGATTTCACAGATGACCAGTTATGTCTCGCTCTGGCCCCTTGTGATATCGCTCCTGTAACGTGGGTTTTACTTCGTGCAAAGTTAACGCGGAGATTTTTACGCTCTGTTCCACCTTTTAGGTTTCGTCTTGATGTTCCTGCAGGAGTTTAGATTTCAGCATAATCTGCAGTTTTGCTTTGATATTTGTTTTAGTTTCCTTCTGAAATTAATTAGAGGATTATAAAAGCATGGAGTTCCATCCCACCCACACACACACACACACACACACACACACACTCACACACTCACACACACACACACACACACACACACACACACACACACACTCACACACACTCACACACACTCTACAAATACTAGTTTTCTCATCATTTGGGCTTTTGAAGACACATAAAAGAAGCTGCAGCACGGAGATTGAATTGTACTTCTGTTATTGTATTGTATGTTATTTCATTTTACTGCTGCCGTGTTCAGGGTGTATAGAGGCAGCGGAGGTGGGTGGTAGGGGGGTGCAGGGTTTCAGGGTGGTGGTGGTGGTGGTGGTGGGGTGGGGGGGGTTGACAAAAGCCGCTCTGGTTCCGTCCCCAGGGTGTTACACTGGTGGCAGCTGGCCTAATTCCCCAAAATAGCTCATTGATGGGGAATCAGGCAGAGTCGCAGCGATCGTGTTGAGATTGGATTCGAGCTGCTGGCGGCGGCGATGAGCACCGAGGGCATCGCTCCACGGTGGCGTTTGCCGTGACGGAGACGTTCACAAGCTCTCCGCTCGCTCTTCTGGGCTTCATCTTACACACACTAATTAAAGTTTCAGCCAGAGCGCGTGGATGCTCTTAGTGCTCCGACAAACTTTACTGCATAGTAGTAACCGTGTACTAATATATGAATATATATATATATATATATATACATACATCAGGAAGTAGATCAGAGGTCAAAGGTCATTATGTGTAACAAAGACATGAAGATAAACAAAATACTTCTGTTACTTCTATGCAGTAAAGCTAGTTAGTATTCAAAGTAGCTCTAACTGTAGCTAACATCTGTAAATGTATTGGACCAGTAGTACTAGTAGTAGTAGTTGCAGTAACAGTGGTAGTCGTAGTAGAAGTAGTACAATAGCACCAGTAGTGCATTTAGTAGTAGTAGCAATAGTCGAGAGGTACCAGGGGCAGTATTTGACAATAAAATAAACAGTTGTACTTATTGTATTTGTAAGAGTAGTGGTAATATAAGTAATTAATAGTAGTAGTAGTAATAGTAATAGTAGTTGTAATATGTCTTTTATAAGTTGGATTTGTTGCAGTAGTGTGCATCGATAACAATAACAGCAGTAGTACTACGGATACTAGTAGCTGTGATGTAGTAGTAGCAGTTGTAATAGCGTCAATAGAAGTAGTCCCACGATTAGTATTACTTACAGCTCCGGAGCTGAATAAGTGAAACTAGTAGTAGTGGTGGTACTGTAACATACACGTTGCACGACTCTGTGAACGTCTACATTGTTGAAGTATTCTCCAGTATTGTGCAGACGCTGTGTTAATCTCCCATTGTTCTGTCTGACTGTGTTTTCTTCAGCTCGGGCAGTTCAGTGGGTTTGACTGGAGGAAAGCTCATCAGCAACACGGAGTCCAGACTGTGAAAGTCACATTGGAGAAAACACTTTGTGCCAGATTTAGCAGCAGATGAGTCAAAAACATGCTCGCACAGTTCGGAGGGCTTCCTGCTGCATGTCTCCCTGTGTCGGAAACCACTCACATGCCCTGTCACATTGCGGCTGCTTGTAAACTGGTGAAGTCTGAATGGAGCATTTGCATACGGGACGCACTCCGCTCTGCAGACTCGCACGTGAACAGAGGTACAGACATCACTCACTCAACCTCGAGATAACAGCAGATGACCTTAAAACACAAAATCAATGCGTATGAAAGTGGTCGGGAAATTCTGGTGTCGGCTTTTGTCGTATGTTTGTGTTTCGTTTCTTTTCATGTGAAAGTTAATCTGACGAGGAAAAATCAGAACAGAAAGAACAATCAGGTACAACTGTCAATACATGATGTCACACATGCAGTTAAACATGTAAAGTATACACACACGGTGTACAAATACATTTTCCATTGAATATAAAGAAATGTGCTAATATAGGTAAACACATACATGTGTAAATATACTTATAACACACACATGACCACGATATAGACACTTACTTTACTGAAATATAAAAAAAACTAAACATACAATCCACAAAGTAAAATACACATATCGTCTTTAATAACATTCCCATTTAACTGGAGTTCAAGTGAACACTGAATGGATAAAAACAAATGTGCAAACACAAAAAAAGGTCAAAGTTTTAAATGTGATGCATCTCATTAGACTTTTTCTTTTTTTTTTGCACATTGATCTTTATCTATTGATTATTTTTAAAATGTGGAAATGATGAAGAACGAGCCGCAGCAGAACACGCAGTGTGCAAACTGCTGTGTCTCTGTGGGTGTTGAACCTGCCTGTGTTTGGTATTCCGTGCAGAAGCCTCCCACGCCCCGTGTGTCCACCCACGCGCGGATTTGCGTCACGCAGGGAGCAGCGTGGGCGAGAGAGAGAGAGAGAGAGAGAGACAGAGGGAGGGAGAGAGGGAGGGAGAGAGACAGACATAGAGAGAGAGAGAGAGAGATAGACAGACAGGGGGAGAGAGAGAGATAGACAGACAGGGGGAGAGAGAGAGAAATAGGGACACATAGAGAGAGAGACAGACAGACGGATAGAGAGACAGATTGATAGAGAGACTACACAAAGAGAGAGAGAGAGAGAGACGCGGAATATCCCACTTTATTCCGCTGACGCGTCAAGGTGCGCGCGTTGAGGACGCGGCAGACAGGACGCGTTAACAAAATAAAAGCTTTTGAATTTGAAGACAAATGAACGTGCACGAGAGCCTCGTGTACTTAAATGAATCTTCATAATAAATCTACTTTTATCAGCTTTTCATTTTATTCTACTCTGCATTTTTAAAGTTCTTCTTCCTGTTCTTGTTGTTGTTGTGGTGGTGGTAAACTTGGTCGAATCGAAAGTGCTTTGGATGTAGAGGCATCAGAGACAAAGACGCCTCATGTTGTAGTGAATAGGAAACATTATCTTTACCATATAAATACAACAATAATACACACATCACTGCGTGTTTAACGAGAACCTGCACATTCTCCTTTACGCACGCTCATCCTGGTGCTTTTACTTCGTTACCCCTGGCGGAAGTGTGTGAGGGTGTGTGTGTGTGTGCGTGTGCATGACGGTGGTGACAAGTGAAGGGGAGTGGAGAGAGAGGACTCAAACACATACACGCTCACGCACGCACTGACACACACTCTCCATACGCGGGCTTCCACACAACACACACTTGGAGGAAGAAGACGCACCAAAGACGCACGAAGGTCAGCGGCTCCTCTCTGCTTCTCTGCGCCTGTTCTCTCTCTTTTCTCTCGGCGGCAGGAGAAAGAAAAAGTTTCCAGAAGGAGAGAAAGAAAGAAAGAAGGAGTGTCGCTCAGCGTGAGCAAGCAAAGGCAAGAAAAGCCCTGTTTGGTTTCCTATTTTTCGCGTCTTGGACACTATTTTTTTTTTTTTTTTTCGATTTTTACGCACCAGGCACGAGCTGTGGGAATCTCTCGAAGCGGACTCCCGGGGTTTGTGGTGATACACAGTGAGGAAGAGGAAGGAGGAACCAGACCAGGGCGAACCAAAGGGGGTGAAGAACTCACCAGGTAGGTAAGACTAGACTCCTGCTGCTGATTTCATCCACAACACTCGTTTCTCTGCAGGAATCACAAAGGAAGTGCTTTAAAATGTCACTGAGGACTCGTCTTTTTACGCATGAAAGATGAAACAGTCCACATGCAAACCCTGCCTCTGTTTGAATAGTGTGTGTGTTTATTATAAGAAATATTAAAGTGGGTTTAAAAATAGCTCAGGGCGCCACATGCCATTATTAACTCACTACTGAGCAGCACACACAGGCTGGGAGTCTGTGTGAGGTGAAATACCTTAAAGCACAATCTCCATCACTCCTGTGCATGATTATTATATATTTATTAAATGTGTATACGTTGTAAAAAATACTGGAAAAACCTCAAAGCAGATAAAAATAGCTCAGAACTCATCACCGAGCAGCATAAAGAGACAGCTCTGTGTCACTGTCGCAATACTATGACATGGAAATACATTAAAGCAGCATTAAAGCCGTGTACATGTGTATTATATGTATATCGTACATGTTAAAATACCACGAGGGGGGTCACTGTCATTGTAAACTTTCATGTAGAAGTTGCTGTGGGAGAATTACTGGTCTTTCACATGATCTTTGTTTTATTTAAAAGCATTAACTGTTGTGAATATGATGTCGAAACACACACGCACGCTGTAAGGACTCATGGTTACCAGGTCATAGTGATGATGTATTGATTGCAACATTCATGGGTTCTGCTCTGAGAAACTGGAAAATTCCCCCTTGAATCGTAGTCAAATCTAAGAAATCTCCGTTCTGTCTGTGGGAGGGCAGAGATAAGGCCGGTGTGCCACTTCACCTGGAACACCAGCCTCCATTGTGCGTGTGTTTGTGCCAGCGAGCCCTGACTCTCCAGGTGAAAGGCTGAACTCGCTCAACTGGCTTTGTGAAGCGGGGCTTCATTTAGAAAGCTGCCATTCACGGCCGCCTTTTACACCCAGGACGCACACTCACACGTCTGCTGTGATAAAACCGGAGTATGATGGCAGGCTGTTGGAGTCAGAGAGTGTTTGTGCAGACGACGAGGAACAAACACACACAAAACATGACTGAAGCTGCTCTTCCTCTCGTACAGTAAACCGTGTTGAGGCTCACTGATGGACTCGGTTTCATTCTCCAGACAGAGGCTCGTCTTCGTTGATGGACAATGTTACCTGCTACACACACACACACACACACGATCACACTGCAGCTAAATATAGTCGTTCAGTTCACACACAGATCTGTTGTAAAGCAGCAGAAAACAGCGTCTGTGCCAAAGTGACAGCCTCGTTCAGTTCTGTCGTTGCGTTCAGGGCTGCAGCTCTCAAAGTCCGTTCATCTGCCAAGTGTTTTCTTTGGTAATTAGTTAATTGGTTTGTGACATATTCACATTGTTTTTCTGTCCAAAGCCCGAAGATGCTCAGTTTACTATCGAAGAGGCATCAGTCTGCTGATTCATTTAAAACTGTCACCAGGTTAAAGCTCTGAACTCTGACACTGTAACGTTAAACCTGTCTTTGTGCTTCATGAGGTATTTGGAGTACATGGTGCAGTAAAGTTAAGTATCAAGTATACTCCACAGCTGACGTACAGAATTACTTCCAGAAAACTAAGATGGATTGATAAATATATATATAAAATACAACCTGGTCGATAGCAGAGGTGTGAAAGTTTTATCGAAAACTTTATTCAAATGTCTCATTGAGCTTTATTCTTTGCACTTCTTCTTTAATTTTTACTGCCCCTCTTGTGTTAAAATTGATTTTACGTGTGCAAACAGGTTCAACAAGGTGCAATCTCTATTTCCATGATTCATGAAGTCTCACCTTTCTCTGCGATGGCAAACTGTTGTCCACCTTTGAGTGTGACTGTTCAGAACCGATCTTTTGTCTTGAGACGTAATCGGACGTTGTTCAAACAGATCTCAGTTCAGCAGCTGGACTTTTAAATAAAACACTCCGATGTGAAAAGGAAAATGATATATATATACTGACACCATCATTGTGTTTGTCACTTGTCCGGTGTAGTCGTCTTTACATCTCGTACTTTTTAGATTGATGACTTAAAACTAGAGATTTTCTAATCAAATATTTTCCTTTCCGATACCTGAACTTTGCGTTCTGGCCGATACTAAGTACCGATGCTGTACTTCCACCTTGCCTGTGGCACGACTGCTGTTTAAGAGCGGCGAAGAAGAGTTGTAGTTGCATATAGTGTTGTATCGCATCAACTAACAGATTCGTGAACTCGTCGATGTATTTCTGGAAACACCTCTAGTTAAAAAAATAACTTTTATAGTTAACTGCACATTTTCAACGATATCTACATCGAGTTAATTGTGAAAGAATATAATATATAATAAATACGAGAGTAAATGTAAGTTCACAGAGTGAAATATGAAAAGTGTTTCACCACATGTGCACAATGTTTGTGTGTATGTGACTCAAACTCAAATCAGTTTTCTGAAAGTTGAAAGTCACGTTTTCCATTTGTTTTTCTGGGGACTTGGATCCTCTGCAGCGACTCGATGCATCGCGATGAACTTTCCTCTCGGGTGTGATCTTACTTTTCCCACAGTGACTTTGCCGAAGCACTATGTTCTTTCACTGCTTTCTCTCTCTCTCTCTCTCTCTCTCTCTCTGGTTTGTTGTAAACAAGACACCAGCAGATGTAGGTAGAGGTGGAAATTCAGCAGGTTGTTGTGTTGACGGGTTTGTGGAGTGACTCACATTTTTACGTTGTTTGGTTTGATCCATTTTCACGGACGAGGATGGTGAATTAAAGACATTTATTTTGCTGCTTTAACTAGTATGAGAGTTTAAAGAAAATAAACTTTTGGACTTTGAATCTGCTATCGGAGAATGAAGCTGAAGGTAGAGATGAGATAAGGTCATAATGTCTCTCAGAGTCTTCTCTGGTTTCACTGAGGCCGAGTCGAGGCCTGCCTGGCTCCCTGGGCTGAGGCTCTCCGGGCCTATTCTGGGCGAGGCGAGCCCACCACCCACACATCCTGCAGGGGTGGAGAGAGGCATGTGGTCCTCCCAGCACCCTGGGCCTGCTGACTGCCACTCCTCTGTTAGCCAGGCTTCCGCAGGGCCTCACATGCACATAGGAAGAGTCAGAAACAAGCCTCTTTCAGATCCCCTCTGCCGCGCGCTCTCTCAGTTTGCGGTGGCACCCGTGTGAGCGATTGTAGACGATAAATACGGATCTGACGGGCTGTCAGGGCAGCAAACAGCCAAACATCCCAGCCAGAAGAAATGTAATCACAGGGCTCTGCTAATGTGGAATCTCGTGCGTGTAGAAACACAACTGACGGCCAGATTAGTCCTTTAAAAATCCCATTTTATAATGAAATACCTTTTCTTCATCGTAGGGGAAAGATCGAGTGTTAAAGAAAGTTTCCTAGTTTCAAATCCTGCATTCTGAAGACTTAAATATCCTGTCAGTGCCATTCAGGCTAAAAATGTTGTGGCTCGTATTTAACCTCTTCACTCTCCTGTTCAGGCCTGACACACTCAGATCACGCACCTGCCAGGAACAGTGTTTACAGTACGTGTGTGTAGAAATGCGTCTCCTCGTCAGGTCACAGTGATAATTTGGTTTCAGAATCAGGTGGGACATGAAATCCCCGATTGAGGTGTGAGAGCAGGTTTAGAGTTGTTATTTTTAAATGTACCTTTTCTAACCATCAAAGCAGGAAGATGGTGAAACTGTGAAGAATACGAATCATTATCTACTTCAACTGGAGCTCACGCGTCCAACAACGGCCAACGCTCCCCTTCAATTCACCGAATTTCACATTTCACATCCATTCTTCCATCAGATCTCGTCCTCGTCCGTCTTGTTGTCTCATTTCTGATCAACGTGCGGTGTGTTGTCCCTCAGGTATGGCGGCGGTGTTGCCGAGGACCCTGGGTGAGCTGCAGCTCTACAGGATCCTGCAGCGAGCGAACCTGCTCTACTACTACGAGGCCTTCATCCAGCAGGGTGGCGATGACGTGCAGCAGCTGTGCGAGGCCGGCGAGGAGGAGTTCCTGGAGATCATGGCCCTCGTCGGCATGGCCAGCAAGCCGCTGCACGTGCGTCGCCTGCAGAAGGCGCTGCGCGACTGGGTCACCAACCCGGCCATCTTCAACCAGCCGCTCACCTCGCTGCCCGTCTGCAGCATCCCCGTCTACAAGCTGCCCGAGGGCTCGCCCACGCTGCTCAGCGCTCAGGACCGAGCCAACACCGCCAGCGTCAAGATTCCCAAAGCCGTCGCGGCCGCCTGCTCAGATCCCGGGAAGCTGGACGTGGCGCGGGACAAAGTGTCGGCCGGGTCGCCCCTGCAGGGCAGCAGCGAGGCTCGGTTCTGGTCGGGCCACAGCAACGACAGCGAGCACAGCCTGTCGCCATCGGACCTGGGCTCGCCGTCCTCACCCAGAGACGCCCTGGAGGCCCTGGATGCTGCCGCCGTCCAGTCGGTGCTGGAGTGCGTGGACAGGATGGCGCCCGGACTTCCTAAAACAGACCTGGCCGAGGTCAAAGATCAACTGAAGAACAACAAAAAGTTAGCGAAGATGATCGGACACATCTTTGAAATGAGCGACGATGACCCGCGGAGGGAGGAGGAGATTCGTAAGTACAGCGCCATCTACGGACGCTTTGACTCGAAGAGGAGGGACGGCAAACACCTGACGCTGCACGAGGTTCATAAATATACGTTTTCCCGTAGAGTGGACTTGTCCTCAATGAGGTTGAAGTTTCTGTGTTGTGCCTGAATTGACTCGTGTGTGTCTGATGTGCAGCTGACGGTGAACGAGGCGGCGGCTCAGCTCTGCATGCGAGACATGGCTTTGCTGACACGTCGAGACGAGTTGTTTGGACTCGCCCGGCAGATCTCCAGAGAGGTCACATACAAATACACCTACCGCACCAGCAAGTAAGAGCTCCAGCATTCTGGGAACGGATCTTAGATTTCTGTGATTCACACCGGTCCTATGAGTGTCTGTGTTTATTCAAATTACAGATACAACGTGGTTCTCTCGACCTGTTGTTTACAAAGTCCTTGATTTCCCGATGTTTCTCCGCAGGTCTCGCTGTGGAGACAGAGACGAGCCGTCCCCGAAGAGGATAAAAACAGAGGTGAGGTCAACGCTCGCATTAAAATTGTGCTTGTTGGAATTCAAACACAGGATTTCTGAATCTTCTTTTTGCCCGATAACGTGCAGCTTTGTGATTTCTACTCGTCTCAGCTAAACCGACAAATATTCTCCAAAATCAGTTTCACAGTTGTGAGGATTTTTCTTCTCATGTGAATCCTCGACTGAAGAACTGAGGTTTTCAGACTCATTGTTACAGAAAACAAACTATTTCCCTGACACACTTTTGTAAACTTTGTGGTATTTGACTTAGTCTCTGACAGATCGACTGACTGAACTCTTCACTGATACGAACCGTTTCGTTCTGAGATTATTTTTCGGTTTTCAACACTGAAACGTCTGAAATGTGAAGACGCAGCTTTGTGTAGTTCTCGGAAGTGACCAGAGCACAAAGTGACCTCTCACTCTACATCTCCTGACACACTTGGCTGCGAGGCGTCTTTTTGCTCTGAATGGCTCCTCTCAGTTTGTAAACCGGTGATTGAAAACATGTGGCGGCTGCAGGGATTCTAACCACGATGAACCAACACCTGCCCACTGACTTAAGGAGGGAGTTTCCTGTTCATTTCACTTTCAGGACATTTTACTGCAGAAAAACCAAAGTCCCCGAAACCCCAGTTTGTTTGTCCGTTGCTTATCGTACACACGCATTCAAACATATGTGATGTGTCCAATTCAAAAAGTATAAATCCACGCTCCTCTGTGTTTCCAGGAGAACTTCTTCGACATCCAGGAGGCGCTGCAGGCCATCCACATGCGGCAGGAGATGCTGAGGGAGCAGCTGGCCTGCGCCAAGTTGAAAGGGGAGGAAACCGTCGGGAGAAACCTGCAGGTGAGCTTCACTTTTAAATCTGATTATCGATCGAACACTTTCCGGCTTCTCTCGTTTCCCCTTTGTCAAATCTTCTCTGACTCTAACTCTCGGGCCTCTGCTGAGTTAAAGTCTCAGAGAGACGCTCATCAGAGGAGAAGACACAGATTCTCTCTGATGCCGAAACAAATGTTCCTCAGCTGTGGAGTTGAAAGAATCGTCAGCGACAGATTTCCATGTCAGCAGATGTTTGTGGCGGCAGGATCCAGTTTGATCCCGGTTAATGGTCTTTATTGGTTTCCACGCTGCTGCTGCGGCTTCTTCCTAATTAGAGTCAGAGTGTAGGAGGAGAGCTTTATGATAACTCATTACCCAGAGAACACATCCATGCTAAGTGTGTGCGTTTGCCCCTTGACTTCTCTGCGCGTGTCGAACATATGTCTTGTCTGCGTGTGAGGATTCTGGTCGAGCACTTCGTGCGGCTGCAGCTGCACTTGTCATTTTGATGAGATTTCCAGAAATCCCATTCAGGAGAAGAAGAGATTTCACGGCTGCGTTCACGCCATCTGAGCGTCTGAACCTCCCGCAACAATTTAAAGTGACAGCGATGTGCAGACCGACAATAAACAGACGTCTCTGTGTTTTGTGTCCCAGTGTGGCTGAAAATGACCTGTCACTCACTGGATTAGTCATTTTGAATAACAACCTCAGCTGTTATAGTTTCTACAGAGTTTCTACATTCTCGTAAATTCAGAGTGCAAATCGTTTGTGTCCCTCAGATGCAGCTGGAGCGTCTGCTGGCGAGGCAAATGGAGATCCTGCAGGACGCCGCCGTTCAGGAGCGACTCCAGGCCCTGGACTGGAGGATCCCCCCCGCCGCTCTAAAGTACCTCAATGACGTGCAGAACACTAACGGAGCAGCTGCCGACGCCAGCAGAGACAACCAGGGTGAGGGGACAGACGAAGCTGCGACGAAGCTGTCAACTTATCAGGGAACTAATTCAGAATCTCCAGGTTGATGGTCTGTGCACACGCACATGTGTAGGCCCGGCTCACTGCTGCCCCCTGTGTCCAATTCCCGGAGGAAAAGCTCCTGCGGGAACCGTCTTCAGCCAAATTGACGCCATTGTTGCGTCTTTCAGGCGAATCTGAGTCTAATTTGACTTGATCTTCTTATTTATTTATTTTTGCTAATTTGATTAATTTCCTCTCATGAATGCCACGAGAAAGTGGATGGAGGACGATTCTCCACATCCAGCTGTCACTTTATTTATTTATTTTATTTTTTTCTCTCTTCACCTCCATTTTTATATCCACTCCTCCGACACAGAGGTGAGAGAGGGAAACATCATTATTCAGGATCTTACTCCTGCTCCGGGCCTCATCTCATTTTCATCCTGTTCCTCCTTCACCCACTCCCGACAGCTCATTATAACGCTGTTCCCACAAATCCCACAATGCACCTGTAATTATCACGCCCACGCCTGTTTACCTCCAGCCAGTTGCCTGGAGGGGGGCGTCTCTCTCTCTCTGTCTAGCTCTCTCTACCTCTCTCTCTCCTGCCTCCTCCTCTTCTTCTCTGCCTTTCTTCCTCGTGTCCCTGTTTTCTCCGTCATTTGTCATTTTCTTTTTTCTCCTTCTTGTCCTCCTCTCGTCTCGAACTCTCTCCTGCTGCAGTTTGACGTTTTAAACTCTCCCTGTTTTTCCTTATTCCTCCCTTTTTCTCTCTTTTCTTTTTCACCATGTTTCCCCGCGTATATATTTCGTGCACATTAAACCGTTTTGCACCAAAATGTAAAATAGATTAAACGAGATATTGTATTCTGTCACGTTCAAACCAATCGATCGATAATATAATAATTATTCGTCGCAGCTCTGCAGCAGTGGTGAGAGGTGATGATGAACGAAATGTCTGCATCAAACCCTTTGTTTAATGTAGAACATACACAGCAGTCAGGAAAAGAAACGATGTGACTGAACACAGACGTAGATTCAAGTGAAATAATCTGATAATGATGAACTCATCGTTACTCCACATTCACCGTGTCGGTATTAAACAAAGAGCAGATTCATCGAGATCCTTCTCTCTCTCGCTCTCAAAGGCAACAAAAGACAAACACCAGGGAGCAGCAGCTTCACTCACGTTGTCACCACCCGGGAATAATTCACTGAACATGTCAAACAAAGTGAGCGTTAGGAGAACATCTGGGCTGATGTTTGCTTTGGTCCCCTCTGTGGATTAGCTTTATTTCATTGGATGATGAACGCGACTCGATGGGAAGAACAGAACCCGATATTCAAACAGACACATTCATCTCTTTGTCATATTTAAAGCCGTCATAATGTAGTACAGAGTATATATAAAGTATATTATAATGTAGTATAGTATAAAGCTCAAGTACAAACACATGTCCCTGTACACTTTCTGTAGGTTTATCGAGTATCTGTTTCCTGTTTTCCAGACGAACGTCCAATCAACTTGCGGGTGGTGAGTCAAAGCATGCAGGAAGGTGACCTCCCGCTGGGGAAGCAGCTCGCCAATGAACTGAAGCGTCATCACAACCACAACCACAACAACAACAACAACAACAACAACACAGACGAGACCAAAACACCAGCAACAGGTTTGTGGACTCTCTGTGGCGTTAAATGCGTTTCCACCAGGCAGCGTGAGAATCCCCCGCGCTGACGCCATCTCTCTCCTCTTTCAGAAAACGGGACGTCGCAGCGGGCGCCCAGCAGCGCAGAGAAGAAGACCATCAAGTCGGAGCCCGAAGACTCCACATAGTGCCTCACCCACCCTCCCAGCACCCGACTACCCAACCTGTACCCACTCCCAACTCATTCTACTCACACTTGACAGTATGCAGTTACTACCCGTCAATAGATACTAAGCAAGCACAGCCACAGTAGAGCCTTAACAACCAATGTTGCCTCATGAATAGCATTTATTTTTCTTTGATTTCGTCTTTGTGTTTTTTTTATTTTCAAAGGTATTTGCCAAAGCACCTAGCGAGCGTGTCGAGAAGCCCTTCAGAGCTGTGCAGGTCTTTGTCTGTAGTTGTACACGTTAGATACGCATGTCGTTTGAGAGTGTGTGCTCTTTACCTCTGCCTGGGTGTTATTTCTGTTGCTTTCTTCGGACGGCCGGGGCTGACTCTTAACTCAGACGTAGATTCAGACGTGAGACGAGGGCAGAAATGTTGCCGCGCGTCCACAACGAGGTGAGCGCAGCGCAGCTTTACCGATTTATAAAACGACCACGGCGACGATTCTTTAGAGCTGAAGCTGCTGACGCTGCCGATATTAAAGTATTTTGAGAGTCTAGTGTTTCCTCTTTAGATTTTTAGTTCAACAAACTTTGTTTCAAATTGAAATATAATGACAAATACTGGATGGATTGCCATTAGACTTGGCAAAGACATCCTATAAATGAAGGTGACCCCCTGGCTTCAATACAACCTGTAGGTCTGTGTAAAGTATAGAATTATATTCATGGTTCCAGGGTTTGGAGTGAAATATCTTTACAAGCATTCACAAAGTTGGGAAAAGACTCTCTCAGGATTAATTGCACAAATTTTGTGGATCCCTTAAAAAGTCCTCTCTCCTTCAGGACGTCAAAACATTTGTCCGACAACCAAATGTCCGATTCCCATTGGTCTCATCTGTACTTTGTATTTGGTGCTAAGACTAAAAAGTCTTCTGGAAACAGGGTGGACACAGCTACTTGTGATTTTATGAGCTGATGCTTTCTGACATACATGTGAGCTTAACTGAATATTTATTGTAAAATAAAAAAGCAGGCACCACATAATAAAGTGGTCATGCAGTGTGTTCTCAGTTTGAGATTTCTATTGGCTGCAGTGGCTGGTTTCACAAGCCATTAAATATAAGAAGATAAGAAGACAAAAGCTTCTGACCCTCCAGGTGTAGAAGTACTGTAGGGAGACTGAGTTAGGATCCAGCCCCTTCTTCTTCGTCTTTCACTTCAAACGGGGGAGACGGGAGAAGTGAGATTAACGAGTCCTCCCCTCCTGGTGTGTGTTATGTATATTTATGGGAGGTCATTTCAGAGGAGGATGTATAGGAGCTGTGGAACAACAGCTGAGGACCTTCGTCTTGGCAGGACGGCCGGGCTGGTTTGCCGCAGGCCGAGCTAATTGGTTCATTTCACTTTGTAATTTAGCAAAACACTGCTGTTGAACCAAAACCATGCATCTACAAACAGGGATTATTTCAGGAATCCAGACGCCCGTGTGTTTTGTAGAAGTAATCCAGGAGAAATCCACTCAATATGAAAACTTTCAACTGAACACAATAAAATACTAAAGATCGCAGGTTTGTGGGTTTTAACAGCAGCAAAAGGTCGAATCCCTGTGTATTGCGTGTCGTGTAAATAGTTCCATGATAAGGAATCGTGTTAGCCTAATCTCTCAACCAGGGTTTTCCTTCGTCGAGTGTAACTTTGCTGTAGATTTCTTGGTGTCAATACAGTGTTTATGTATGTGGAGCAAAATCATAAAAAAACAAAAAAACAAAAACCTAAGTGTCATTGAGGAAAAAAAAATAAATATGTGAAAGTTTCTGGTATATAAAAAAAAAAGATGCTTTACATGATGATGATGATGTTGATTAGCCTTAGCTCTTAACACTTTTTAATCCATCAGTGCAGATTTCCAAGATGTGTTGTTGCTGTTTAGAGTTAGATACATAACAAATGAGTGTTCACTGTGTTTCTGTGTCTTCTCCACATTGTGTAAATATGTCTATATGGTCCCAGATGATAATAATGTCCTCTCGATTTAGTCTCCCTGCAGGTAGTTTAGTCTCACTCAGCGTAATGACAGACCAATGCAATATTTATGTCAGTAATACGTCGGTTTGCATATTCTATGGATCCATTGTTTTGTGCTCAGTAACTGTACGTCTGTCATCGGGGTGGAGCTCACCTTCGACACGGGAACTGTTTGTGTCGTCTGACTTTTAGTGCACGAGAGCACCGTACTTGTGTTTGAAGACGTTGTGCTCTTTCCACAAAAAAAAAAAAACTCCATGAGGTCGTTTTGTTTCAAGCAGCTGCGACGGCTCGAGCCTGACGAGGACCTGAGGTCGGGATCAGTTGTAAAAAAAAGAAAAACAAAAAAAAGTTCTCTATGGCTGAAGTGAATTCTGGGAGATGAAGCCACTGTGGTTTGAAAGGAATCGAACACTGGCCGTTAGAGTGGCTGTCGTAGATGTTCAGCACGTGTCTGACCTGCGTCTCACTGATCACCCTCTCCTCACTGTTTATTGTAAAGTGATAGATTAGGCTTCACCTAGTTATGCACCTGTTTTTTAAACACTAATATATTTTATTTGTTATACAGCACATAAACATTAAACTTTATTTTTTTGAACTCTATTGTGCCGTGCGTTCTGTGATCAATGTCACCTTGATTTCACTTGAAAACGCTGCTGTCATCACTTGTCATGAGTTTGTGGCGTTGAACAAAAAACCCCCGGAAGCCATCAATGAGCCTCTTTATACCAGAACACAGCCGACATTAAGCCGCAGTAAGCCCGACTTAGCTTTGTAAAAATGTTTCCCAGAAGAAGTGAGGGTTTGTCACACAGATAAATCTTTTGTAATTCGCAGAGAAAAAAAAAAAAAACCCCAAACTCAGATTTCTATTCAAAGTTGATGTAAACAAAGGGCAGCAGATTCAAACTAAAGGTTGTTTGCAGTTGTTAGTTTGACATCATCATGATTTCGGTGCAGTTGCTGAAGTTAAGTGACTAATGGGGCAGAAAAGGCCTTTGTAGTGAGGTAATAACAGGTTTCACTCAGTCACGCTGGAGATAATCATGTTTTGCTTGATTATATATTAGCTCCTGGATACAGGGAGGAGCTGCAGAGTTTCAGTGTCGTACTCGAGACGGAGCTGGAATATTACTGGTTTGAATTTAAGAACTGCTGACGCGCCTTTGAGCAAGGCCGGGAAGCAGCGGCTCTGAATGTGTGTGTGTGTGTGTGTGTGTGCAGATGCAAAGCAGCGTCGAGTGGAGTTTCCCATGTAAACCCGGGGGAAGAGAGTCAGGGGGTGAGAGTGACTTAAAGCCGAGTTCAGCTTCCTCTCCGTCCCCTGTTGTCTTCTTCTTCTCTTGCTCTCTGAGATGAATCCTTCGCAGGCCATTTGCATCAGCGTCACATCAACACATTGTGAAACTGGCTGATGACTCACTGTGACGCAGGTCATTCTCACATACCTCCCATCACTCTCTCCTCCAGTCCCTCCACCACACCCCCCCTCCCCTCCCCACGTCCTTCTCACACACACACACGTAGACTGATTTTCTCTGGAGAATGGCTCAGCTCATGAACACCCACGCTGGTTGCTGTTCACAGTGGCAGCCCTGCTTGGTGCTCAAGCCCCCCCCCCCCCCCCCCCTCTCCCCTCCCTGTCCTCCTCCTCCTCCAGTGCAAGTCACTGATGATGATGATGATGTGTTGCTGTGGCAACGGCCCGATGTGGGCGGCTCCACAGGCGGTGGGTGGAAGCCAGCCGCTAAGCAGCGTGGGAGGGATCTGCCGAGCGCACCCATCACCCTCATTTTGAAAGGAGCAGGAAGCTGACTGCTTTTGAGAAGGTGTGGGTGTTGGTGAATTATCGCCTCTCCTCCCTGCAGCTTCGTCAGGGATCGCCTTGTTTGTCTCCCTTCCTTCCTTTCCTTTGTTTTCTTCTTTACTGCTGCATGCAGGGAAATGCTGCTGCTCACAGGGGATTTTTGGGGCAAAATTAAACTTAGAAATCTGCTGTTGCTTGAAAAAAAAGTGGGAGTTATAAAGGTTTGTTATGGAAGACACTTGAGAGGTAAAAACACACAGGCAGAGAAAGGCCTTGCATTGAAAATCCTTCAGTGAACACAGAGATCTGTCTTTCTATCCAGAGACTGAGAATGTGTTTGTGTTTTTGCCTGAGAAGATTGAAAATGTAATTTCTTATCACCTGATTTGATTCTATTGCGAAAACAAAACATGCAGAACACATACGCACGATACAGAGCAAAGCAAACACCGACCACTTTAACAAAGTGTCATGCATAAAGGTAAATATTATATCCATTGCACTCCAATTAACTCTTAAACGATATAACAGGCTGCTGTAATGAGGGGTTTGTTTTCTGTAGGACGTCAAACAGATTTAAAACATATGATGTGATGGTTAAAGGACATGCACGTGGAAATCAGAGCTGCAGAATTCGTGTTTCCTCCAGTAGCTTCAGTCCAAATGCTCCATGTGAGGTTTCATTAGTCAGCATCAGTTTGCTTGTTTTACCCATCTTGGAGCTCCGGGTGGGTGGAGTTTACTGTGATTCAGATCAGAGTTGGGAGCTGAAGAAAAGTAAAAACAAAATTCTTTCCAGTGAGTGAATCAGTGGTTTAGGTTTTGATCTCACGTTTCATCCGGGCTGAGAAAGAGGTCGACACAGGTAGAACACAAGAGTAATGAATTTCTTTATATATATATAAAAAGACCTGAATGTTATATTTTTAAAGCACAGACACAAAGGTAAATTGTCTGTTGTGTTTAGAATGATTTCTATTTCTAAGGGCCTTGTTTAAACGTATTGATTGTGTCCTTGTGGATTCAAACAGAAAAGATTTCTGGCCAGTAGGTTGTGCAGTGACACCACAGTCAGACTGTGTGCAGTACCACAGTAATGCACCCGGTGTCAGACCAGGACAACACAAGTACACTGTCTGAGGCTCACTGCTGATCTCTACACAGTAATACACTCTTTATTTCTCACATCACTCACATGCTGTGAGTGATGTAAGAACTAAATCTACCTCTGCTCATAAATTCTCTTATTGCTTTTCTATACATATCTATCAGAACTCATTCCCATGTTTATTTTAAACTATTTAATTTGACATAACACATCATAAAGACGCGTTGACTTCAGTTTTTCATGTAAACACTCAGCGGAAAGGTAAGTGAAGAACAAGGAATAAGAATAATCCCAGTTATGGTAAAATTATTACAATTAAAAACAAATTAAAAAATAAGGCAGCAGGTCACAGATTATGACTTTTTTAAATAAGTACAAGCAGCATAAACAACTCATATTACATGTATTATATTACAAACATTTATATTCATTTATAATAGATAATTAACATAAACAGTTGATAATTATTTACAAGCCAGTAGATTAAAAAGATTCAGAATAATTTACATTTATATATAATTGATATTAATTAGTAATTTCTAAATACATTTTATATATGTACTATTATTATTATATATACCTGAGGCTGCACATTTTTTATAGATGATTAGAAAACTGTTCAGTACTTTTACTGATTGTTTTGCTTCTTTCAACGTGATTTTCCTGCAGAATCTCATTCACTTCCTTTGTTTTGCTGTGATAAGATGAAACATAAGATTTATTTGTGTCCGTTTTAATTATAAACTGTGAATTTAAAACGATAGAAAATCGTGAATTAATTAATAATCGAAATAAAAATCTGAGTTTTATTTAGAGCTCCAGCAGGAAAGACGGGTTCTGATGATTGACAGCGCTCCCGGCCAATCAGGTGCAGGGACTAGTCTCCGCAGTCCAATCAGAACTCTCGCTGACAGTAAGGTAGGTTGTGCCGCGGAGGACCGTTAACACCGACAGGAGAACCGACGCTTCTCTCCGGTACCGCGGCTCGTCATCAGCTCCTCACCCGGGTCACGGTGCTCGCTTTTCCTCCACATCCAGACATGTTGCACCTCCGGTCCACGGTGGTGCTCAACGAGCTGTTCCAGACGCTCGCAGGCGGGGTGAGAGCGGCACCTGCAGCCGCCGCCTGCCTCGGCAGCACCGGCGCTCCGGGAGGGAGGTCGCCGGGCGGAGGGAGGTCGTTCGCCGGGTGGAGGGCTCCGCAGCACCTCGCCAGGAAGCAGCACGGCGTCCGGGGCTTCTGCTCCAAGGGCGACGGCCACAATGAAGCCGCCAAAGAGTCGTCAACGGAGAAGTGAGTCACGTTAGCCCCCCCGGTGTGAGGGCGTGTTAGCCGCTAGCTGCACTGGTAGCCGAATTCCATAGGAAAACATAGGAATTTAACATGGCGGTGATGCCAGGGAGCCATTCCTTAAACTTTCTTTTTTATTGAAACGAGTCAATAATTACTCGCAGAATATAAGCCGAATTCACAGCAACATTATAACGTGACTTTTTTAAGACATGTAAGTATTTTTCTTTCAAAGTTTTCATTTGTAGGCTGTAAACATGTAATGAGTTAATTTTCACAAGCTAATTCCGCACTGAGCATCACGCAGAGGAACTAGCTGCTATTACAGATGCTGTTTAGCTGGATTAGCCGATTAGCAGCTAATGGCCGGTTGAGGCTGTGTTGGGGGTTTGACGGAAGCTGGAAGGCGGCGGCATGGAGAGGCTCTCCCGGTGAACTGCTCCGTGTGCACCGGGAGTCAGCACCCGGGGTGTGAAGGCTCAGGAGCCGCTGCGAGTGTGTCCGACAATGGAATCAGTCGTGACTACCAGGAGCTTCCTCTGCAGCTCAGAGACATGAAGCTAAGAGCATCATCTTCATCATCATCTTCATCATCACATAACCATAACAAACACAGCCTCAGTGTGTTTAACTTCATAATAACACAGCAGGAGAACGAGCCTCAGGCCAAAGTCTCATGAGAATTAAATGTCACATTCAGTTCTATTATTCTGTTAATCTCAACGACACAGAAAGAGAGGTCATTGAGTGAGGGGCTGTAATTGACAGCGTGCACTGGAGGAGGTGTGTTAGGCACCGCTGACCTCAGGGGCACGCTCCCTCTAAAAACAATTTGCCGTGGCCTCCAGGTCAAACGTCATGTTTGCTCAGAACGTTGTGCAACGAGTCTCGAGGTCCGTTGTCTCTCTTCCTGAGGTTTTTGCCCCAATAACCGATTACTGGGATTGTGATTAACATCGTGTCCTACGATCGCATAATAAGACAAAGACGTGCTTAGGTCTGAGAAGATGGAACATTTATCATTTTATATATGATCAGTATAGTTGTAGATTCATCTTCTGTTTGTCGACTGCGAGAAGAAGAAGCTTGATATTCACAAGTCACCGTGAAGACATACATTTTAAAACCAAATATCTAAACTTCACTGACAGGTGTATCGGTCGTTTGTATGCCGGCGGCTTCATGGCTGACGTGCCTCTTATTCTAATGAGATGTAAATCTAAACGTGAAACGATGCTTCCTCTGCAAACACCAGAGTGTCGACTGAGGCCCGTGATTTATCTTCCTCAACTCAGATGTTTAAACATGGATTGGATGAATCTGGGATAAGATTATTGTTTACAGAGTTATTTCGGATTTTGATATTTCAGGATTAAGGACAGAGAAGCAGAGAAGGAAAATCCTGCTTTTCAGAGATAAAGTCAAAATAACGTGCACATATATTACAAGATTTATCTTTTTGCCATGTTGCAGAGAAAATTAAGTCTAAGTAAGTCTCAATTTTTTTTTTCTTCTTAACATTCATATCAGCTGTGGTTCCAGCCGTCGCACCAGCCCCATAGAAATTAAAATGCCTCGTTGCCCCTGCAGGCGGAAGTTGCCCCATTTGTTTCTGTTCACGGACAATTTGCTTAAGCAGTCGGTCACGTTCATGCAGTCATTTGTTTTGCTGACTGGTCGTCATCAACATCTTGTTTTTTCCCCCTGGAGACAAATTTCGTTTTCACGAAGAATGGCTCGTTCTCTTAAATACGAGACTCAAGTGTCAGAGACATCGTCAGCTGTCAACGTTTAGGTTTAGCAGGAGCTGTAGTGCAGGATGAGTCACAGTGAGTAAGCAGTCAGCGTCTCCCAGTCCTTCTAGGAAAAGATTCACGGGATCCTGTCGAGCATCAAGGAACTGCTCCACAACAAATCCAAAAAAAAGCATCAGCATCATGTGTTGGTTGTGTTTCTATGTCAACAGTATCATCACAGATCTGCTCCCACTAACTGGCTCTTCTGACTTATCGCACCAACACGGCCAGAACGAGTTTCTCTGATGAGTCACTCTCCATCTTATTGGTTGCTTGAGATTAGGCTACAGTGACGTCGCTGCCAGACTTTCAACCAGAAGTACCCAATGCAGGAAAGTAGACGCTGGCTGCTTCCTCCCTGCAGCCGTGTGTACTTTTCACTCAAAAGGAACAGGAGGAAGAAATTTAAAAAAAAAAAACTCTTTGGACGCATGCACTGAAATCTCAACAGCAGTCTGCTCCCGAGGCTGTGCCCTGGCTAATAAGGGGTTAAAAATGTTTGTAATGCAGCGGAGATCATCCCGCCCACATCATTTTTGCACGGATTTTGCACCAAAGCCTGTGTGCTGGCATGCTGCCTAGCACTTGTCAGGGCCTAAAGGAGCAGATGAGTCACTCGCACGGATTGATTTGTGCAGCGCCGCCTCTCAACGCTCCCAGTCTCATGTCTGCCTCCACCCCACGTCAATTTGTGATGACCAGCGGCGAAGCCAGCACCATCGATCGGGTCGGATAAATACCGCCGATATTACACACGACTCAATCCAGACACAGATCTCAGCTGTCGTCTCTGGCAGCGACTTAAGTGTCCGTGAAATAAAACAACATCGATAGTGGAGGATCTGTGGGAAGGGGTCGGGCGCGGGAAATAAAAATCAGTGAGCGGTGAAGTGCTTTTCAAAAGTAGGTTGCTTAATTTATATTTTTGTTTTATAAACCTTTTCCAAAAGAAGACTGGGAGCTAGAGGGCATCAGGGTGTAAAGGTCACTGACTCTTGTTCATTCAGCTCACACCAGGTCGGATTTCTGTTCAGCTGTCTACACCTGTCCTGTCAGCAGCAGCTATACTGACCAACGGCGTCTACACCGACTTAACTGCTATACCCTGAAAAATACGGGGCCGCTCAGGGGACACAGTGGAACAGAACCGACGGATATAAAATCAAAAATCTATCATTGCATATTGATCGGCATCGCGTGCAGCTCGATTCAAAATAGATCTACGGCGAGCGCAGTGTTTGGCAGCATGGCAGCGTCAGCTTCTGGACGAACTGTGTGTGCTGACCTTTAAAAACACACAGAGAACGAGGGACGCGCTAACGAGAGCAGAGGAGGTAGATTAACGAGGCCGCTCCAGATGTTCACCTCTTAACCTGCTGGTGATGATGCTCCCAGAGGTGAAATCTCTCAGCGGACTCATTAACTCAACCAGGATGTTACTTATGGTCTAAGTGTAATTTCACACCGGAGCCTGAGAGGGGTTTAGATATTTGATTTATTTCTATCTGTTTACATGAATGCTTTGGTCTGTACTATCAAAGCCACTGTCACTAATTCAGTATTGTTCCCTCTGCACACTCTCTTCCTGTTGTTGATCTGCTTGCTTTGCATTTGTAAGTATGTTTCAATTTTATTTTTATTTTAGTCTCTTTCCAGTAGAAATAGAGGTTTTCTGCAGAAAGCCAATAACTGCTTTTACCTTGAAATGACCTCACTTCCTCCCAGAGGCTGCGCTTGAATCCCCTCCCCTCTACCTCACCCCCTGTCATCCCCCTCTTCCTCCCTCCACACACACACACGGCCACACACACACACACTCTCTGATGTGTATTCCTTCCTCACCAGCAGGCATCAACTGTCCATTAAGGAGGTCAGAGACGGACCACGCTGACAAACAATCAGAGGACGCAACAACATGCTGATTCAGACGGCATGAGATTTGTTTTTTGTGTTAAAGGAGACGTATGATGCTTTTTTTCTTTCTTATTGTTCAGAGCAGCCTGGGCTTTTTATCAGGAGGGGGAGACTAAAAAAACTAAAACCAAGAGGCTGAAAACAGGAGCTGCAGCGATGGACAAGTTTAAATGATTCACCTGAAAATGAGCAGAATATGTCTCCTTTAAAGCTGCGTTCCACACATGTTGAAAAGTCATGAATTCTGACTTTGTCCATGTAAAACCAAGTTACAGACAGAAATATATTGATGGAAAGTACATGGTTGCATCAAAACCACAGATACCGTCAAAGCGCTGTTTGATTTAAACTCGGCAGCTCACTTACAATCCTCTTGTTCAGAATTTCTGACGTGAGACATAAAGTGGAACTCGGCCTAAAAGCTGAATAAAGTTGGTCTCTCCAAGGGTCCGAAATCAGTTTTTTCTGGTTGGCTGCTGAGAGGAGCCTCCCCTAGCACGCAGGCCAGTCAGTGGCCCATGATGCATTGCAGGACATCATGCCCGGGCACCCAGAGCTTTGCTCAAATCCAATTTGGTGTTGATATGAATCATAGCAGAGAGCCTGCTGTGAGCTGGTCATCGCGTCCGCCCTCCTGACACACGACTAACTTTCCTCCCAGAGACAACTCGGTGTGGAAACACTGCTCAGAACACCAGCCAGAACATCACACTAGATCAATCCTCAGACCAGAACCACGTGCCGTCGGTCTGCCAGGGGCTCTGCCAAGCCTCCAAGTCACATGTGCCACAGTGGAGGTCCAGTCGTCACAGTTCACAGACTGGGCTTTTACTCGGGTGATTTGCACTGACGCTGCAGCACAGAGACACCTTAAGGCTCTGTCGTGAAACAGTTTGAATATTTCAGGTGTGTCTGTGCTGCGGCGGTGCTGCCACACTGCCCACAGGACTTAGCCAAACCTTCACTGGAGAAATAAAAGTAATTCCATGTATTAAAAAGATGTGATGTGTTGTTTGGTTAGATTAGTGGTTAATCGGCTTGTTGAACAAACTCCTGGCTGGTGTTCTAGCAGTGCAGACTGTTAACAGCTTTCATTACGGTGGCCTTATTGCAGCATTCAAATCTCTGGAAATGTTACCACACGTTAATCTGAAACAAAAACTTTAATGTACTGTAAGTTTTACAGAGCAGAGACTCGCATGCCGTGTTTTCTGACGTCAAGTTCATCTGGAAAAACCTTTTCCGCAGCTGATTGTACTGCAGTAAGGCCAGTGTCAGGTCACGTTTTCCTCTACTCACCGCTTCTCCTTGCAGTCAAAAAGCTTTTCTTCTCCCTCTGCTGCCCTTCCCCTCCACGTGTCTTCCTCAGAGGGCCTCACTTGCTTTTTCTGTGTTTGTATTTGTCCGTCCTGCAGGAGAAGGAAAGCAGGCATCCTGCCCAGTCTGGAGGACCTGCTGTTCTACACCATCGCTGAGGGCCAAGAGAAAATCCCTGCACACAAATTCACCACAGTGAGTTATGAGGCATTAACAACCGACTGTGACAGCAGAGCTATGAAAATAGTTTATTATGCAGTATTAAGCAGGAGAGAGAGATCATGAAGACATTTTAAATACAAGAGAGAAAAATCAAAGTGGGTGCAGTGAAGATTCATGGAAAACAAATATTTAAATCTGCAGAATTTACGATATAGATATATTTACAAGTGTGTTTGTTGTATTTGATGTAAATCAATATGCACATTGTAAATAAGCTGTAAACAGCGAATGTGCGTAATCACCGTTTAAATGTCTCCCCGGCTGACTTACGAGCAGTGAACCCCCTCTTGTTAGCCTCTTCAGGAGTCTCAGTTCACGGCTCGTAGCTTCATTGATTTGTTGTCAGGCCGCTTCAATCATGATGTTCCTCCTCCTCCTCCTCCTCCTCCTCTCTACAGGCTCTTAAAGCCACAGGGCTTCGCACAGGAGACCCCCGGCTGAAAGAATGTATGGAGATGCTGAAGGTGACCTTGAAGCAAACGTCTGACGGAGCGCTCGACAGACACCTCTTCAAAAAGTAGGTTTTCAGGTTGCTTTTAAATCGAAGCACAAAGTGGATGTAAAGTTTTCGGTAGATTCTCAGTTTTTTCTGTCCGAAAGTTTCACGTTAAAATCAGTGGTCCCTTTAAGTAAAGTCCCTGTTTCTCTTCCGCTGTTATTGTCCACATCAATCTTTCATCACAGTCTATCGTGAGAATTATTGATGCTGGTGACAGCACTGGGTCACTGCATGACATTCATTATTCATCACCATGTTGAGGTTGGATTCATTCGGATGACCAGGGGGAGAAAATACAAAAATAAACCCCGAGATCAAGAAGTGTGAAGTGGATCAGTTTGTCTTTATCCACATTCAAATAATTTAATAAAAAGAACCTGGTTTAGGGGCTGAAACCAGAAATAACATTTTGAATAAACAACAATGGATGTCAAATTAAATATCATTAACCCCCCCAACCCTGCTCTGGCAGCACCTCTGCTGAATGAGCCCCCCCCTCAGACGACATGCTGCTGAGACAGAACTGGGTGACAGCTTGGCAAGCAGCGGCCCGGCATGTCAGGGCATATGACGCCTCCTCGGGGGCGCTTAGTCATCACCGCACAGACCCCAGTCACGCCGCTCCTGGCTGGGATCCATCACATCCGCTCCTGGGCTTATTTATAGCGCTCAGCCACACAGAGCGAAGCATGTGAGCGGGCGGTGGAGTGTAGCGTTTGTTTTCACTGCAGGGATCCCATGCTACAGGGATTACACTGGGTTTGATGCAATGAGATAGCTGAGCCACAAATCTCCCCACTGCCAGGGAGGCACAACGTCGACCTCACCGCCTGGTTATTTGGAGTTGTATGTAAAGTATCTGCGTATAAATAAAAAAAGCACTGGCTCAAGGACCGGTTCATGTTTCTGAGGACATTTTAGGATGGAAATAACATAAAGTATTGTTTTGTTTTGGTATTTCTACATGTATTTCTTCCACGTGTCCCTCCACTGTTGAACGAACTGTTTACGCTTCTCTGTGTTGAGCAAAAGTTCAGTTTCCTGTGAAATATTCTTCGTATTCCCCTCGTAGGTTAAAGCTCTCGCCCCCCTCGGTCATGGTTCTAGTCCTAAACTGACGTCTCCTGTCTCCTCCTCAGATGTGTCCAGAGCAACATTGTGCTGCTCACCCAGGCCTTCAGGAAGAAGTTTGTCATCCCAGACTTCCAGCCCTTCTGTGCGCACATCGACGAGCTGTATGAAAACGCCAAAAAAATGCCTGGAGGGCAAGTGAGTGAGAGTGATTTTCCTCCATTAGCAGAAATGTGAAGGTTAATTTCCTCTGGCTTCAGACCAGAATAATGTTTTCCTATTTAATATGAATATCTTAGCATTGTAATCATCTTTACATTCACGCCTCAGTCCTGCTGTTGAACCACAATGTGACGATGAGGTGTTGATCCCTCTATGCTGAATGAATTCAATGGAGATTACTTTCAATCTCTGCACATTCATTTATTCCCACAGGGAACATCTCCTCAGCTGCACTGTGCTGCAGAGAGAGAAGAGCCGGAATCACAGTCTGCTTGTTTTACCACTCACCATGTAAACAGCCAGTAAACGCATTTTTAAAAACTGTCATGCTGCAGGTGGCGGACTACATTCCCCAGCTGGCCCGCTTTAGTCCCGACCTGTGGGCCGCCGCCCTCTGCACCGTCGACGGACAGAGGTGCGGTTTCATTGATCCATGTTTGTTGTGTTATATATGTATCATATACACTAATGAATAATAATAAAGCCAGAGCCTGGGAGGAAATCGAATCTAAAAACATTTCAAGAGTTGAGCGTCAGATTATCTAATCCTGTGTTATTCTCAGGCACACCGTCGGCGACACCAAGGTTCCATTCTGTCTGCAGTCCTGCGTCAAGCCGCTGAAATACGCTATTGCCGTTCACGACCACGGCACCGAGTACGTTCACCGCTTCATCGGCAAAGAGCCCAGCGGTCTGCGATTCAACAAGCTCTTCCTGAATGAGGAGGGTGAGGACTCACACACACACTCACCTGCTCCTCACACAAGCCTCTCGCCTGCATCATGACTCAGTCGGCTGTGGTTGGACTTCCTCAACGTGGCCTCGGTAAGAGGAGCCATCCAGGCCTGGTTGCCATGGAGCTGCGATAAATTGTTAATGAGAGGCAGAGTAAAACAAAGAGTGTGTAACAGAGACAGAATAACCTGGGAACACCACAGGCTGCACGTGGCGTCGGTAAAAACCAGTTCAAGTTTGCTGTGGCCATTAACATTCATACGGTGAGTTTAGACACTCACCTAAACCCTGCGGTGAAAGCACTGCTCTCTATTTCTGAAGGAACGACATACGTGTGGTCAAAAATATCTGTGGTCAGAAGGTCGTGAAACTATCTCACTTACTCGAACAGCTTGTTGAGGTTTCTAATTTCCTCTCTGTTGTGTTGTTTACCTCTTCTCACAGTGTTCAATCATGTTAAAGAATAAAAACACTGGTTTATATGATAGATCGTTAATGGTCGACATTCTGCAAATTACCTGTTTACACTGTTTAAAAAACAGCTTCTGTACCAATCGTTTGTTTTTCCAATGGACCCTGGTGTGAGAAGGTTTCCAGGTTTCCTCTCTTTGTCGTTCCTGAGAACTCTGCGGCAGAGGAAACATTCCTGCTGCTTATATTTTACATGGATTTTCTCACATTGTTGTGGCCTGTTGCATAAGAAGATTAAAACTCAGAGAGGAAGTTGATGCTCAGTGAATCATTCCAGACCTCCTGCTTTAGAATTGTTCCTTTTTCTCCTTTCTCTTCCTCGTTTGACTTCTTCCTTTGATGACACTCACTTTCTTTATTGCAGATAAACCACACAACCCCATGGTTAATGCCGGTGCTATCGTCTGTACCTCCCTCATTAAGGTACGCTACATCCACATACCCCCACTAGCAAATATAGAATATTACAGGCGCAGTTTGTGAATGTGTGCAGAGTTTGTTTCAGAAAAGCCACGGCCTGAAATTGAGTTATCAATGTTTTCACATCAGGACTAATGCCGTGATTTTAGAAAAGATTTTAGACTTTTTATCTGCAGCTGCAAAGTTGTGTTCAAAGAGACTTTGTCTGAAACAAAATAATAATCGTCTGGAGAGCGTGCTTCCGCCAGATTGCTGTATAACGGGGAGATTAAGGTTATAGATAATCACGCTGAAAGGGGATTTGGTTGAAAGCGGCATCGCTCGGATATCCTGTGCAGACACACAAAGTTTATAGAGCCCAGAGAGTGGATGGAGATGGAGACAGAGCAGCTCAGCTCGGACACGTTATCAGCTTTAATCAGGGAAACTGCAGTGTTTCATTCATATCCTCCACTGACTGACCTTCACACACACACGGACCGGTTTAAACACACAACAGCACCACCTGCTGACGGAAATAAAACATAAACCGCAGCGTCTGCTCTCAAGTGGCCCAACGAGGATCAACAGGATTCCGTGAGGTCGTCTCAGAGGTCGTCGGTAGCAGTTTAATTACTGCGATACATTCATACAGTGAGAGGAGACTGTACAGACAGTCGGTGTTTGTTGTATTTATCCCACAACACATTTCTCCATCAGCCTGAACCTTTAACGAGATAATGTTCTCAGTGACTTTAAGTCCAGAGCTTTGTGTCAGAACTTGGCCTGTGTGCTGAGACAATGAGGAGCGTGCTGCTCTGTTGGCAGAGTTTTAAATAACATGTTGTTGAAAGAATCTCAGGATGTAGAGTCACTCGACCGCGGAGCACGGTTTAGTTACGGGCAGATCAAATCTCGTGGAATGCTCAGAATCTGATTTTCGTAAATATATCGTGACACCAAAGACGGTAAATGAAACCAGCTCCTGTCAGCGACTGTTTGCATGCGTGCCTCCTCCTCTCTCTGCATCTAGATCTACACATGTGCAATGTACCTGTTCAAGGCATCGTTGTGTGCTTTTATGTGTTGTTGCATATTTTACAGCATTAGGATCTTTGGGAAATTATGACCACAGCAACAGGTCAATGACGTTGGTAATTTTTTCCTTTTTAATCATTTTCCTCCCTCTTTGATCTGGATTTGTGAGCTTTTAGCTTTTCACTTGGCCGTTAATGAATGTTTAAATGTTGCTTTTATACTTTTCACATGCATTCTCCAAACTGTTTATACGTCTGGGTTATAAACAGTACAGCTCTGGCTCAACTCTGGTTTTATACCATACTCCATTCCCCTGTAGAGAAGGACCCCCCCCCTTTGTTTTCATTTCTTTACTAGTCAGATAAATCCTTAAAAAACACAAACTGTGTAGCTCACAGTGTTGAAACTAACTCACCAGCCTAATCTTTGTACAGTAAACACACTGTAAGTTAACTATCACTGCAGAACACGTAGTTATTTCTACTTGCAAACTCTCATTATAGTTTATTTAAATTTTCCTTTAAAAAGAAGCAGGAACCCTGAGTGGATTAACCGTTTTTATTTCACCTTCTCCATCTCCAGCTAGTCTCCCACCTCTAATCTTAATTCATCTGATGTCATGACTGGTTAGATTGGTCACGTAACTGATGACTTCCTGTCATAGTTTAATATCATAGAGACGTGAATCATATAATACACTAGTGCTAATATGTGGGTAACGTTAAGTGTCAGTGTCATTGAATGTTTCCTCTTGACTTAAATGTCGTGTTGCTAACATTGTTTGTGTGTTTCAGCAAGGGGCCAGCAACGCTGAAAAGTTTGATTATGTGAGTAAGACTTGAAAAGAAGTTTCCAAACTGAGATAACAGATAAAACCATAAATGAAATTATTCGATTTGTGTTCTTGATACGTACGAGTTATTCGTAGAGACGTTGTGATACGAGCATCAAACCGTACATTTTATTCTCTACATCTGCTCCTCAGGTCATGAACTTCATGAACAAACTGGCAGGAAACGAGTACGTGGGCTTCAGCAACGCCACGTGAGTAAAAACATCCCCTCACTGCAGAATTGGTGAATTCAGGGACGCGCAGCAACTTTCAGAGGCAAAATAATTCCGTCAGTACAGTTTGATTTTGTTTATATAACGTGAGCTGAGTCATGGTCTTAAAAGAACAAACCCCCCCCCGTCCCGCTCTGTGCCCCAGTTTCCAGTCGGAGCGCGAGTCTGGAGACAGAAACTTTGCCATCGGCTACTACCTGAAGGAGAAGAAGGTAACGTCAGGCAGAGAAGACATGAGGAGTAAACAGCAGCAGATGTTTCTCTCTCAATCAAGACTTGTTAGATTTTTGTTTTCGCCCTAAAGTCGTGATTTATAGATCAACTTTGATAAACTGAACATGTTTCTTCTTTATTTAAACATTTTTCATTGATCCTTATTCATTAAGCTGCTGCTCCTGTTTGCTCTAATTTACCTTTTACTGTCGATAACATAAAGAAGCAGCAGATGAGCTATCAGACGGGTTGACGCTGTGTTTTGTCCTTGCAGTGTTTTCCAGAGGGCACAGACATGACGTCCATCCTGGACTTCTACTTCCAGGTGAATACAAATCAACAAAGGATTGAAAACCCGTGGGATGAATAGAGTTATCACGGCACAGTAATGAAGGTGATGGTGTGTCAGTTGTGTCAGTCGCTGATTGATTCGTCTTTTTTAATTGATTCAAACTCAGAATCTGATGCGGAGGAAAGTGACGCTGCAGAAGAATCTCATTCAAATCTGCTTTTTGATTAAAGTGACGAGACAAAACGTCCCCGTCCTCTTTTATCTTGATTTAACACTGAGCCTGTGACTGTGCAGGAAATCAGAACAGATCTTGGACAATTCCCAAAAAGACATGAATTATTTCTGTTCCTCCCTGTCAGCTGTGTTCCATCGAGGTGACCTGTGAGAGCGCCAGTGTCATGGCAGCGACTCTGGCCAACGGCGGCTTCTGTCCAATCACAGGCGAGCGCGTGCTGAGTCCCGAGGCCGTGCGAAACACCCTGAGTCTGATGCATTCCTGCGGCATGTACGACTTCTCTGGGCAGTTTGCTTTCCACGTGAGTGACAAAGATCCCGCGGAGTAACAAAACGTTTGAGTCGCAACACGTCATCGTCGCCGTCCTTGTGTTTCAGGTCGGGCTGCCGGCTAAGTCTGGCGTCGCCGGTGGGATTCTGCTGGTCGTACCAAACGTGATGGGCGTCATGTGTTGGTCTCCTCCTCTGGACAAGCTGGGCAACAGCGTCAGAGGAATCCAGTTCTGCACGGTAACGTCGGCTTTAAATACTTTTCATCTTTGAGCGACTTCAACTTGAACTGTGGCCCCGCCCCTCCCCCCCCCCGACTGACGTCAGACTGAAGCTGCGTGTCCTCATCTTTCAGGACCTGGTTTCTCTCTGTAACTTTCACAACTACGACAATCTGAGGCACTTCGCCAAGAAACTGGATCCTCGCAGGGAGGGAGGAGACCAGAGGGTGAGTCCGCACCCACTGTAACTGCTCCTTGAGAATTTATCAGAGTCACATCCTCTTCCTGTGTTCGCTCGCCGTTCCTGGACGCCCTCTGACCTCGTCTTTAGGATTTTTACCCCACGACTCCATCTGCTGGAAAATGACTGCAACAGCGTCTCTCAGGTTTTTACCTCAACAAAACCAGAATCAAGCTAAAGAGGGAATCTGTTGTTGTTCCAGGTGAAGTCCGTGATCAACCTGCTGTTTGCTGCTTACACTGGAGACGTCTCCGCTCTGAGGAGGTAAACACACATTCACATCACTCATTCAAACGTGATTTAGTTGTTTTGTAAATCACACTGATTAAAGGTTTCTTGAGTTGTTCGGCGTTTGATATTTCATTCGTCTTCGTCCAGGTTTGCTTTATCCTCGATGGACATGGAGCAGAGGGATTATGACTCCAGGACGGCTCTGCACGTCGCAGCAGCTGAAGGTAACACGCCGAGATGGTTCATGTGTCAGAGCAGCACTTTGTAACAGTGTGTTCGTGTTCGTGGAGCTGATGTGTCGTGTTTGTGCTTCAGGACACACTGAGGTGGTTCGTTTTCTGCTGGAGGCCTGTAAAGTCAACCCGGTTCCCAAAGACAGGTAACACACAACCACCAGGAGACCATCTGTCTCCTCCACATGTTGAAACGTGAATATTATTTAGATAAACGTGTGTTCGTTTACCAAAACTTCATTAAAAATATCAATGAGCCCCGGAACACCTCTGACTGCTCTCCCTCTCTGTCCCCACAGGTGGGGCAACACGCCCATGGACGAGGCCGTCCACTTCGGCCACCACGATGTGGTGACCATCCTCCGTGACTACCACAACAAGTACAGCCCCCAGGACAGCACCGCCGACAAGCAGAACGCAGAGAAGAACCTGGACGGGATGCTCTGATGGAAGAGAAGCAGGAAGGGCATGAACTCTGAAAGAAAACCTCCAGGTAGTCAGTTTGATCCGAGGGGAAAACATTTAAGTCCTGAGAAACAACCACAGTAGAAAATATAAAAACAACCCAGATAATTAAGTGTACAGGTCAAACCTAGAAGACGGCGGTCGCTGCGTAAACGCTCCTTATCATGTCGTTGGTAGATGTCGTTTTGTATTATATTCATGTATGTAACACAAGCGGGAAATATTTTTCTGGCCGTTTCTCCTTCTGTATTTTGTTGTCAGCTTTGTAGGGAAAAAATAAAGCCACTCGTTGAATGCTGGGTAAATTTGGACTCAGGTGTCACAGACGGTGTCGTGCCCTGGTCACTTCGTCATCACGGCGTGGTGGAATGTATCCTCCCCCTCCAAAACACTTCAGCGTGTTTGTAATGTGTGCGTGGTTTTTATTTATCTATTTAAGATAAACTGTACATTCATGTAGTGTGTGTATATTTCCTGAGATGAGAAGTTGGTGTAAATACGTACGTGAATAGCCGTAGTTGTGTCTCACTGACTCATTCAGCTGTGAGCACGAGGTGTGTGACGTAGTTTTCACTAAAAAACTGTAAAACGTGAATCTTTCGCTTGTTTGAATGTTGAACTAAATGTTCCGCCGTTAAAGGCGAATATGATTCGACATATCCACGACGATGCTGACGGCGCTGCATTCCCGTAAAGTTCCACCGACTTCACGAGAAGCTCGGTTCTAGATTTGTAGAAGGTTCAAATATAATTGTCACACCTGAAGCGAGTTCAGTTCTTAGGAGCCTCGTAGGAATCGAACCCACGACCTCAGGACTTTCCTCAGGACCTCAGGAAAACCTTCAGTCTGGACAGACTGTTCCACACACGCCCGTCAGCGTGCGAGTCGTATTCCGCAGGTCGCACAGGGAACAGAAGGGTTATGGTTTGATTTTGTGCTTGTAAAATATTTAAAGAGTTTGATGTCACCCCACAAGAAAAAACTATTAAAGGAAGATTATCTCCAGTAGCAGGACATTTGAGTTTTACTTTATTTCTAATGACGTCAGTTTTCCACTTGCTGTTTACTTCACACATGAACATTTTCCAGGAACATAAATTCTTATTTTAAATACACAACCGATAATGTTGTTTTTAAGGAGGAAGACTCACAGTCTCAGTTTTCACGGACGGGATCTCTGAACTGAATTTCACCTTTCAATAAAAGATATGTACAAATATAAAGTGACAGAACCTGTTAAACCTGACATAAGCTCCATGTGGATTGATACTATCTGCACCACCACCCAGCAGCATGCATTTAACGTCTTTGCAGATGATTTACGTCGATGCCGTGAAACTTAGCAATTGAGGGTTCTCGGACCCGCTCTGTCGTTACGAGGTCTTTCTTCTTTTCTTTCTAAGCAGAGGTTTGTTCTCGAGGCACATCACAGATAATGAAACGTAATGAAAGCAGTACACAGCTGAGAAAAGGACGAGCTGAAGAAGACACGTGTCCGTTTTCAGTCTTCATCTTGAAAGTCTGCTCTCATCTGAGGAGAGAAGGAAAGGACGACAGGTTAGTCAGGTGATTCAAGTGGTTTTAGCCAGTAAATCGCTTTTTTAATGGAGGAAACACAAAGTCAAAGTGATGGAAATTCATTTTGAGCTCATGCAAACTGTGTTCTTCCTTTTACTACGCTTTGTTATAGTTTTTACTTCTAAGAAAAGGAAATATTAGTATCTCTCGTTCATGCATTTTAACTTAAATATCAAGAATAATTAATATTTAGGATTAGGAATCAGGAAGTGATATCTGGTTGAATTTAAAATGCATCTCTGATGATTTACTTCCTTAAAAATTTAGAGAACCTGTGAGATACGATCACAGACTAGAGCAGCTGAAGACATCAGCCGTGTGAGTTCAGAGACGAACGTGTCACAAGGAACTAACCGACATCGCTCCGCTCAGTGAAAACAAACGTGGAAGAGAAGCCACAGGCTGTTAGTGAAGTGCAGCAGTGACGCAAACTGGAAACACACACATGATGTAGCAGAGCAACAGATTAAAGCTGCGTCTACCTGAATGTCAAACTGATCGAGTCCAATCATAGAGCTGGCCTGAAAGCAGGAAAAAGAAAAACAACAAAAGACAAATGCCGAGATTTAAAGCCGAGCAGAAAACGGACAATGCTCAGATTCATTTTCAACAGTGTCACTGGATTGTGATCTGCCTGGGTCGACACAAACCAGGGGGTGGGGGGGGAGGAGCACAGTTTCCAGGCCACTAAATCATACGGTGCTTTATCGTCTGTCATCACAATTTACTAAATGAACATCGCGCTGTGTTGAAGCAGACTTGAAACTAGAGCTTGAGACAAAAACCCCTGAGGGAAATGTTGACTGACGCTATAAATCAAGTGAGAAGTGGAGAGGATACAGGTGTCTGGTTTCTGGTTTCTGCCAGGACCAGAGTGAAACGGTAAACAAACAGCTCGGTTACAGGAGATTCAAAGATGACTCAAGTTGTTTCTGTGACTGAGCTGATGATGAACTCACCACAGCATCGATGTCTCTGTGTCCGATCGCCTGCTCGAGAACCTTGTACTCGTCCGGAGACATGGGCATTATGTTGTCCTGCAGTCTGGAGGGAGATCTGCACCAGAGGAACACGGACGTTACCTCACGCATTAAAACATGTCACGTGTTTAATGTGTCGTCTCTGCTTACACTTCTGACACGGATATGAGCTCCGTCTTCATGTAGCATCTCTTCAATTGGTTCTCCACGTCCATCGGCTCTGGAGCTGGGGAGCAGTTAATACTCTGGTTACGTTTTGGACGTGACGGTGTTTAGTGATTGACGGGCTGAGGGTTTGAAGCGTCTTACTCTCCACAGGTTTGGGGTAGTACTTCCCGAAGGCCTTGTCTTTGGGGATGTTGGGGTAGAGGAACCGGAGCGGGTTCTCTGGGATGTTCTCGGCAGCCATCACCTTGTAGGTGCGGATGATGTCGGGCAGAGAGACGGCGCTCAGCTCCTTCTTGGTGTACGGCTCCACAGAGTGGAAGTCCGGCTTGTCTGGACGGAGGAAGACAGAAATATTGAATTGATTACTGGTGATTTCCTGAAGAATAGAACACAGATTCGTGTCTGTGTGTGTGTGAAAGATTTAATCAGAGAATTTATTCCAGTAAAATCAAATTTAAAAAGTCTGAATTGTACCGTGTACGTCGTGTTCGACCCAGGTGAAGGTGATGGCTCCCTCTCTGCTGCTCTCACTGAACCTGAGCAGGAAGGTGCCGGGACACTTGTCACTCAGCAGAGCTTTCTCCCGCTCCTTACAGATGAAACCCATGATGGAGCTGCCGACAGAAACATCCACTCGATTTACCGTTGAAAATAAATCTCACGCTCACCCTGTGGGGGGGAAACCCAGCGGAACTCACCCGTCGTTCCACAGGGACAGCAGGTGTCTTTTAATGAGGTCCAGGATTCCTTCGATCCACAACCAGAAGGGGAAAGCTTTCTCATTGGCACTCTGCTGTTTCCAAAGAAAAGTTAGAGAACACACAAACACAAAAACTTCAGAGACACGTTCTCCTGCGCGACCAGAACCAAGCGAACATAAATAACCTTGCAGAACTTGGTCCAGGGGATCAGTCCCTCTGGGTTCCTCTTGGCTCTGGCTCCTGCACAGAAACACATTCACACTGTTACTTTCATAATTCTCAGAGTTCTGCAGGAGAAGGTTTTTTTTTGTTTCTCAGGTCTGACCCAGCAGTTTGTCGGCCAGCATGTTGAGCTGCTCCTGGTTCAGGCCCCGCTGGGTGACGGAGGAGAACTGCCAGCTGAGGACCTCGGACAGCTGAGACCAGTTGGCGGGCGGAGGAGAGAGGAAGAACTTCAGGTTCTGAGGAGGTGAAAGGAGAGAAAACACAAAACTCCATGACCTGGTTAACATCACGTTAAAGTCTGATGATGATAGTGAACGTTTGCAGCCAACGTCAATGTTAGAAAAAAATTCAAATCACTTATTTGAACCACAAGTTCATCACTTCGAGGTATCGGAATTGCGAAGGTTAAAACCCAATGAGTGTCCAGCATTGGTTCAATGAAAACATCTGATCCTGAGTGCGTCCTCACCTTGGGCTCGGTGGTGAGCATGTTGTACCAGAGGATGGAGGCCCAGCCGCTGGGCAGCTGACAGACGTTAGAGATGACCACGACAGGCAGAGACATGGCCTACAACAACAACAACAACAACAACAACGACAGAGTGAGTCATCTCCTTTACAATCCGATGTAATATGGATTCAGTGCAGAGTTTCTGTCGTCACCTCCAGTTTGATGTCGAGTCCCGACTGGTTGAGCTGCAGCTCGGACTCAAAGGTGAGCGAGTGGAGCTCCTCAGTGACGATCAGAGGACCCTGAACAGACACACACACACACACACACACACACTTGAGAACTACACAATGACTCTAAAACGAGCAGTGAGGTAACACAATGTGACGTTTGTGCCCTTTTATACATTTTCTTTGGCTCTCACCTCGTTCGTTCTGTTCCCGGCGACTTTCTGCTCTTTCAGTTGCTGCAAGAAGAAAATAATCAAGATTTTACAAATTTTTTTTAAACAAAGTTTTAAAAAATCCTCCTCCGAAAACCTTTTTTACTTCGTGCCTTTTTCGGCTCCAACTAATCTCTAACAATAGTATCGTACCAAATGTCTGAACTCTGCTGCCAGGCTGCCGTTCGAGTCCTCCATGTTCATCACTTTGGAGTTTGTTCCCAAAATGTTGAACTTGCGAAACCTGAAATCAGACGGCAACTCAATCATTTTTAAATAACTCGCTGCTGCAATTCGAGTTTGTTTTTAGTAATAATGAATAATTACAAAAACAGGCATTGAAGTGGTTTTAAAACTTACCCTTTCTTTTCTGTAACGTCCCTGAGGAGGAGACAAGACATTTATTCATCATGTTCAGATGCACACGGGTACATTCAGCAGACAAATGAACTGATCAGCTTACTTGTCAAACATAGCTTTGACTTTGAGTTGGTAGTTGAACTCCTGCAGCTTCACCAGGAACCTGAACAAAAAGGAAACAAGACATTCGACTGAAACAGGAAATTGAGTCATTCAACAGGGTTTAAATCATCACAGTGAACGTTGGACTATGTTTTGTCAAAGTTACATTAACTTAAATCTTCTAGTGTCAAGTTACAAGCAAGAGATAAGACTTTTTCCAGCGTTCGTGAAGTTCACGTTTGTCCGCTTGTTTTCTTTTCTTACCGTAGTTTCACGGTGAACTGGACGCCTGTTTTCAGCACCAGGGGCCTCTGAGGGTGGGTGGGCATGCAGGGCTGCCTCTCCACAACCAGAGAGCTGCACACAAAACAAGAGAGATTCGATTCCTGACGACTCATCACGAATAAAACCATCGGTAGCTTCTGTGTGATGGGTTCCGTACTTGGAGAGGAGGTTCTTGAAGAGATCCAGAGCTCGGTTCTCCAGGAAGGTTTTCTTCTGTGTGATGGGGTCACTGTCGTAGGTGAACTTCTGCTCCAACTCCTGCAGCTTTTTCAGGTGCTGCCGGACCTGCTGCAGACTCTCCGCTACTGCCGTGAACCTGCGGGAGGAGGAGGAGGAGGAGGAGGAGGAAGAGGCTGTGTGAAAGGAAGTGGAGAAGGAGCAGGAAGAGAGACGACAGGAGGGCAAGACGAGTCTCACCAGTTCTGGAGCTGGTCCACGCAGGCGTTGGGTGGACCTCCGATGCAGGCGATCTGCTGCCGCTGCTTCCACTCGGGCAGCTCCTCGGAGATCAGGTTCGACAGTAATGCCTGGATGACGTTCAGGAGGTCCGTCAGCTGGGTCACCACGTCCTGACACACACACACACACACACACACAGAGCAGGTCACGTGCTTTTTCCACTTTTTCCACCTCAAATCTTGATTCTGAGTTTTCAGGTGTTTCCAAAGATGGACGTCACCTCTCTCTGCTCACCTGTCGTTTGGCCTTCAGCTCGAAGCACATCCTCCCGATCAGCAGTTTCTCTCTCTCCAGCTCCTGCGGTGTCATTCCGTTCGGTTCGATCTCTACAGAAACAGGAAAACACACAATTACACCTCAAGTCTGATTTAAGTACGAAACAAAAAAGACAGATTTGGATTTTTCCTCACCTCTGTTCTTCAATGTGTTGATTTTGAAGTCGTACTCGTCCTGCATATACTCCACGTTCTTAATGTTCTGATCCACAAACTGAAGAGGAAGAATATTATATCATTTCCAGTTGTTAGTTGTGCAGTCTTGCATTTTATACGAAATATTTAATACGCTTTAGTCACATTAAGTCTTCACATTAAATCTGGATTTATTTCCCAAGGAGACACTTCCTGCGCTGGTCAGTGATTTTAATCCACATGTGGGTAATTTGTCCAGGATCCGGCTCCTTTTAGTTTTCTATCCTCACCTCGGTTTGTGATAATGTCCCGTAATTCACGTGATGTCTTACCTGGACTGTGTCTTTTATCTCCTTCACTTTGTTGTCCAGCTTCTGTTTCTCCACCACCATGGCCGACACTGTCCCCTCACCCTCCTGCTGCAGAAACGAGAGGTGAAACTTTATTTACTTTTTCCACAAATCCTTCAAAGAATCACTCTTTAAACCTCGTCAGTATTCTTTTATTACGTATTCACAGCTTTTACATTGGCGCTCTTTGCGCTGTCCAGGATCTTCTGCTCCTCCTTCAGGTTTCTGGAGATGATCATGGCCATGTTGCTTGGATCATCCTGGAACCGGTCCTGCAAAAAAAAAACCAAAAAAAAAAACCACTCAAACGTGTATAAATGACAGTTACACCTGACACTAACCCACTCTGGTTTGAAGCATCGGCTCCAGGGTCTGACCTGCAGGTTCCTCTTAATCTTGCGGATGTTGTGCTGCAGCAGGAAGTTGTTCTCAAGGGCGAAGCGGCTGTGTTGGTCGTCCAGCTGAGCCAGGAGGTCGTGGAACCGGACGGTGGCCAGGGACTCCTGAATCGACACTGTGTCCCTGAGGAGGCAGATGTTATTTTCAGGTGTCCGTCACAAAACCAATTTCTCCACTGAATTTGTTTGGTAAACCACTTCCTACCAGTCGATGCTCTCGATCCATTTGCTCAGATACTGTCTGATGTCCATGGGGAAGGAGTCGTCATAGAGCTGGTCCACCTGCTCCAGGTACTTACAGTCCAGCATCTGCAACTGGCACCACTGCGCCATATTCTGCTGAACAGGAGCCGCGTCAGGAGGATTCAGGGTAAGAACTTTCAGATGTGTTACAACTGGAGATGTTCTGAAACCAGAACCAGCATCAGAAATACCAGCGCTGTGGTTTCACATATTTCTCAATATAGTATTTCAACATTCTGGTGTCGTAACATCTCCAGTTTACTGTTTCTGTGTGGTATTCAGTCACTGCATTGAGACTTTAAAATGTAAAGAAATAAAAATGTGACATTTATCGGGAAAATTCTCGATATCGACTCGAATTAACATCATCCCGGATACTTGTAAAATTAGAATCCAGCTCCTCCTCCTCCTCCTCCTCCTCCTGCCTGATTTATCTATCAATTAGAAACTAACCCTAAGAAACGAAACCAAAGGGCTTTAGAATTCATCTGTGAGGATGAAAGTTTGTATGGATTAGAAGTCAACACCGGGTCCTGTCAAACATTTTGTTCTCTTCTGGTGGAAAAGTTGCATAATTGAGTAAATAATAAAGTAAAAAGCCAATTAGTGAATCTGAAAAAAGGAAAAAAACGTGGATGTGACTCATCCTTACATCTGAAAGCGAGAAGATATTTGCATTAACTCGAATATTATCTGTTTCTGTAGCAAATGTTTCTTCAAACTTCGACTTTATTCATGTTTTCTTAATTACAAGCTGTGGACGTGAATGTAGGTGGATGTCATATTAGGTTTCGTTTTTCAGCAGGAACACAAAGAGACACCTTTATGCTTCTCATGCATAATATATTTTAATATTCCACAGCAAAACAGTAATGTGACTCGTATTAAGCTTCTATAACACCTTTCACCAGACTCCACTTACATAATGAGCTTTTTAAGAGTTTTCTACCACTTTACCAATCGTGTGTAATTAAACCAATGCAACTCAACACTTTGATTGGATGATGACGATCGCCCGGTGCATTCGGTGTTGATTTATATTAATTCATAACTAATATTTAATAGTTTGCAGGTTATAATCCACGTGTTTGAGCCCACGCTGTGGGCGGTGACGGACACTTATCAACAAAACTAACGTGAGCTGCAAAACACAGAAATGATCATTAGTGACGTGATCGACAGGAAATCGGGTTTAATTGTTAAGATAAATTGGCCGAAAGCATTTCTGGGTTACACAACGTCCCTCAGGCCGGAAGTACGTGATTACACTCACCTCGAGTTGAGAGGAGACGAGTTCGATTCCGCACAGAAGAGAAGTTTTAGTTCACGTCCGAACCCAGTGTTGACTCTGACTCCGACTCTGACTCCTCAAGGGAACGCAGTGTGGGTTACTTTACGGAAACGACGTCAGCCAATCCCCGCGTAGGATTTGCCCCCTACGCCCGCCCCTTCCCTCCTGACAGCCAATCAGAGCGCGGCGATGTCAGCTGTTCCGTCCGCTGGCGAAGCGCCGCCCGGACAACGTTAAAAACGTTTCGATTATTTTAATTAAAAAAACTTAACGAGGCGCAAAATCACCAGCGAACACGCGGGTTCGGTTTGTTGAAGAGTCCGCGGGTTTTCCGCGTGGATTTAAAATGAGCCTGCGACGAGTGGAGGCGGAAATAACGAGCAGGCTGGAGGGAGGGAGGACAGCGCACAGAACAGCCTCCGGTGACCACGTGTTTTCAGAGAAAGAGAAAGTAAGTGAGGTTCCTGCAGAAAACGAAACTTAACAGTTTCTACTCGTTTCATAATAATGAGAGATCAGCGTCCTCTCAACCTTAGTGGGAGAGATAAACCCTCTGGAGTTCATTATAATAATAATCATAATAATAATCATAATCATAATAATAATCATAATAATCATCATAATATAGAATTCAAATGAAAATCTATTTGCTGTCGTTAACAGAAGCAGAATGAGCATAATATAAAAATCACAGTTTGGTATTATAAAGTTTGACATTGTTGTGTCTTCAACAAGTCAGACGAGTCAAACCCCTGATTTCTGACACTTGGAGCGAGTTATTAATACTCGGGAGTCACAGAATGTAATATTCTTTATTGCGATATCATGAGCAGTTTCTCAGAAGGTGTGTGTCATTCAGAAGAGCGAGAGAATAATGTTACCTGTTAATGAACAACACCCCAAAAAAAATATATTTAAAAGATATACACGTTCATCCAAGACCGACCGTTTGTTTCTCAATATAAAATAAATCTGTGGTAATGCTGATGTATATAAATGAGTAATAACTCCTGTTACATATGCAAATAATTCTATTTCTTACACTTATGAGATTTACAGCACATTTTTCACTATTCATATTCACACAATGCACAAACTGAGTCCTTGAAACTACGACGGCGCTGCAGGTAAATGTCTATTACAGTCAAACTCCCACAGTTCTTGTCGTGTCTCCAGTGTTAGTTTCACTGTCAGAGCACCGACCTCAGGTTTTACAAACACAGATCGTGTGTGAGCAATATCGTGTTTAAATTGTATAAATCAACGGTTACAGAAAGATAAATAGCAAGAAAAGCAAGACACGGAATCTCGTGAAAAGGAATATTTCTGCTTCTCTAACATCTTGATTCTTCTTCCTATCTTGTGGCTTTGTCTTAAGAAACACAGGACAAAAACTAAATTATCTTGGATCCACATTGTTGCAGCAATGTGACCATATCCCAAAAAAGAAAAGAAAAAAGGGAACTCAGGGTCACCGCAGAATCACAAACGTGAATGTGTGTCACTCGTGGACGTCCTGTTCCAACAGCGAAGCAAAGGCTTGTGGGTCAGAAACCCCTGCGAGGCACAACAACAGTCGGGACATCTGCACTCAGCTTCAAATCGAGATGAAACCTCCCTCTGAGATCACATTTTCTGCTCACATCGTAAATTTGGCTGATGGGTCCTAGTGTTCCCTCGGTGTTCAGACACTGTTAAATCAGTTGATGATGATTGTAGATCTGAATCAGGCTTCAGACGACGGCTGAGTGTATAAATCAATGATCAATGTGTGTGTGCACCATGTTTACACCAGTTCACCAACAACCAACACACCCACACCTTCAGCCGCGGTGCTGCAACTGTCCACTAGATGTCTCCCCAGACCTTTTCATATTTATGCTTAAGAAACAAGAAGAAAAAAGTAAAATTAGACGAGCGAATCCATTTTTAAATCTCAGGGCAGAGTGAATGTGTGTGTACAATGATTTTACAGGCTTTATTTTTCTTAAGTCTGTCAAGGAGAACATGTTTTCATCTCCAGTTGTTTGTAAGTGAGAAGGACAACGATTCAGCCCCAACTCATTTTATATTTTTGTATTGTGATCAACTTAAAAACAGAAGATCCAACTCGAAACCTCCAGAAGAAGAAAACTACACTGAGGAGAAAATCCCTCAGCCTCTCGCCGTCTGTCGTTCAGCTCCATCCATTCACCAGCCTCTGCATGTTGACAACATATCACAACGCACCTGCAACAACGTCCTTGTAAAAGTGTCTTTCTCTCTGTCGCCGTGACGGTCTTGGGAACTGGTCACAGCGAGGAGTCTGCAAACAAGCATCAGGGCAGAGAGTCACTCAGTTCATGTTTTGTAAAATCAGGGCGCACATGAAAGACGCCCTGCAGGGTCAAGACTCAAATCAGGACACGTTGTCATGTGGACGGGAGGACAGGGAGCAGCAGGAGTTCATCTGTGTGTGCACGATGGAAAACAAGTCTCATATTGTGTGAAAAGTTGTGTCTTCTGTTACGGTGGATAAATAACAAGTTCAAGAAATTTATATTGAAAATCAACAAAATCTGATTCAGCAGCTGATTACTTGAAACGGACACATTGTGTTTCCAGGGACAAATAGTTCAGGAGCAGCCGCAGTGGTCGACCACCATGGACGGGATCTTCCCGTAGATGATCTGCTCCTTGCGGTTGAAGTAGAGCATGTTGATGGGCGACATCTTGGTGGGCGTGCAGCAGGGCCCCGCAGTGCCCCGCGGGTTGGCCTTGTTCACCAGGTGTGCGTGCGGGTACTGCTGCAGGTGCATGAACTCGCACTCGCCCGAGCAGTAGTTGGCCCGGTAACGTTTGGGCGCGATGATCCAGTCCCAGCCGAACTCCTCGAAGTCGACGGTCAGCGGGTAGCGGCAGCAGCGCGTCTCCGCAGACTCCTCGTCGCAGTTGAGGCCCGAGTCACGACGGGACCTCTTGGGGCTGTCGAGGATCTTCACTTCGATGAAAGGTTGCTGGAAGGGACATTTAAAGAAAGAGTCACAGCCCCGTGGTTGTGTGTCTCTGACGACCCGTGCAGTTTTTTTCCCCAGGCTCATATGAGGTCACCATGACCTTTGACCTTTGACCACTGAGATCTAATCAGTTCATTCAAGTATTAACACAAATTTGAACTGACCAAAGTTGATCTGCTGATGAAGAACTCACTGAAAGCTCCAGAACGAGCAGGTAAGTCGACCCAGAGTCATTTGGTTTTACACTGAATCTTGTATTTCATGTATTGAATTTGATTTGCAGTGAACTCACCAGTCCTTCCTCTCCAGGCTCTGCAGATGTCACAGCCAGATCTTCTCCCCTGGAGTTGTAGGCGTTGATCTCGATGCCGTAGTTGGCCTCCGGTTGTCGCAGCCAAGCCTGCAGCATGGACTTGATGTCGACGCTCTGCCAAGAGCCGCTTCCGGCGTCGATGTCGATCTTCAGCGAGCGCACTCGCACGCGGGTGCTGTTCCCCTCGTTTCCAGGTTTGAGGTGGGAGAGCTGCAGGAACACGGTGGTGACCATGTGGGCCGGCCGCAGGTGAACCCACAGCTGAGCCGTCAGGATGTTTTTGGGCTGGATCTTTGGACTGAGACTGAAGAGACAACAGGAGGACAACTCGTCCTGGGAGATCGGGTTGTCTGGAAGAAATGTTAAAAAATGAAACATGTTAATAGTTGAAAGCTTGTTACTGCTTTAGTCCAGAACTGGGTGACACTTGGACATTCATGATCCCCTGAGGATGAGCCCTAGTTAATCTGGTGATGCCCTGATCTTTCCTCCACCACGACAGGAAATAAATGATCCATTGAAATGACGGCCTGTGTCTGGGTGTGTTATCGTGTTCTCATGCATGAACCTTTAAGGTGCCAGAATATTTCCTCAGATAGATGATGGATATATTTAATACTGCTGCAGTATATACTCTTTAAATATAACATTTAAAATCACTCACACCTTCATCATGTTGTCACGTTCGGTTTCAAAGCTTCTAGAAACTAACTTTTTTAATTCACATTAATATTTCTTCTTCAAACTCCACAAAGCTAAACGTTAAAGTGTGAAAAGTTCCTTATAATTCTTTGTAGAACATAAATCAAGTATTAATTCTCTCCATTATTCTGGATGGCTACAGGAAACAAGCGTTACGCACGGATTTTACGCACGGATTTCGCCTTTTACGCACGAAGTTTTCGAACAGATCCAGTCGCAGGACCGAAAAGAAACTGTAAAACATATATGTTGGTTCGGTTTAGTTACGCATGGTGGCCATAGTGATGATGGTCTCCGTCGTGGCGTGGTCCTCCTCCTCCACCCGCGGGTCGTACTGGTCCAGCAGCTGCGTCAGAGGCGGCGCTTTGGGGAGCAGCTGGCGGATCATGTCCCGGCTGATGTTGGGCGCCTGCTCCAGCCGCAGGATGCTGAGGATCTGGGACTTGATGCTGTGGAGCCTCATCTGCTTGTTGTGCTCCCGGTATTCGCAGGGCGAGCACTGCTCCCCGCTCTCCACCGGCAGCCTGGAGGTCTGGTTCGTCTCCATGGAGAAACCCGCAGAGGAGAGGGCGGACAGACAGAACAAGAGGAGCATCCTGGGGGAAGGAGAAGACGCTGCAGTGACGCTGGATGATATGAGACTGTCCCCACACACCAGCATTTTATGATTGGCTGCCAGGAGGATCTTTTTTTAATCAGAGAGGAGACTTAAAGAGGTAGTAAGTTTATATCATGGATATCCAACTTTGTTCAAGGAGAGTTTTCCATCTGCTTTACATTTTTAAACTCATTCAAAACTTTTATTTCAAGAAAAACAAAAGTTATTCTTGCCCAAGAAAACTTCAGAAAGAAAAATCAAACGAGGCTTTTATTTTTTTATTGTCTTTGTTTTGAGGCAAGAAATAAAGATCTCACATGTTTCAGCTGCTACTTTTACATTTTACTATAAACCTTTTGTTGTTGTTGTTTTTAAAAAGAGCTTTTACAACCTGAAATAAGTTTTGGTATGAAAAAAAGTTCTGCATTTATTTATTAGTTATTGTCCCATTTAGGATCCAAGAAGCTTCCCTGTAAATAAGTCCATACACTTTAAATACAAGCTCCCTGTTGAATAAGAATATTCCTCTTGTAAATCCCTCCATGTGTTTTGTGCTGCTCCTCCCCCCACTCAACAGCAGAGGGAGGACATGTGTTTGGCCTCCTGTTTATCAGCAGCTTCAAACTTTAAATTAACCTGCTCGGAGTCCAGAGAGGAGCTGCAGCACAGCACGGGGTAAAACATTCACTCTTCAGCTGTAATATCTCAACTACAGTTCACTTTGTTTTCAGTTGTTCAAAACTTTAAATGTTCCTTTCTGCAGGCTTTAAGTCAAATGAATCCAGATAATGTGAAGGTCCGTCGTCTCAGGTTGACTCAACAAGTCATTCTGCAGTCTGTGTTTTTTGTATTTGATTATATTTGTAATATTTTCCCCTTTTGAGTTGAGTTAGTCTGTTGAATGTTGTGTTGCCTGCAGTTGAAGTCAGGTAAAACACTCGTGACCTTGGCTGAGGCTCTACAAGCTTGTTTGTTTTGATTCTTCTGTTTTTGTTAAACACAACCTGCAGGTGAGGTTGAACCGTCCTCATATATATACGGGTCAATATCTCCTGGAAGAGTTTTGAACACGCTCCTCGTTCTTGTCCTGTTTTTTTCTGCAGTCATGGAAAGTGTCTTCAAATACTCATCCTGCTGAAAACACTAGTTCCTCCAGTGTCTCTGTGAGATGGGATGTACTGAGTCCAGATTCTGGCATTGGTCCTGCTCACGCAAACAGAAGGACGACGTCATCGACAAACCAAGAAGAGAAGAAACCAAATCTTTCCTGGAGGACGTGAAGGAGACTGAATGTGTCGTCAGTCCAGAGGAGACGGTGGCTGACCCTCGTTCTCTGACTCTTCCTCCAGTCAGTAAACCCGTACTGGAGTTTGCTCAGAGGATGTCGGAGGATATCGTCGCTCAGGCTCTGCAGGTCTTCTGGGAGCTGGAGATTCGATACAAGAACCTGCCTTTCATCGACAGTGACTGTGATTATGTTATATGAGCTGGAGAAGAGACGTTTGTGACTGAACCAGGACAAACCACCAACATGATGCTGCGCTGCTGCAGGAATGCAGCTTCTCTTCGCAGAAACATGTCTGCAACGTGTGTTTTTTAGGTATTTGAGCTTCTTTCGCAACACTGCAACATGTGATTATATGTGTTGGAAACAATGGAGCTCTACGACTCACAGGAATACGACCAATCTGGATCTGGATGCTCAGTTTAAATAATAGTATAACAATAATAAACCTGTAGTGATACCTGTTACACCCTCCACCAACCTGAGCAGTTTTCATAGTTTCTAATCGGCTCATCTTTAAGTCCAACTGAATTTTTGTCCCAGAATTTTAAACTAAACTCTAATATTTCACCTTTTCAAAGTTTTAACAGTTGTTTTTTTTATCTTTCTATCTTTTCACCAAGTTTACTCCATGAGCTGAAACCAGCTTCTTGTATCAAGAGCAACAGATGAACTGAGCTGCAGAACGGTGCATGTTATCATCACATGTAATAAACCAAAAGTTTCTTTAGATAATTTAAATCAGTTTTGGTCATAAATGAAAATAAACAAAATCCCAAAATGCATGAAAGACTCTTTTTCCTCCAGTGTCACAGAATCTCTGTCCGTGAGAAGATGAACATGTGGGTTCCACACTTTGTTTCTCAGCAGGTTTTCTGTGGACATGAAAACAGATCCAGAGGTGAGCGGGGTTAAGTCAATGTTTCCCTGCTCGGCCTCTCGCGTCTGTTTTGTCAACAGAAGAGATAAAGACGACAAGTTCAACTGAACTTAACAGAAATGAACTCGACAACGTGACGTCACTGTGGACATTGGTTCAGTCTGAATCTTCAAATGAACAAAGTGAGAAACTGGTTCATGTGTGTGTGTGTGAAGCTTGTGCTGAAACCTGCAATAGCAGAAACGTGTCCAGAAGATGGCGTGAGAAGGCAGCTCATGCTGTCTGGGAATGGATCAATACTTTTATTCCCATGTAATAGTAATAATGAAAATATTAATTTGGGAGCACAGTTCTACAGTCTTGATGGATTTTTTTATTTTGCAAATTCAAAATGTTGTGCTAAAAACAATAAAAACTATATTTAACCTGTAGAAGTTCAAAGACACAACATTATCCAAGATAATGTATTTTTAATTATTATTTTATTCAAATTAGCTTTTTTATTTAAATATATATATTTTTTTAATGTTTTTATCACTTGTGTTTTTCATGCCTATTTTTATTTTTTTATTTTTTTATTATAATGTGAAGCAAGACAAATTAAATTTGATGATTTTCAAATCTATTTTTTTTAATTTATTTTCTGTATTTTCAGTGTTGAAAGAAACCTACGTGTCGCGTCATCTCCGGCGTGATGACGCGGTGTGCGTGCGACGCCTGTGGGGCGTGTCCAGCGGAGTCATTGCAGCTGCGGACAGAAACAAACAAACAAACAGATTCTTCAAGTTCATCACGTCACGAGTCTGTGAGTAACTAACTTATAACTAACTTATAACTAACTTATGACTCGAGCTTAAAGAGAAGTTCAACATGGAGGACGGTCTGACCGGATGGAGAGCGAACATCTGCTGCTGCTCACCGGCAGAGACTAGTTCACAGACCGGGGCTGGTTAGTTAGTTAGCTGGTTAGCAAACTGCAAAGTTAACTCACCTGTGTCATTTAGATTAAAGAGAGAAAGACGTGTGTCTGTCTGTGTGTCTGTCTCTATCTGTGTGTGTGTGTGTGTCTGTGTGTATGTGTCTGTCAGTGTGTGTGTGTCTCTGTGTGTGTCTGTCTCTATCTGTGTGTGTGTGTGTCTCTGTGTGTGTCTCTGTGGGTGTGTGTGTGTGTGTCTGTCAGTGTGTGTGTCTGTGTCTGTCTGTGTGTCTGTCTCTATCTGTGTGTGTGTGTGTGTCTGTGTGTATGTGTCTGTCAGTGTGTGTGTGTGTCTCTGTGTGTGTGTGTGTGTGTGTGTGTGTCTGTCTGTCTCTGTCTCTCTGTTTGTCTGTCTGTCTGTCTGTGTGTGTGTGTCTGTCTCTGTCTGTCTCTATCTGTGTGTGTGTCTCTGTGTGTGTGTGTCTGTCAGTGTGTGTGTGTGTCTCTGTGTGTGTCTGTCAGTGTGTGTGTGTCTGTGTGTGTGTGTGTGTGTGTGTCTGTCTGTGTGTCTGTCTCTATCTGTGTGTGTGTGTGTCTGTGTCTGTGTGTGTGTGTGTGTGTGTGTGTGTGTGTCTCTGTGTCTGTCTCTGTCTCTCTGTGTGTCTGTCTGTGTGTGTGTGTCTGTGTGTGTGTGTGTGTGTGTGTGTGTGTCTCTGTCTGTCTCTATCTGTGTGTGTCTGTGTGTCTGTGTGTGTGATGTGTCTTCTGATGTGATAAGCTGTGTGTGTAGTGTGACAGCAGCCTGGTGATGTTGAGAAACATCTGTGACACAACATCGTCCCCTCTTCTTCTGCTGCTGCTCTGGGTCGTGTTGCCTCCTCAGAACCTTTTCCAGCAGAGACAGTCACTTGAACAGGACTAGTGTCCTCATGGGGACGGAAGACTTGTCCCACTGAGGACGTGGTTAATGTGAACATGTGACGTGGTCCTGGTTAAGTTAGGGTTAGGCAGTGACTAGTTTCTGGAGTGGTCATGATTGTGGTTTGGGTAAAGTCACATGTGCGGCTGTCCACAGTGAATAGAAGTCAACATAAAGTCCTAGTAGCTGTGCAAACCTGTGTGTGTGTGTGTACTTGTACTTGTACTTGTACTTGTACTTGTACTTGAACATGTGATGTGAGAATGATGTTGCACCTATAATACCTCCACTTGTACTCAAACAGAGACACAGCTCATTGTGCAGTGTAGTGTGTCACTTATACAGATTCTGCTGAGTGTGTGTGCAGCATGTCCTGTCTGGATGCTGACTCCGAGTGCACATGTGCAGAGTGTGTGTGTCTGAGTTGGCAAGTCGTCCTCTCTCACACACACACACACACACACACACACACACACACACACACACACAGTGGTTCACTGCGGTCGCTCTCTTGGACGCAGCTGCTTCTGGTTTAGAGTTTCTCTGAGCAGGAGTCAAGGTCGGGTGGACGCTGGTTTCCTGGAGCTGATGATGCTCCTCATGAGGAGGTTGGTGGCTTCACTCACCGTGGCTCTGAGGTGACGTGGAACCACAAGTCAAATTGTGAAATTGTGGTTAGCATTAGCAGCGGTGAACTACTTCAAAAACTCGCCACCTAAAATAATTTTTGAATCGCTCCTCAACTATCGTTATTCGTTTTTCTTTGAGGAAACTTGAAAGTGATTCTTTTAGCAAATAAAAGTATGAAGGGGAACTTCATGAGGGAAATGCAAACTTGTCTCATTGGTTGAAAGATATCTGCATTTTTAAATTGTTTTAAAACCTGTTGTGGAGTCTGAGAATCAAACAGAGATCCTCTTGTGTTTAAACAGAAAACATTTCAGAAATTAAACTCGTTGAACCAGCTCTCCAGAGGATTTTAAACGAATGATTCATTATCAGAATATCACCTGATTATGTTTCTGTTGATTCATCCATTCATCAGCTAATCATTTCATTTCTTGTGGCTGTGACTGGCTTCACTGAACAGGTTCAGACAGGAGAATATACTAGATAAATAAATGATGCTGTCAGACGTTTATTCACAGGTTGTGATTTGAATTCACGTGTGTGTTGTTGTTGTCATATCTTTGTGTGTATTTGTGTGCGATGACTCACAAAACCCTCCCGCTCGGCTCCAGAGGGTCGAGTTGACCCCTGTCGGTTCATCGTCATCACACGTGTCGTCCTCTGTTTGTGCTTTTTCTGGCCCTCGTCACATGTACAGGGAACATGCGTGTGCGACATCAACACAGATGCTCTAACACTCGATGCGCTTTATTGCCCGTTTGTTTTTGAATAGACGGAGGAGGAGGAACACACGGCTTACGTAACATGTGGACGGACATTCAGTCGGTCGTTAATGAGCTGTGTCGTCCTCCTCAGTCTCTTCTCGTCGGAGTGAACATGAATCCAGCTGAGGCGCTCTGATGCTGATGCTGCGAGCTGTGATGCAACTGTTTACTCAATTATTGATGAGCAGGGGGGAAATGGAGAAGCATGAAAAGGGAGAGTGAAACCTCCTTGTAGTGTGTGTGTGTGTGTGTGTGTGTGCGTGTGCGTGTGCGTGTGTGTGTGTGTGTGTGTGTGTGATGCCATCACTGGGCCACCGAATGGAGCATGGCAAAAAACGTGAGTCGTTTCCCTTCGGTGCCGACGTACAAGCCAGCTGCACACTGCAAAAAATATCTGTGGCAACATTAAGATATTGGATTTTCCATCAAACAGAAAACATTGTTGAATTGAAACTAGCAAACGTACCAAGAAGTCAGTTTATTAGGAACACTAATGCAATGCAGTAAATCTGCCCTTTAGGACAGTTAGTGATGAGACTGTTTAGAGGAGGTTGTGTTATTTTAGAGGCTTCAGTTGGAATTGTGTTGTGTTATAGACGTCTGATTCTATGTCAGGCTGCATAACAGAAATATTACCTCTTCCGCCAGGGATCGATGCATCCATAGTGCTGCAGCCCAGGCACACAAAGAGTTAATTGGCTCGGCCGTTGGGGAAGCAGCGAGCTGTCGGAGAGGGAGAGAGAGAGGGAGAGAGAGAGAGAGAGAGAGAGGTGTGAGGAAGAGCCAGAGAGAGATGGAAAGCAGGAGGAAGAGGAGAGGGAGAGGCTGCAGTCTCTTTGCCGCGTGACGGCGTCTGCTGCGTGAGTTTGTTTACATCCACCGGCAGCAGTCAGAGTGGAGCAGATGTCCTTGGGTATGTGTGTCTCCTCATTACCGTCGTCATCATCACCCAGACACACACACATTCAGACCGTCCTGCGGTGCATGTGGTAGAAAATGCATCGTCATGCTGTATGCTAATCGGTCATGTCTCGATCCGTCCCGTGACTTGTTGCTGGACTTGTGCAGAGAAATAATGAGAGGAAGATGCTGCACCGAGACGTGAAAACGATGCAGAGGGGTTTTACTGACGCCGTCACTGCTGTGGGTCAACTTTGCTTCAAGGTAAAGAGACATTTTTACAACTGTTTGCAGTGTCAGTGCCAAGCATGGTCATCATACACAGTCAGTGGTCATTATACACAGTCAGTGGTCATCATACACAGTCAGTGGTGCAGTGTAGAGGCAGGTTAATGACTTCTATCTCCTTTGATTCCAACAATACAGGAAGTAGAGGAGACTAGATATTACCCAACAACCAAACCATCCTCATCACAGACTCTAAATAAAGATGGACGACGTGTCTCCACCGTGCACTGTGACTTGGCTTCACTTTTGGGCAGCTGCCAAGTCGTCCACGGGCCAAACTAGAAAGTTCTCGTCAAAAAAAACGTTTTTTCTCAAACATGGTTTCCGTCATTTTTCGGCTAAGTTTGATTTTAATCAGTTAATTGATGATGTCGATCAGGGTGAAGCGTCACGATTGACAGCTGAGACTGAATCGTGATTGGCGGCGCCTGTATCCCAGATATTTCATCGTCCTCCTCCTTTATTTACAGTCTGAGACTTGTTTCCATCCGTCCTCAACAAAACGAGCGAGTTCAATATTTAGAACTCTCAGTCTCTGTGAACTAGTGGTTCAAACCTTCGACTCATCATCAGCAAGTCTTGGTTGATTAACTGCTTCATGTGAGCTGACGCTTGCAGTTTGCACAGTCAGTCAAAGAGAAACTCGCAGCTCGACCCTGCAGATCACTTCTGCTTTCAGCCAGAACAGACCCGTCTTCTGTTTTACGCACTCCGCCACGCTCACAGCTGCACTGGAAGTGGTTGAAGTGTGAAGATACTCCCAACGCACAATCAGCTTTTCTCACTTTTACAATACTTATATTCGTGTGTATGTGTACTACTCCTGTCAAGATTAGAGCTTTACTCGTTATGTCACGTCTGTCAGTGTGTGTTCTCGTGAGGACACTTTTAACTACGGAACTCGAGAGTGAGGATGTGTTTGAGACATTTTAGATTTAGCGGGGCGGGGTGATAATGTTTGTACTTGTTGAAGAGATTATTGTTAAGTTATGTGAAAGTTTCAGATTTAAGTTTCCCTTCTCTCACCAGACACGTGTCTTTAAGACACTTCCTGAAACAACGGAAGCAAGAGACAGGTTCTCAGACTTACACAATCTGATCTGTATGTATGTGTGTGTGTGTGTGTGTGTGTGTGTGTGTGTGTGTGTGTGTTCGTTCACCTCTAGTGCAGATGGAAGATTGAATGTGGTGGATATGAACCAATCAAATGATGCAAGGTCACAGAAAGGTCGCGCCACTTTGCACGGCTTCGGTGGAAAAACTTTTCTTTCAGACTTGAACTTGAAAAAAAGTGAGAAGAAGCTGTTGCTGTGGGGAGACCGCCCCGACAGAGAGTGAGGGGGAGAAACTCAGTATGGCTCTGTGTGTGTGTGTGTGTGTGTGTGTGTGTGTGTGTGTGTGTGTGTGTGTGTGTGTGTGTGTGTGTGTGTGTGTGTGTGTGTGAGAGAGAGATACAGGGTGTGGGCGATGCTCATTTTCATGTGAAAGGACCACAGCTGCTCCGTCCCTCTACGGAAATTATTCATGCTTTATTCTAATGCTGATCCTGGAGGGTACACACACACACACACACACACACACACACACACACACACACACACACACACACACACACACACACACAGGGTGTTTTTGTGTCTATTATCGGCTCAATGGAACTACGTGGGGGCTAATTTGCGTTTGTGACACAACTATTCTGACTTTGCTATTTTTTGTTTTATTTTGACGCTGTGATAGAAAGTGAGCAATGCGCCGTTATAATACCAACTGGATGTTCGCACGCTCAGTGACAAAGTGTCCAGGATGTGAAGCTATACATCACATTCTCCGTTTTACTCAAACTTTGACATACGATTCACACTAGTATCACGAATCACGGAAGACGCGCTTGGAAACGTCAAACGCAACGAGCTGTGATTTGAAATGTAATATCTGCCATTTTCGTTTCTTTTCAGGTTGTGAACTGTGAACCACTCATCCTCACTGAACCTGGATCAGCTCACTTCTTCTTTTCCGTCATCCCATCCAGACACTGTGAGTAGCTTCACCCTCACAAATATGATGAAGTTATAATTGTCCTCATCATTCTGTGTAAACACTCTTGAGACAGTTTTTTAATCTTATGTTTGACGTGGTTCAACATTCAAACTGTGCATCGGGGTCATGAGACAGACACGAGTTACACAATGTAAAGCTCTGGGCCTGTTGCTGCGAGCTGTAGTAAAATACATGTTGAACTATGCAAAGGTTTTAAGATTAGTTTCAGCCATAATCCCTTTAAGCGCTACTTAAATCCCAAACTAACCCTGGAGCGCTGCTGGATCTCAGGCTCAGCAACGCAGCGCAGATTTGACTACGACGTGTGATGGAAACTTTGTCTTCACATACCACAGGTCTGTTTTATCTCCAACACTGTGGTGCTGCTTATAGCCACTGAAAGCATTTTGTTGAAATGAAAGCATTGCTGAAACAGGAACAGTGGTGGTTTTCTGTTTTTTAGAAAAACCATACACAACGTCACAAGATTTTCTTGCTCACGTTTTCAGTGAAGTGGAAAAAGATGAGTGCTGCCGTCCTGAGTCAGGATCAGTTGCACCGATGCTGTTTTGAATAAACTGGGAGCAGAGTGAACAAACGAGAGAGGCTTTTAAAACACTAGAAATAACTTTATTGTGCTTTTCTTTATATGATTGTAAGTAGCTGAAGACGTCATTAATTAAGAGAGTCAGATAATTAGTTTCCCCGACCCCTAAACCAAACTGTGTTCTTATAATCGCACCACCAGCTGCTGCACCCGTGGTTGATAAATACATCTCAGGTCACTTTCATTTGTCTTGTGCTGTTGGATTTGGTGTTGTAAGAGTCAAGGAGGAACCAGATTTCAAAGAACGACCTGTAGACTCGCACACTTCAACACACACACGCTCTAAAAGTGTGTGAAAGGCCTCTTGGCAACGAGGAAGCTTGAAAATGGGGTTTCACCATGTATGGTCAGCTGGACTCTCACTGCCTTTCAGTCTGTTTCTCTTGCTCTCGGTCTTTTCTTGCCCGAGGATGAAACTACGACAGAAGCTTCAAACACATGGACGTGAAAACGTTGCGTTCGACAGACGGAGTCAAACAAATCAAACACAGTTGTGTGGAGGTTGAGTAGAAGACTGTAAACCTGTCGTGATCTTCTCTAGTATGTTGAGTGACCTCTCATGATGGAACTTGCGGGTTTCTCCGACAGATCCTTCCACTTGAACGTCACATCATTTCACCACCATCTTCCAGAAACAGCTTATTTGTTCCTGAGCAGTCTGCAGAGAAACTCAGGTTGTGTGGTTGGAGATTTGTTTCAATGGAGGGAAATTATTAAAAGATTTGGCCCGATTCCGAGACAACCAGGCCAGTCCCTGTGAGGACGAGTGCGTGCATCTGTAAAGTCTGTTTATACCGCTAATCAACCAGAATCTAAACTTTGTCAACCCTGCACGAGGGTTTTATGTGTCAGGAGCTCTGCCTGGATTTACTGTGGCCTATACAGTGTGTGTGTGTCTGCCCCAATTCACGTGACTCACAAACCTACACAAACACTAACCCACCGTGCGGGCTAAATTTGGAGCTCCCTTATATGGCAGCATTTTGCGCTCAGTGAAGATTCTGGGGTTCGACCTCCTCATTTCTCCCGCTCGTTATTTTCTTTCTTCTCTGTCGAACGTCCTCTCACTCTTTTTGCGAGAAGGTGAATTCCCAGATCTGCCGAAATGACTTCATTGATCTGAGGTGTGTTAAATCTGTCATGTGTTGCCGGGCGAAGGGATTTCTCTTTTCCAGGTTTTTGGGTCATTGCACACACGTTCATGCTCTGGGAAGTGTCTATGTGTTTTTCGAAAGGTAGAAACAACTCAAACCATTAACGTGCAACAACATCAGGAAGCTGCAACCCATAAAAACAAGGGGCTTGTAAATGGATGCTGTGTAGGAACCGGTTTTTGATAAGGAAAGTTGGAAGCAAATCGTTTTTTGGCTTAAGGTGTGGAAAAAATGACTCCAGTTGGCCGACACACTGGAAATTTCCTTCCTTGTGAACAAAAACCAGAGATGTGAGGCGTCTGGTAATCTGGTATCATCTGGTAGCATCCGTCTCTGTCTTCGATACAAAGGAAAGAAAAGCCCCGAAAATTCGGCAAGCACCAAGTGGCTGCAGAGATTGTGCCCACAGAGAAACCCAGGTTTCCTCCAGCCTCAGGTCGTGTTCCAGATGTTTACTCTGGCAGATGTAGGACATTTGTATCTGAGCTGACGAAAGTGGGACAGAGGAGATCAGTGCCGGACCATTTATGAGGAGGAAGTAGGCCACCAACTAATAACACAGAACCACAGTTAAGATCTGATCTGTGCGCCCGGTTGGAAAAGATGCAATAGAGTTTAATATTGTTTAAATTCCACATATTCACAAACAAATATGTTTTTATAATCTTCAGGAGGTGCAACATGACAGTAGAATCCTCCCCAGATAAACGGAAGACGTCTCCATCTGCGTCTTGTCAAACTGGACCATTGGAGCCCGCGTCTGTCACCTGCTTTTGCCGCTTCGCTGCAAATAGGCTAATTGCTCTTTAACAAAATGGGACAGAGGGAACGAGAGCAGGAGAAGACGAGGAGAGTGGGATGTTAGCTCGTCCACAGCCTGAAAACCTCCAGGGGAACAAATCCCAAAAGATCCGCAGAACAATTCTAGTAAGAGTTGTGGAGCGACAGACGAGCTTAAGGAAATGATGAGGAAGAGAGAAAGGAATTAAAATAAATTGCGGAGGGGGGACCTCATGAGAAACACACAGTCTCTTAGCAACATCAACTTTCTGTTGGGTGATAACTTCGAACGAGGCAGATAAAATGCTAATTTGTGGGATGACACACACGCAAAGTCAAATAAACACCTTCCTGCACACACAGACAAACAGACTCGGACCGGTTTATTAGGTCCAACTATGATGTTGTCTCATGCAGCAGAGGGATGTTGGCTCAGCTGAGAACTGTGGAGGCTGCAGTCGGAGGTGGAGAGCTGCAGTTTAGACCTCTGGTATAAATCAACACGTCGTCAGTTCATCAGCGAGAAACTGCAGTTTTCTGAAACTACTTGTAATTTATCAGTTTGACCTTAAAGACGTCACAAGTTGTGCACTAATCTCTGATATCCGTCTGTGTTGTTGTTCCACGTTCCGCATACATCTCTGTCCTCCTCCTCGCTGCCGTCGTGGGCGTTGATATATGAACATCGTGAATTTAAATTCATGCGTGTGGTTGAAATTATTTATTTTCTTGACCAAGTCTTATCTTTGAGCTGTTTATGATCAACAGCCCAGAGCATCAGTGTGATAATGTGGCTGTGTGGTATTGTATTGATATTTGAGCTTCTTCTCCTCCTTCTTCTTCTCCTCCTCCTCCTCCACTCTCCTGTCTCTTTCCATGCAGAGAGGTGAATGAGCTCTACGCAGAAAGAGGGGCTCATCACATGGGAGTGTGTGACGGTGTGTGCGAGGGTGTGTGTTCAGGCCTCCTGCCGTCGCCCACTCGTCCCGGAGAGGCATGGCGGGGGTCAGAGAGCGCGGCTCCCGGACACAGAGGCCGTGGTCGGTGTACCGGGCCAACACGTTCGAGCTGTCCGACGAGATGATCGGCCTGGCTCTCGCAGGTGAGAGGACTTTTAGTCTTTATAGAGGATGTTAAAAAGTTAACTCATAAAAGCAGCACCACTGAAAATACGATATCCCACCCGCACACAAACACACAGTGTGTTAAAGTTGTGTGGGAGCGAGCGGCCTCCAACGATCCCTGAGTGCAGCTCTTCATCTGTCAACACTTCCCACTGAGAAGCAGTTTCATGACTTCAAGCTCAGAGTGAAGTTTGTTTTCACACACCGAATGTTTGTTCTCCAGGAAACAGTCAGGACCCAGACGAACCTGTGCTGGAGTTCAGCATCGGTGAGTGACACGAACACAACATGCACCTGAAGGCTTGTAACAATTAAAGGGGAAGTTTCACGGTTCGTTACGTCTCATTGAGTTTCAAATTCTCCCGTTCTAGAGGTTTCACCACTTTTATTTGGTCACACGACACCATGACTTCCTCTAAAACTGCTGCATGGGTTTGTTTGCCTCTGTGTGTGTGTGTGTCTTCTCGTCCAGTCTGCACAGACCTGGTGACTCCTGCTTCGGATCGCAAACCCAACAGCTTTGTAGCAGTGAGCTGCACGACGCCACCACAGGCCTTCTGGACCAAACACGCCCAGACGGAGGTCATAGAGGTCAGACTTTTTGTTTTTCTGCTCCGAGTCGACCATCTCTCTCCAGGCCGCTGTGAAATAACGTCATCTCTAGCTTCCACAGAGTGACACGCTTAATTTCGATCGAGCCTCTGCTGCACCTGCGGAGGAAGGTTTAACTCCACCCACACCTCCCTCACCCACATGGTTCTGTCGGGGGTGGAGGACGAGGGAGACTGCAAGCACAGACTTTTTAAGAGTTATGGTTTCGAATACACACACCTGTGACCTCTGATATCATGTCATCCGCTCTCACAGGCCATAAGCTAACCATCCAGGGCAATTTCAGGTCAGCTGTTCGCATCTAATCTGATTTAATCAGTAAACAACGCCCACGAGGGTGTCACGAGTCATCAAATGTAGTTTTACAGGAAGAGCACAGAGATAATTTAACTGAATACATCCTGGATGTAACGTGAGATTTACTTTGACAGAAATGTTGCTGAGTCGCTGTGTAACTTCCTCCGTCCGCAGGGCACCAGTAATCCCATCTTCCTCAGCAGCGTCGCCTTCTTCCAGGAGTCCAGCATCAACCAGCAGACGCAGGTGAAACTGGCCGTCTATGACGTCAAGGACCGCTCGCAGGGCACGGTACGACCCGGAGTCACTGTAATAACACTGTGGACTTTGCTCCCCTCACTTCTCACCGGTTAATAAAGACAAATGAGGAGGTAGTTGTGTGTGAACTCCAGAGTAAACATGCGTCTGCCTCTCTGTCTGTCCAGATGTACATGCTGGGCTCCGCACTTTTTCCTGTAAAGGAGTTGTTGCAGGAGAAGAGCCACAGATTGCAGCTGGAACTGAGGTAACACACACACACACACACACTGGCTCTATTAAAGTCTATTCTTTTTATTGTTATACATTCATGTTCTCTTTGTACATTTGTAATTGTAACAACATGGCCGAGAAGGTACTGAGGTGAAGAGGTCTGTGAATCCTCCTGCTCCCCTGTCTTTGTTATTTCTTCTTGATACTTCAAGTAAAATGTGTTTCATTGGACAGATCTGCGGAGAACGTGCGGGTGGGGAACATCGGCGTAACAGCGTGGCAGATGGAGGACAGAGCGGACCAGAGGATGTCCCTCAACCGCCTGCAAGACGGCATCAACGGCCGGGTGAGAGTCGGGGGGGAGTTTGAGCTTTCTCATTAATCGGTGTGGTGAGAGTGAGCAGTAGGTGAGTGTAGGTCTGAGAGAGGTGGAGGTGGTTGACACCAGATTAACACGACTTCATGCACCTGCAGACGGTGCTGACTGTGGACGAGAGCCTCACGGAGTCGATGGGAGTCCGGATCAAGTACGCCTCGCTATGCAAAGACACCCTGCTGCGCTCAGGTGATGACATCACTAAACCGTCACACATTTTTCATGTCTGTAAAGGAACATTTCCAGAACGTTCAGGTGAAGCTGTAAAAAAAAAAATGCTTCTCCCCTGTTTTCGCCCTCTCGCCGTCCTCCGACTATCTTACCCACTCGGCTCCATGTTCACAGATACATGAGAACGTAAATCTCCTTAAGTAGAAATATGTATTGACTGTCACTGCAGGGCGGGACGTATCCGTTTACCTCGGGGATGTGTTGCAGATCCAGAAATAACACGTATAATGTTTGGGTTACACGGTTTGATCTAATTTTTCAAAAACACAATGGGACCTAATTGAATTTTCTGTGCCTCAGTGTTCGGAGGCACAATGTCCAGGATGTACCGCTTCCCCACGACTGACGGGAACCATCTACGCGTGCTGGAGCAGATGGCTGAGAGCGTCCTGTCGCTGAACATTCCCAGACAGTTCGTCAAGCTGCTGCTGGAGGAGGACGCGGCCAGGTCCACACACAATCTTCTTTTCTGACATTTACAGGAGCCGAGGTTCTTGTTGCAGAACAATTGGATGATTTACTTATCTTGGAAGATTTCCCACTTCGCCTTTTCTCCATCTCCAGGGTCTGTGAGCTGGAGGAGCTGGGAGAGCTGTCCCCCTGCTGGGAGAACCTGCGGCGACAGATCGTCGCTCAGTACCAGACCATAATACTAGCATACCAGGAAACGCTGTCCGACCTGAGTGATTACAGAGGTTCGTGTCGCACACATTCTTCCCCGCTTCCTGTCAAGTGAGTTTTGAAAATACTCACAATTATCCCCTTGTTTCTCTTTCCCCTCTCTCCGCCCACTGCACGTCAGGTCCGTCATTCAAAGCCAGTAACCTGAAGGCAGAGAGGAAGCTGGAGTTCATGCCGACCAACCTCCACGTTCAGAGGATGAGGGTTCAGGATGAGCTCGGCTTCGGTGAGACACTCTCACATCTCGGCTCACGGTTCTGCTCGTTCACACACAAGCATCTTTTCTCACATCCTTAACGCTCCGCGGTCCCGTCTGCGTGTGTCTTCTGCAGAGCACACGTATGACGTGATAACAATCGGAGCTCCAGCCGCTCACTGCCAGGGTTTCAAAAACAGCGGCCTGAGGAAACTCATCCAGAAGTTTGAGGAGGCAAAGAAACAGTAAGTTCAGAGAAAAACATGTGAATCATACAAATGCTTTCCTTCTCTTGTTTTCCTGTGATATCTTATCCTTTGCTTCATTCATGATTTCCCTTGTATTGTTTTTAAACGGTTCAGACGTGTGATTCTTTTAAGGAGATGAAGTTATTTTGTGCAACCAACTTTGATTTTAATGAACAAATGCACTGTTTCTTTAACTTTTGCTTTAATTCTGCAGTTCAGTTTTGTGGCTCCCTCTTGATTTTGTTTTTATTATTTTCCGATCAGCGTATTTGAGGAGGGATGGTGAGTTGTTGCGCTGCTTTGCTTGTTTTCATTCGTTTGTTTGCTGTTTGCCTGTCGCTACTTTGAACCACCACCTAGAACATTACATATATGTAACTCAAGGTAAAGTTCACCGCGGCCAAACAGGTGAGCTCCTCAGACACACACTGACACATGCATCAGTATTAACAGTGCTGTGTTTGAAAGAAACTTAGACGTGCCGTCTTAATCCGAGCACTTCGACTCCAGAGTTATATCAAGACACTGAGTTTGTTAAAATACTGCTCGTTTTGTAAATTCAGCCCCAAAACATCTACTCATGGAAAATAAAGCATTAAATCATATTTGTTGAATTCTCATAGAGCTGTATCTGAATTTACAAAGTGAGTGCCCCCCCCCCCCCTCAGTAAGTTTCATGTTGTCTTGTGTTTATCTGTAGAAGTTTCTTTAGACCAGTAAAGATCAGTGTTCAGGCATGTGCATGCAAAGATATCATGTCTGCAGAGTTGATGAAGGCCAAGTGATTGTTCTTCCCCTCATCGGACATAAATCATTTTTGAAAAATTGGGGCCTTTAAGACATAACGACCATCTCGTCTCATGTTCTATCTGCTAAGACCTCATGTGTCTCTGCTTCCCGCAGCAGCGCCCTCTCCAGCTCGCAGTCCATCGTCTACATACCCCAGGACATCGTCCGAGCCAAAGAGATCATCGCCCACATCAACACGCTGAAGACGCAGGTCAGCTACTACGCTGAGAGGCTGTCCCGAGCTGCCAAGGACCGATCGGCCAGCGGACTGGAGAGGACGCTCGCCATTCTGGCTGACAAGGTGAGGGACTGAGACGAATGGGTCAACGATGGATTGTAGATGCAACGACCACAATTTATAGAAAGACATTTGGTTTTCTCTGCGTCTAAATCAAATGTATCATGTATTTAACTTTATTAAATTTGATCGGACAATTCTCAGACTCGTCAGCTGGTCACAGTGTGCGACTGTAAGCTGCTGGCTTCAGCTATTCAGGCCCTGAACGCAGCACGGCCGGAGTACATCGCCTCCAAAGCGTCTCCTTCCGCCGACTCAGAACAAGTGGTCCTCCGTAACGACCAGGACACGCTTCTCGCCAAGTGGAGCGGGCGCAACAGCCGATCCTCGCTACATGTAGACTGGCACGAGGAGGAATGGGTGAGTTCGTTAACCAGGAAACACAAACAACAACAACGGGACTTTCTGGGATTTGAACCTAAAATGTGAAAGAGAAGTCACAGCACAGAACTCAGTGTGTTGCCTCTCGCTCGTTCTCCTCCAGGAGAAGGTTTGGGTGAATGTGGATAAATCTCTGGAGTGCATCATCCAGCGAGTTGACAAACTGCTCCAGAGAGAGAGGAGGCCCAGCGATGCCAGTCAGGACAGTACCCAGAGTGACCTGCAGGGCGGCGGCAGCAGCAAGAAAGGTAAGTGACAAACAAACAAACCACAAAGTGAAACTGAACAATATTTAATTTCAACGTCCAGAATCACAGGATGCTGTGATGTGCTCTGTGTGGGAAAAGGTGTCAGAGGAAAAAAACGAGCGTTCTGGATCAACCCAGAAAATAAGTCAGAGGAGTCTCCACCATCATCATCATCGTCCCCACTTCCACCTTCATCATCACCTCCACCACCATCCTCATCCTCTCTCCCGGCCCTCTCCTCCACTCATCCTGAACAAGAGTCCTGTACGTTTCTTTTATTCTTTTCTTTTCCTCTGTTTCTTTTTCCTCCTCCTTTCATTTCACATCATGTTTTAGTTGCATATGTTTTAAGAAATGGAAAACTACTAAACATCTCTGTCTTCTTCAATGAATCCAAACAAGTTTTAAGTTATAAGAAAACTGGGCTGTGAGTAGATGTTTCACCCTGGTCTGCTGTGTTCTATGTGTTTGTGTCTCTGTTGCCTCGTGTGGCTCGCAGCGCTCGCTAATCATGCATGTTGCACCTCCATCCCTTCTTCTAGATGGAAGCCCCAGTGCTGAGGAGGCGTATCCAGGTAAGAGCTGCCTCCTCCGCCCTTGCTTCTCTACATCCCCCCCCTCAACATGAGAGATGTGGGCAGAGATAAAATACGTCAGACTGGACTGATCTGAAACCACCCAGGATGCATTGACGCATCACTCAGACCACATTCGAAAGTGCTTTTTGACACAAAGATGAATTTAGAGCAGTTCACTTGTGATTGTATCTCTCAGGGCGGATGTTAATATCCGGCCTGAAGCTGTTTACCAAGAAATAAAGTTTTTATTTGGTGTAGTACATTCAAGTTTCAAAAACAGTCGAATGTTTTAATGGGAAATGTAAATGTAGAGCGTCTCCAGGGTAAAATAAAGTTTTTTTTCTGCAGGTTTAGATTGTAACGAAACGCTTCTGCTTTCCTTGTTGCTTCTGTTCCATCTGTTTCCTGTCTCTGTCCTTAAAGGTCTAAAAATATCAAACGTAACTGAAAGCTTCACTGTGTTTGACAGCAACTGAGTTAACGTTCCTATATGTTCAGTCGTGTTCTGTCTAACCTCGTGTATTGTTTGTTTTCTGTGTGTGTGCCAGGTGAGTGGAGCGAGGCGTTGTACCCTCTCCTCACCACGCTCACCGAGTGTGTGGCCATGATGAGCGACAAGGCCAAAAAGTCCATGGTCTTCCTGCTGATGCAGGACAGCGCCCCGACGATAGCCATGGACCTGTCTCTGCAGTACCGCCGTGACGTCGTCTTCTGCCAGACGGTCAGCACTCACACACACACACACACTCACAGCAGCATGACATTTACTCTCCCACACACGTTTACATCAGCATTTACATAATTGTGTATTTTTGGCTTTTTGTTAATGCGCTTGAATGACTCGCAGCGAGGGGGTGACGACCAAAAGTTCACGAATGTGTGATTATCGTAAAACACGAGGACGATGGAGGTCCAGCTCTTATTTATGACAAACACCTCAACAGACTGAAACAGAAGAAAGAGAGACAGGAAAGAAGGGATTTCTTCACCTTCAGAGCCGCTCTCTCACTCTAACTTGCGTGGTTTGTGTTGCAGCTCACCGCTCTCATCTGCGGCTTCATCATCAAACTGAGGAACTGTCTCCGTGACAATGGATTCCTCCGACAGCTCTACACCATCGGCCTCCTGGCTCAGTACGAGTCCCTGCTCAGCACCTACGGTACAAACACACACAGAGGATCTTTATTTACAGCGAACCACACGTTTTATATTTTAATTTGCTCTGAAGTTGAAACGGGTTTGACAGGTTTTACATTTACCTGCAGAGAGTTCATTATTACAGGTCATTCTGTTATGAATGTGTTTCAGGAGAGGAGCTGGCCATGTTGGAGGACATGAGCGTCGGCATCATGGATCTGAGGAACGTCACCTTCAAGGTAAAAACCCGTGTGTGTAGAATATATATGTGTAAGAATCACACCGTCACGCTTTTTCACTTCGTTAATCTTTGGTGGTTAGTGAGAAAATCAAGAATTATTGTATTAAAGTGAAACTCAGACATGAGAGAGTCACAGCTACAATATCACGTCCATGTAAACACTTAGTGGCTGCAGCCTTTTGCATTAAACTGAAGCTGCTTCATGTGCAGCAGCGGAATTTACTCATGAATCATGAAAACACTCTTCCTCTACTTCATAAGGTGACCCAGGCCACCGGCAGCTCGGCGCCCGACATGCTGCCCATCATCACCGGGAACCGAGACGGTTTCAATGTCCGCATCCCGCTGCCGGGGACCATGTTCGACGCTCTGCCTCGAGAGATCCAGAGCGGCATGCTGCTGAGGGTTCAGCCGGTGCACTTCAACGTCGGCATCAACGAGCAGCAGACGCTGGCGGAGAAGTGAGTGAGAAAATGTTTCAGCACAAACGTCGAGTCAGCGAGCAGAGTAATGACTCACTTAGAAGTCAGGACTGTGCACGGAGACAGATCCATTTCTTTTCTTGTTCAGATTCGGAGACACGTCCCTGCAGGAGATCATCAACCTGGAGAGTCTGTCCAGGTTGAATTCGTACTACGAGCAGTTCAAAGAAGTCCTGGCTGAGGACTGTAAGTGCTCCAACCTGAGAACCATTTATTTTACTTCACTCCACAATCATTTTTAACAGGTTCAGTAAATAGTTTTCTCCATATTTAATTTTCCCTCAGGCCTCCCGAGGTCTCGTTCCCAGACTTGTCTCCCCGAGCTGCTGAGGTTTCTGGGGCAGAACGTTCACGCCAGGAAGAACAAGAACGTGGACGTCCTCTGGCAGGCGGCCGAGGTGACGTCTCTGACAAAGACAAGACATAATCCAGTGTTAAATATAAGACATAAATAAACGGTTCTTTCTTCTCCTCCGTCTCAGATTTGTCGCCGGCTGAACGGCGTCCGTTTCACCAGCTGCAAAAGCGCCAAAGACCGCACGGCCATGTCGGTGACCCTGGAGCAGTGCCTGATCCTGCAGCACGAACACGGCATGGCGCCGCAGGTCTTCACGCAGGCTCTCGACTGTATGCGCAGGTAAGACGCCTCCGCGGCACATTTACGGATGAGAACACTGCGATAAAGCTGAGCAAAAAAAAAAAATCAAAGCATGGAAATCCAGATCACTTTAGTTTTTGTCCTTCATCTTATCGGTTTCCACTCAGGCCTCTGCGTTGGTGTTAGCATGTTGCAGCTTGTCCACTCTCACTCTGTGGCACCTCATTTTAAAATCACCTAGAGAAATAAGTCTGATTGGGGCTTTAAGATTCTATATTCACTCATTCATGCACTCTCAGGACATTTTGTCTTTGTCCCCCGTCCTCTGTTACACAAACTGATGTTCAAGTGAGAGGCTCATCCTGTGCTTGTCTGTCTTCTTGTCCGTCTGAGCGTTTAAATCTTTGGCTGTGACAGACTGGCAGATTGTTTTTACCATCATCATCCCTACTTGTTTTTCATTCATGCATCGAACCCCCCTGCCTGTTAGAAAACAGGATATAGAGAATATTTAGTTTGTCCTCAGGCTGTGTAAACATACATCGTGTTGTCTTTGTGGAAAACTTAAGTGGCAGCGTGTAATTAGACGAAACCCCAGAAAACTGCAGTAAAACCTTGAACCCAGTGAATAATTCCACCAAGACCCAACAATCAAGTGTTTGTGTTGAAAGTGGAGCTTCATGCTGGAGTAAAAAGATGAGATCTCTCCAGACACTCGCATGACTGGACGATGTGTCTTCACCTCTTCCTCCCCCACTTCTCCTGCTCCTCACATCTCTCCCCTCTCTCCTCCCCCTCCCCCCATCTTCCTCATCAGCCGCCGAGCATGAGACATTTCTGGTCATGTTTAGACTTTGATTTATTTCTGGTTTTGAGCTGCGCTGCATGTCGGAATATGCTTTGAGATGCTGCATCTCTTCCCTTCAAACTTCCGTTTAATCACCCGCTCTCCCTCCTTCTCCATGAGCAGCTGAACATGAATGAAGTAAAGAGACACTAGACCCTGGAAATAACTTGGATCTAATTCATTTCAAGGGTGTTTGCCTTTTTTCCGTCACTTCCCCTTCACCCCATGTCTTAGCCTTTACAAACATGGAGAGCCATTGTTGTATTTTCTTATCTTCTTTCCTTTTCTGATAGAAGCATCTTTCTTACTTTTCTCTCTTTTTTCCTCTCTCTTCTCTTCCTCCTCTCCCTCTGTTGTTCGACTGGATCATTTTTTTTACGGGATTGTTTCGTGATTCATTTCCAATATGATTTGTTTTTTATTGCTTTTGAATATTGGTGTTGTTTTTCTGTCATCGTGGGCGTGGCTCCTTCGTTTTCATTGTGGCCGTATCGCCCGTTACTTTGCCATTCCCCCTCTGTGCATGATGCCATATGTTCATTTTGGCTTTGGTGCGAAACATGCGGCTTCCTCTCTTTCTCCTTCTTCTCCTCCTCCTTCATTTCCATCTTTACTTTTCTGTCTGACCTCCCTCTAACACTCTCCTCCATCACCTCTTCCCCTCTCATTGCCTTTATCTTTTTCCATCTCACTCTCCCGCACCACCTCCTTTTCCTTCTTCCAACCCTTTTATTTGCTGCTCCACACCTCCTCCTTTTCTTCTTCTTCTTCTTCTTCCTCACGCCGGCGTGGCTCGGCAGCGTTGGTACGAGGGAGGGGGTGATCCAGAAGAACCTGAGCGGCTTGCTGCCGGTGCGTGACTTCCGGCTGGACCCCGGCCTCATGTACTCGCTGCCCCTGCTGGCCCTCAGCCCCAACCTCCTGGTGGTGTGGATCTTCCTCAGCGTGGCCTATTTCCTGGCCAAACTCCGCTGCAGCTGAGCGGCCACGAGCAGCCGACTGACTAAAAGCAAAACATAACGCGGTGTTAACGAGGAGGGGTGGGAATACTCCTCACTGAGTCCTGAGGGAGCTTCTGAAGCAGTGCCACTGTCCTGTGAGAGTGTGTGTAGTTCATGCACATTAGTACTATACAGTCGAACACACTGTCCCACCCTGACCAAGGGCTTTACGCTACTACACCCCCCCTCTGTCTTTTATTTGATTTGTTTATGGACTTTCTGTTTGAGGGAACGCGGTTAACGAGACAGGAAATGTGCTGTAAACACTTTTATAGCATGTCGACACTGAAAACTCTGGATGATGATGAGAACAGACGGTTCAGGATCCCTGTCTGCACTGAAACATAGGTTTCAGGCCTTCAGGAGAATTTAAACCTGAGTTTATGTTTGTGGGTTTTTCACACAGCGCCCTCTAATGGACAGATTTTTGCCTTGTTCACCGGTAACGAAACAGAAAAACACAGGGATTGTTTCTGAAAGTTAGAAATGACAGGAATTTCCTCTGAGTTGTGAATATGTGTAAAAAAAATAAGCAGATTATTGTTGATACTTGCTTTCAGGAAAGAGTTCTTGTTGATCGGAGCTGTCATAATGAAACAAACACACGATCTGAGCTTTGCAGAAGCGGCTGCTCGTTGCATCCACGCAATACATTCAGCTTGTTTGATTCATCATCGTCTTCCATGAGCCGAGGAAACAGAAGCTGCTTCAGATTTTATTTCTCTTCAGGCATCATTTTAATTTTCGGTCTTCCTGCTTTTTGCAACAGCAGGAGGTTGTTGTTTGCTTCCACTTCAGCCTGAGCACTTTCCAGCAGATCTGGGTCGGATGTTGCTTCTCACTGACGTTTATCTTTAACAAATGTTTAGGAAATGAAATCAAACAATCCGCTTAGTTCCTCCGAACGTGACGGGAACTCATGAAAGCATCAGCCAGACTTAAAAATAAACATTATTCCCTTTTCCCTCTCCTTTGCTGCACATGCATGTTTTTAAATATCTTACGAGTCCAGAGATGACCTTGATGCTGCAGCTTCATTCCTGTAAAGAGGGATGAAGAGGAGGAGAGTCGTCCATCTTTATTTACAGCTGTTGTCATCTGGCTGAGGTGTTTATGGGTTCAGGTTATTCATGGAGACGGTGACATGTTTGATTCCCGGTCATGAGAATCAGTGAGTAACTCATTCAGCCCACATCTGCTCTCATATCAATTCAGTGACAAGATTTGCTCCGAAGTTCAATCTTCTTTTTTTAGGGTTTGTAATCGGCTCCTGGTGGAATGTACGACAATAGGACATTCAGGGGAAACGTGTTCATGTAGTGTAGTAATGTGTCTTTAACCTCCAGAGCATTTATCTGTGTCCACTCTGTTCATTGTAACAAAGACAAACGGGTACAGATCGCAGCTATTATAGTTGAAACTAGCTTTACAGAGTTCTTCACGGTGGATGTCGTGGCCACTTTGTTTGTTGTTGAGCTTTAAGATGAACGAATGAGGAATGAAGTCGTGTTCGTGCCGAACGCTACCGTCAGGTTTTTATCAGGTGAACTCAGCTCTGTTAGGTTTGTGTTTGCAAAGAGATCGAGTCAGACTGAACCTCGTGGATTCGTCTGAAAGCATCAAGTCTCCTTCCGGGATTTTTGAGGCTCCGTCCCATTAAGATCGACCCAGTGAGGGAATAGATCAGACCAAAATAACCTCCTCTGGGAGACGATCGTGCTCCAATGACCCCACAAACCTCCGACACACAGGTTGAACCAGAAAACACTTTGCAGTGAGCAGCAGAGAAGAACAGATTGATAGTTTGGGAATTATTAATCAGATAAAAAGATTGATAACCGACCAGCTGCTAGCTTTAGCTTCACATTTAGCGCACAGACGTGGAATCAATTTCAAACTCGTCTCTGCGACAAAACAAATTTCCCAACCTGTCAAACTATTCATTCACTTTTTAAGGAACATAATAATAATATAATATATGTGTTCATCTTGTTCAGCGCTACCTCTGTCAGACCAAAGTAACGGTATTTGTAGAACTTTGAGTTTAATTGAAATATTATGAATACACATCTAACAAATATGCATCATCATCGACAAGCAGGGACGTGAGGAAGCAGCAGTGGTTCCGTGTAACATGTTGAAAGTGTTTTCAAGGATAAGACCCAGTGAAATAATAATTCAAATATCGAACACACGTCGGATTCATTCCTCAGAGTTCCGTTAACACACTGAAGTGCTTCCTACGATCACCGTCAAGAAGAGTTTAATCTTTCTTTTATTATGTATCAGAGAATATACTCGTACTGCTGTACATACGTTGTATTTAAATGCTTGTATTGCCTAAACATTTGCTACAAATATATATATATATAAATTAAATTTACTTATTACATAGAGTATACATATATATATATAAATAATCCATATTATATGAATACTATGGTTGTGCCATGCTCCTGCTCTCGTCACTTTATATCACAGCTACTAATGTCTGTGTAGTACTGCAATATACATACATCGGTTTTCCTTCTTCATGACTGTTAACTGTTAATTTAACTGTTTCTCACACTGTTTCTAAACTGTTGATAGAGACAGTTTGCATGTAACTTTTAACCACCATGTAAATCATCATAAATATCAAGTGCAGACAGGAATTATGTTAAAAACAAGTTATTGCATTTCCTTGTTTAAGTAATAAATGAGTTTTATGTTGAAAGCTCTAGTCTTGTGTCCTGTGCTACATGTTGCACTCAATGTACCACAAACCCTAGAGAACCTCCCGTCAGTGTGTCCTGGAAACCGCTGTCCTTCCCCAATAAATGATTTCTGCCTCCACCTGCAGAATCAAACCGACTCCGGTGACATTTTGTGGTATTTAAAGTTGGTTTCATGTTTTATTATTCACTCTTTGCATCTCTGAACCTCGCGTCATCAAAAAAAAAATGCGCCTCAGGTGAGTCGAACACAAGCAGAGAAGCGAGACACCTCGTTGTTTTTTACATCGTGGGTCAGGACGTGGAAGAAATCATGTGATATGTGATTGTCCCTCTCGTTCTGTCTCCTCAGCGAGGGCTGCAGACGAGAAAACACGGTGAAGAACGTCGGATGTCGGAAGTACGCGTTCAACTCGCTGCAGCTCAAAGCCTTCCCCAAACACTACCGACCACCTGACGGCACCTACGGCAAAGTGGAAACCTGACGGGACCGCAGACACGGGTGCGTTGGGATGTTTCCATATTATTGGACCACTGTGTTTTGGGAGGAAACCACCATGAAACCGGGTGCAACCACGAACATCCAGACACGGATCAGTTCACCCATCACGTCTTCTGGTTTCAGAGGCTTTGAACCCACAGATTTCTACGACCTTAGTGTAATTACTGATTGTAGCTGCTGTATTTCTGTCTCATCACACAACACCTGCTGAATACAAGCTCTTTATTTAGAAGTGACTGGCACCGCCTCCTTCCTGATCGAGCACTGATATAACCTCTATTCCTTTCACAAACATTATTACGTATGGAAATCAAGAAAATTAGAACAGACAGTAGCCTTGTGTCAGCAGTATAAGGACATGTTTGTTCTCAGACTATATGTGTCTATGCAGTTACGACATCAGAAGCTTTAGACTAATGTTAAGGCGTCAATATTCAGATTGCATTCAAAATATGAGGTTTACGTAAATCTATATTTTTTAATATTGTCCAAAAAGCAGACTCGGATCTTCTTTAAATGATGTTTCCATAAATGTGCTGTCAGGCCCTCGTAACTTCTGAAGTGCCCTTTAGCAGGACGTTAAATCCTCACCAGCGTGACCCATTTAGAAAGGAATCATATCGTACCACACAGTTTTACAGTTTTCTCTAGGATTATCTTTCCCATTGATGGTGACCAATAAAAACCTGCAGCTCATTGAGGGTCAGTAACTGTGGCCACAAATATTGAGGAAAGTTAAAATGTTCCTCAGAAGGAGGCGACAACATGAAAAGAAATAACAAGAAGATTATTTCTCTCTTTACTTTCTATGCAGTTGGTTTCTTTTTTTCATCAGGATTTCAAACTGGTGCAGAGACAGAATGTTCAAAAGCAGCTAAAATGAATTAAAGTGTTTACTTGGGCATTTTTTCGTTTATTTGTTTTCTCACACTCCTGCCACATTAATCTGCAATGATCTGTTTGTACCACCAGGAGGCGTCATTGCTCTGCTCTGTAAAGCCACCGCAGTTTGTTTGGCTCCATCGTATGTGACACGTTAAGTAAAAAAGCTTTTTACTGTAACATGAACCACGGTCAGACTGATCATTCGGTTTTTATTCTGTCTCATCATTTCTCACATTTGTCTTGAATGCAGAAATAAATATGACAACAGTTTGTTTTCTGTCCAGTTAATATTAACATAGAGACTTAATTATTAATAATTATTAAGATAGAGATTTACTGAGTCACTAATGGTATCGTCACTGTGGGTTTTGTGATTTACTCACTCACTGTCACAGAATCCCAATGCATCAGAATGTAATCAGCATTAAATGATTATTTTATCTCCATGTGTTTTCGAGACATGAGTTTTATAATGAACCAAATAACACGAACACTTAATTATCTATTCCCCAAATGACCCTGAAATAATCTCTGGGAAATCAAAAGTTGAATAACTTGATATTTAACCATGTCAAAGAAAGTGAAAAGAAAACCTGGATCTGTGCCCTGATCCAGAATTTAACAAGTTTTTCCCTGAATCAAACCACAGCCGTCTCCCACGATTCATGGAAACCACTTCTGTTGTTTCTGTGAAATCTTGCTCTGACATAACCACCTGTGGACGTGATATAAAATACTATTTCTCACATGTATTACTTCATTTATTTAGATATTTCTACCTTTATTTATGAGCTGAGCTGACACAGGAGGACAATGTTTTCACTTTGTTATTTAGCAGGATTCAGCAAAACCTCCTGGACAGGATCCAAATTAATGAGCAGATCAGAGAAGAATCAGTTTCACTCTCTGTGCAGTGTTTCCCACAGAATTCAATCTAAGGCTGGAGCTGGGACGCACATGTACGTGCACGTCGCTCTCTAACACTCAGTGATTGGAGGTGACGCAGGTCCACAGACTCTCAGGTAAACCTCAGCGACTCCCAACGACCCTGGAGTTAAACACCTGAGGTAGAACTGAAGCGCCCTCTCAGATCCTGACCTGAAAAAACAGTCTAATATTATATATATAATTTAACATAATGTGAATTTCTCTTGTGCTAAATGTGCCAGAGGTGTGACCCTGACAAATTCATTTCTACATCCTCAGCATGTAGACTGACAAAACTGTGGATGAGCTAAGGTTGTCTCTTAAAGTCACATGAAAGCCTGAACAAATTGTGTCAAACACACACCAACACGTCTCAAAACCACACAGCCCTCTCAGTCAATTGATGCAGTGTTGTGAATGGGTATATAGCGTGAGCTCGGCTGCACTAACGACAGTCCTCAGACACGCTGCTGCACAGACGCTTCAGCATGAACACCGTCTTCATCGGTCAAATCATCGGCATCGTCCCCATCTCGGCCATCCTGCTCTTCCTCCTGGCCAAGCTGGTTTCTCGCCACCGTCTCAGCCACATGGAGGACGGTCACGGCCACGCCGTGCTGATCACCGGCTGCGACAGCGGCTTCGGACACCATTTGGCTCGATGCTTGAACCACAAAGGGTTTGTGGTCTTCGCTGGGTGCTTGTATCCAGAGGGGATCGGGGCCCAGAGTCTGATCAGGCAGACGTCCAGCAGACTGAAAATCCTCAAGCTGGACGTCACCAAGGATGAAGACGTGCAGCAGGCGAAGAAGCTGGTCCAGGAGAACCTGCCGGAGAAGGGTGAGAGCTCACACAGATCACTCAAAGTAAAGAAAACACACAGTAATGATCTGTGCACATGTTTTCAGATATATTTGTTGTTGTTTTTTTATCTTAACATTTTGAACTACAATGTCTAAATTTAGATTTTCATCATGTCTTTGTTTTTCTTCTGTCACTGGTGGAAATAAGAATCTGTGAATGTGTAGAGACGAGTTGCATTCATGACTTAAAATAAAATATTATTCTTATCATCTGAAATTGTATTTGTCTGTTTGAAATGAGCTTCTGTACATTTAAGTGCTTTTATTTCTCATTGTGACATGAGAAAGGAAAATGCACCATGAGACACTTTAAATCATTTCAGTTTCATTCTGAGTCATAACCTCTGACCTCTACGTTCCAGGTCTGTGGGCCGTCGTGAACAACGCTGGGATCAGCGACTGGGCCGAGATCGAGTGGAGCACGTTTGAAGATTTCCGCAACATGGTCGACATCAACCTATTTGGCTGCATCAGGACCTCCATCGCATTCCTGCCTCTGGTTCGTGCTGCTAAAGGTAAGATGTCGGACTCCGCGGTCGCGTGTTCATCGTAGAGGTGATGTGAACCTCGGTGTTCTCTGTTCACAGGTCGAATGGTTTACGTGTCGAGCATCTTCTCCTTCTTCAACTGCCTGAACATGGGAGCGTACAGCGTGTCCAAGAGGGGCCTGGAGGCCTTCGCAGATTGCTTGAGAGTGGAAATGGCCAGTTTTGGTGTGAAGGTGCGGTAATCCTGTGAAACCACACACACACACACACACACACACACACACACACACACACACACACACACACACACACACACACACTGTGGAGCACGAGGTGTCATAGGGAGATAAAGTGATTTTGGGGAAACTGAGTTTGAGAGTTTTTGTTTTGACGTCATATGTTCACATTTCTTTCTTCTTAAGAACGAGAGAATTAATTTGACTCAATTAGTTCAACAATCCTTTTTAATTACAAGCTGCCAATGTTATGATTTAATTTGACCTAGTAATTAAAATGTTCTACTTTTTATATCATAGTTTTGAGATGATAAGACAATTGGCTGTTGGGCATTTTAATACCGAACTAATAATTGCTAACTTTAAGGTACATATTTAACTTATTTGTCTTATTATTTCATCATTTTTAAGTCAAATTATTTATTTCATTTAAGTTTTGTAGTTACACACGAGCGTGACGTTGTTATATTATCATAATAATCGTTATAGTATCTTAATTTAAGAGAAGAATGCAGCCTCTAATTTCTCATTCTTCCACGTTCAGGTCAGCATCATCCAGCCGGGTAATTTCGGCCAAGCCACAAACATCGTGAGGATGAAGTCAGGTCTGGATATCTGGGAGAAACTCGACGACGAGCGAAAGCAGACCTTCAACCGACAGTACATCGAGCTGGCCAGCGAGTACTTCATCTCGACGTGCAAGGCGGGATTCAAGGACACGGCGCTGGTCATCAACGCCATGATGCACGCCGTCATGTCCCGGCAGCCGAAGTACAGATACCTGCTGGTTTCAGTGCTGGACCAGGTTTTCTTCCGGCTGCACCCGTTTCTGCCCACGGCCTTCACAGACGCAGTGTTTTCTCTCAGCTCCATGTACGTGAAAAGAAAAGAAATGCTTTATGCCAAGTAGGAAAAACACTCGTCGGTACAGTGAGAGATACTCTGTGTTTGTTGACAATGTTCTGTTGTGTTTATTTTGTATTATTTGAGCATTATGAATGTTATTATATTTTTATTATTGGTCTTGCGTGCTTCCTAGTTTTCCCTACATTTCCTAAATAAGAAAAACATACGTGTGAACATATTGATCTAAACATATATATGATTATATCTTATCCCGACCGAGCAGATACACCATCATGTTTGTGTGTGTGTGTTGTACAGAATATATTCAGAGCATCGTTACCACTGAGTTGAAATGAGCTGTTTGTTCATTTGTGTCTAACTCTTCATATAAATCAATAAAAACTGCTCCGATGACACAATTGTTGTGAGTCACGTACGTTTGTTCGCTAAAAAAACCACAACTAGAGTCAGTCACTTGGTACAAACAAACCTCCAGCAGCAGTTTTCTTAACTTTAACCACGCTGAATCACATTTCAGCAGGCGGTCAGCTGCAACATGACACTTCAACACTAGATGTCACTAAATTCTACACACTGAACCTTTAACTTTGCGTTCATCGGCCGGTCACTGACTGTGTGTGTCTGCTGAGCTGAGGCAAACATTTAATAATGTATAAAGACAATGACGTAAGAAATCACAAGTTCAGTTTCTTATGAGTGAGAAGCAGAATTTCCCAGAAATAAAAAAAACTGTTCAAAACACCAGAAGCATCTGAAGGATAATAATCTCAAATTTAACCAACTTTACAAAGATACTGATGTCACTTATTTCCATTATCTATATAATATCACCGTGACCTTTGACCTGTACAAGTTAACGAGTTCCTCATTCACATTTTCTCTCCATTGACTTATCGATGGACCAACTTGTCTTTACAGCTCTACTGACTCAGAATCAGTCTTAATGACTATTCACTGTTCATACATCACATGTGGCCACTTTAGCACTGCAGGATGAACAGATCTGAGAGCGAGAGAAGAAAAACAGCTTCTTCACTTTATAAATGTGATTTCTAGGATTCTTTATTGTGAATATAATTTTCAGGTATCTGTAGTTTCTAAATATAATTTCCAGGCATGTGTAGTTTGTATGATTTCCAGGAGTCTGGGCTGAAACGACGACTTCACAATACAAAGCTCTCACGGTCTTTCATCCTCAGATGTGGATGAAACCTTCTCTTCATAACAGTGAATTTAAAAAGCTGTGTAACATCATTGGATATTTTCCATTTTTTGTGCAGACGGCGTAAAATAAAACTTTGGTGGAGTTTAGTGCTCAGGACAGAAGTCTGTAGTATCTTTAACATGTGTCTTTGTTTGTTCAACTGAGTTGAATGAGTCATGGTTTTTAAAGTTTGTATTAGCCACTGTCAGATTTTTACACGCGTCGGTTTGAGCAACAGTGTGAACGAGGCCTGTGTGGTGTTAATACAACAGTTCACTGTAAACCTAGAAAGTCCTCAACTTGTATTACTTGTAAAAAAAAAAATTCCGTTCGCATGCATGACTTTTTGACAATTCTTGTTCTGACCTGAACAAACGGGAGCTTTATAAAATCATTTATTCTGTTTGATCACACAGGAAACCCCATTCTGATTCACCACACTGAGTCAGGCAGCAGGCAGCTGACACACACTTGGGTTCAGACACAAAGCGCCACTCTGCCTCCATGAAGTTTGCACATGTGCATGTTGTGTTTCTGCTGCTTCACTTCAGAACCTGACAACGAACCTCAACAGTTCCCAGCAGGCATCACTGGTGTGGACCAAGGTGTGTTGATGAGGGCAGAGGGTGGTGATGTGTGTGTGTGTGTGTGTCCGAGTAACAACATGGACACTGAGGTGAGTCCTCTGATCAACCAGAGTTCAAGAGATCAACACGACAACAGTCACAAACTGCTGCTAAACGTCTCAGAGCACAGTTAGCTGTTAGCACAGTTAGCTGTTAGCCGAGAGCAGAATCAGCTGATGGCCAAGTTCAGAACTAGCTGTTAGCTTTTAGCCGAGAAAGCAGAATTAGATGGTTTAGATGGAATGTATTAGCTGTTAGCTCACAATGGCGCAATTAGCTGTTAGCTCAGAGGGCAACAATGGCTGTTAGCTTAGAAAATAGTTTGATGTTATCAAAAAGCACAATTAGCCTTTAGCCCACAGAGAATATTTAGCCGTTAGCTCACAGAGAACATTTAGCCGTTAGCTCACAGAGAACATTTAGCCATTAGCTCAAAAGAGAACATTTAGCCATTAGCTCAAAAGAGAACATTTAGCCGTTAGCCCACAGAGAACATTTAGCCGTTAGCTCACAGAGAACATTTAGCCATTAGCTCAAAAGAGAACATTTAGCCGTTAGCCCACAGAGAACATTTAGCCGTTAGCTCACAGTGAACATTTAGCCTTTAGCTCACAGAGAACATTTAGCCTTTAGCTCACAGAGAACATTTAGCTGTTAGCTCAAAAGAGAACATTTAGCCTTTAGCTCACAGAGAACATTTAGCCTTTAGCTCACAGAGAACATTTAGCCGTTAGCTCAAAAGAGAACATTTAGCCGTTAGCTCAAAAGAGAACATTTAGCCTTTAGCTCACAGTGAACATTAAGCCATTAGCCCACAGAGAACATTTAGCCGTTAGCTCACAGTGAACATTTAGCCATTAGCTCAAAAGAGAACATTTAGCCGTTAGCTCAAAAGAGAACATTTAGCCTTTAGCCCACAGAGAACATTTAGCCGTTAGCTCAAAAGAGAACATTTAGCCTTTAGCCCACAGAGAACATTTAGCCGTTAGCTCACAGAGAACATTTAGCTGTTAGCTCACAGAGAACATTTAGCCGTTAGCTCACAGTGAACATTTAGCCGTTAGCTCACAGTGAACATTTAGCTGTTAGCTCACAGTGAACATTTAGCCGTTAGCTCACAGAGAACATTTAGCCGTTAGCTCACAGTGAACATTTAGCCGTTAGCTCATAGTGAACATTTAGCTGTTAGCTCACAGTGAACATTTAGCCGTTAGCTCACAGAGAACATTTAGCCGTTAGCTCATAGTGAACATTTAGCTGTTAGCTCACAGTGAACATTTAGCCGTTAGCTCACAGTGAACATTTAGCTGTTTCAGCTCTGGATAAATGAAGTTATGGTGGTTTTTCACTGACACTGATGAAGAAAACAGTTTATAGGAAACTGACTGACTCATATTTGTTTATCATCTGTTCTCTGTGACGTGTTTAGAGTTTCCCATCAGGATCAGTTACACATGACAAATGGCTCCGGAAGCAGCAAACAGGATTTTCATACATCTCCATATAAATGTACAGTTTAGCCATAAACACATTATTGATCAACTGGAGCAAACACAACAAAATATATAAAGAACTTCTTGTTTAAGATCTAAACATAAATACACAAACAGTTTCATATCTGTGTATATTTGCCGATAGCGATACATACATGACTGTCTCACATTAGCCAACGTTGTTATTGAATTCCACCAGGCTCTAATCACAGTCGACAACAATCTTGTGACCTGCTACCACCACTGGATGTGACAGGTCCCATTAATGTTTGTGAACATGAAACCTGCCTATAGTCTCATTCATTCACTGTTATACTATCACAACATGGTGTAACTATGAAAAGGCCACTCAGATCATATCTGTTGAAGTCATGCATTTGAAGTGGGTTTAAAAACAGAGGGCTTCTCTGCAGCAGTCTGTTCACATGCTGGTCGGTAGTTTTTATTAATTATCATGTAATGTTCGTCTACTTGATGAATGCTTCAGCTAACAGACATCTGAGAAAGAGAAATGTGAGTATTGACGTTAAACCAAGAGTTTTTCACCTGAGGAGCTTTGTGGCTGTGACTCTTGAGAACCACTTATCTTTACTAGGATCTGGTTTTAACTTTTAGAGGAAAATTATCAGAAAAAAAAGCGTCACAATACTAAGAATTTTCTTCGAATTTCGTCACTAGGGGCTAAACTTGTCTGTGAGTAAACCTCCAGGACAGAATAAGGTCTGACCTTACAGATATTTAAAGTGACCCTCATGCAAATATGTGTCAAGTTGTAACACACAGGGCTGCGGTATTAAAAAGTATATTTACTGTCGTGTTGTAAGACCAATGTTGAGTCTAGTAATTGTAATGGATCCTGGAAGAGATAATTCACAGATGACCTTCTTCACTCACCCTCCTCTTCTTTTCAAATGAGATAAACAATCTAAATCTGGTAGATAACGCTGAGAAAGACCCACTGCACCACTTGAGTCATCTGAGACAAATAATCACTTTATTATGAGTCATTCATGTAACAATATAAATCAGTGTCTGTCTGTGCTCCACACTGCAGAGCTGCAGAACCAGTTGTTTAAGTGGCCTCTGGTCCATTTTCTTCTCTGGCATTTCATTAACACGTTTAAATAAACTCTCACAAAGTTGCACAGTTACACAAAATTCAATTCAATTCAATGAAAGGACACAGAAACAAAATGTTGAATATGAATCAAGAAACCAGTGATGTAATATGTGATGTTGCTGCCCCCAGCTGGTAAGATTATGAACTGTTTAAAGTTTCAAATAAAAGTGTGATTTTCACACTGAAAATAGTTTTTCTTGTATTTAACATTATTTTGTGGCATCTGTCCCCCACACAGTCGCCTCACATTTGAATATGTTGACCTGAATAGAGGCTTAATTTTATTATTTAGAATTAATTGACAAGACATTCATATTTAATATTTGTTTTCTTTTGACATTAGGTGTAAATCTAAATCATCCCAGAGAGCCACGGAGGCAGGAAGAGTCCGACCGTCCCCAGCAGACACACGATGATGAACATCCACAGGAAGATCCGGTCTACGACCATGGCTACATACTTCCAGTCCTCCTTCACCTGTAGAGACAAAAGAGATGAGAAGAGGACGAGACGCTAAATGATAATAATGAAGTCTCTTATAAACAAAAAGCAAAGACACTTGCCGAGAAGTCTGCATCCTCTGCTCTCAGATGCTCTGCGATGTAGGTGACCCCCTCCAGGGCTGAAACCACTGCAGGAGACAGAACAGAGCCGGACGGGCTCTGGATCAAACCATGCTCGCCAGGAGGGGTGTCCCAGTCCAAACTGAGTGTGGAGCGTCTCTGTGAGAAGAGTGTGTAACCAAGAGATGGAGGGGAGGGTGGAGAGAGGGAGGACATCCTGGGACCACTGCTGATCTTCACCTCTGACCTCGCCAGGTTTGAGTAACCATGAATATCACAGTAGTGAATTTCATCTCCGCTGTCCAAGGAGTCCAGCTGGTGCGGGCTGGGGAAACCGTTGTCATCCTGGTAACCGTGGAGATCGATGTCCGACTCCTCAGTGATCCAGGTCGACGTGATGTTGGAGGGGCCGGGAGTCCAGACAGGGAGGAGTCTATCAGTTAGGCGGCGTCGCCTGAGGAAACAAAGTGAGTTTGGGAAACAATAACACGACAGTTTCAGGTTTTTAGTGATTAAATGTGTTTATGAGTGAACTTTGAAGAATTGGACAGAGCCAGGGTAGCTGTTCCACTTGTAGCTCCACATTTCTCGAACTGATATGTCACTGGTATCAAAAGTGCATTCCCCTGATTGTTAAACCGCTGCTTTGATTATAGTAAAACCAGCGTAGTACAAAAAATAAACACGTTTTGTTTTTTGAGTAAGAAAATGCTGCTGATGATGATGATGATGATAAAGTCTGAAGGGTACAGTCTGTGTGTTCTGTGTCCAACTCACTTCCTGTTGACTTGTATCTCACCTGACAGGCCTCAGATCGGGATGTGGACGCTTCATGCACAGCCAGCGTGGCACAGAACACAGGAAAAGCCTCCGAACCCATCGAGGCATGGTGTGAGTCGCAGACGACCGGTGGTGCACGTTCAGCACGAACACGGTGATGACGATGGACAGCGTGACGAATATCATGGTGAACAGCAGATACTCCCCGATCAGCGGAATGACCAGCGACGTGGACGGGATGATCTCCGTGATGAGCAGCAGGAAGACGGTGAGCGACAGCAGCACAGAGATGCACAGTGTGATTTTCTCGCCACAGTCTGACGGCAGGTAGAAAACCAGCACGGTCAGGCAGGAGATGAGGAGGCAGGGGATGATGAGGTTGATGGTGTAGAACAACGGGAGGCGGCGAATGACGAAATAGTAGGTGATGTCGGGGTAGATCTCGTGGCAGCAGTCGTATTTCTTGGTGTTATAGGTTCCCACGGCGTTGACAATCGCCCACTCTCCGCTCTCCCAGTAATCCTAGAAATTAGACTTTTGTTAGTGGTGCTAGTGATGCGGCTCCTGTTGGTCACTCCTCCACATTCAGACTAGAATTCATGGTTCACAGACGAGAAATAAGATGAAGGAGGAACCAACAGTCCCACCTTCAGGTCCACGGTGTTCTCAAAGGGCTCCAGGTCGATCTTGGCTCGGTCGTACGTCCAGGAGCCGAACTTCATCTTGCAGCTCTGCTGGTCGAAGGGGAAGAAGGTGACGTCGATGGAGCAGGACGACTTGTAGATGGCCGGCGGAACCCAGAGCACGCGACCCGTGTGAAACAGCTGGGCCTTGGTCATGTGGGTCACGGCGAAGTCTCCGTCCGCACTGGTGAAACAAGCAGAAGGAAGAAAAGTACGGCATGAAAATGAAGTGGAAGTTGGAGAGAAAATTGACAAGAAATTGTAGCATAGCTGAGAGAAGAAAGTCTTCAAGAATGTATTTTTAATTCAGCAGGGCTCCAGAGTTTGCATCTCATTTCAAACTCAAAAGGTGAATCAATAAACCTGCAGCTGTACGCGTTTACAGAGGCGCCGTTAAATAATTGATCACTGGATGTTAACGACACTGTATTCATGATGTAACCTCATTTAGACAAATGCTGAAGGAGGAGAAAGTTTCATCTCCTTCCAGACAAAACTGCAGAATTAATGCTTCCTGAGCCCCGAAGGGAAGAAACTCGACTCCAGACTCAACTGCATGACGCAAGATCTCTGTGCAGCCGCAACAGAATCAGGGTCATTTATTCAACAGGATCATTTGCATGAATCACCAATTGCTATGCAGGAATATGCAGAAATAGCTGTGATGCTGTCAAGCTGTTTGGCTCCATGAGAGTGACCTTCCCTCCTTCTCCGCTCTCCAGCCGATGAGGACGTTGTTGTATGGATCAAGCAGGTAATTGATCACTACAGATTTATTTCCAGCTCCACCTACAGAAATTCAAAGTCAACTCAGGATGTGTCCTGGGCTCTTATGGAATCTGTGTGCTCCTGCACAGACACACGTGAGGAAAAGTAAAGATAGAGTGTTTGATGCGTGTTTACTTGTTGTACAGCACGATGTCAGGCACCCAGATGAGCTCGGAGGGAACTCTGATGGACGTCACGTTGTCGAAGTCAGACGGACTCCACTGCAGTTTATAATCCGTCCATTCCTGTCAGCACACACACACATTTTCTCCTTTAATCCAGCAGGGTTATGTTTCCCCCTCATACATTTGTTTGTCAACCACTAAACGGATTTCCACAAAACTTGGCAGGAGGATTAGATATGATCCAACAAAGAACTCATTCATCCAGGAATCTTTTATCTTTTTAAAGAGATTAGGCCTTTTCTGACATTTTCAGAGATTTCTCAGAGAAACTTTTCTTCTCTTTCACAAACATCCCACAGTTTCACGTCATTCTCTTTCTCACCTGCTTCAGCCACACATTGGTCGTCATCATCTGATTCTTCTCATCCTAAGAACCAAGAAATCACAAAAACAACAGTGTTGTGTGGCCCTCTGCTGTTTTACATAAGAATATAAACACACGTCTAAATCAGTGTATGAAGAAAGTAGAATTAAGAATGAACTCTTGTCATTTTACATTGTGTTAGTGTTAAATGAGGTATTTTAAAATATCTTCTTTTATTATTTTGACATATTAGAGGGTCACACAGGACGTGTGTGTTCCTACCACGTCTATCAGCTGTGCGATAGAGAGGCCAAACTTGACGATGACCACATCGCTGATGTTCCGTGCCGGACGTGTCCACTTGCTGTAGCTTCCAAACAAGCTCCTGAAGAGCTCGTCCTCGGTGTGGACACGAGTCCAGTCTTCAGCCAGAACTGACAAAGAGGGACGGGACAAGAGGAGGAAAAGGTGAGCTTTTTATTTAATTTGAGTTAATTTAAACGGAGCTTTGTGAAGTATTATCAGAGTTACATTTGTTTGCATTCTATGTTGCACAGCTGCAGATAATTAAACTGTGTTGACACCGACATTAAGCAGGTTTTTCTCAGCAGTCGTCACAGAGACATCATTTCCTGCTCGGAGTAAATCTCTTTGATTCCTGGTGTTTGACCTTTTATTTCCGATGTGATTCGATCTCTTTCAGGTTAAATGAACACTGAACACAGGACCAGGCTGCATGAGGTAAAACATCTTCCTTTTCAACACCCCCTCAACTCTCCGTCTGTCTCTGAGCTCACAGCTCTGAACTCTGGCATCACCAGCAAGCAATTTAGGATTTAGGATTAGCCAGAGTGAGAAAACCGGAGCCAAGAGCACGAACAAGTGTGTGTGTGTGTGTGTGTGTGTGTGTGTGTGTGTGTGTGTGTGTGTGTGTGTGATTATATTTGACTGTTTATAACCTGACAAAATAGTGTTTCAGGTAAGACTCTAACAAAGGATGAGAAAGAGATAAAGTGAGATTACACATCAGTTTCAGCAGCACCTAATGAATAAAAAAATGTATGCGTTTACATTAATAATTTATCATTAATACACAGTTTTCCCTAAATTTCCAGCAACATGGTCATGAATCAAAATGCTGTAAAGTCTTTCATCCTCATTATTGAGTTGCAGGTTAACTATTTTATTTTTGACGTCCTTACAATCCAAAAATATTTAAATGATTTTCCTTTAAATCTGTATTAAAGAGACATTATTATATATTACTATTATATCATAAAGCCACTTAGTTCTGTCTGTTAAGTAATTTAAATATTATCAGTCAAATGTTCTATACCTGAGAGTATAAGAAAATAACAGTATCTTATATTGTAGATGGAGAATACAGTAATATTCATATAATAGGAAACTACAAAAATGTTTCAGGTACAAGAGACATTTCTATGTGATATCAAACTACGCATTGAATATTGTAAAAATATAGAGATTAGAAAGAACATCAAAGTTCGGTGGCTGTTTCATATTAAATCGCAGGTTTCTAACGCGAGGAAACACGCAGAGAAAGAAGCCATTTGAACAATCAGTCCCATCACTTATCTGTCACCGCCTCACTCACCGGAGCTGATGAGGATCCAGCAGCAGCAGTGCAGAGATGTCAAATCCATTTAAAACAACAGAGATGTTTTTTATGAATGTTATAAGTCAGATGGAGCTCAGGTGATGTCAGAACTGTTCTGCCTTTGTTCCCAGTCTGCCCCGCTCTTCTTCAAACAGCCTCAACCCCCACGACACTATCTCACCATCTCCTGCCGTCAGGAGCCAATCACGTCACGTGCTTCTGCTGCTTTAACAATAATAATGATGATGATGATGATGATAAGGATGAGGAGGATTATTACGTCTGATCGATAAACACCTCTTCATGTTATTATGAGGTCTGGAGCCAATATTTAAATTTGCAGCGTTTATGTGAAGCTTCATGGCTTCACTTCCTTTCCAGACTGCGGAGACCACACGCTCACACCCACCCACTCCCCCCTAACTCCCCTTTCTTAACTATTTTGTGTGAAGTGGTGTCTGGGGTGTGGATGCATCATTTAAGTCTGACATATTTAAACTGCTGTAATCAGCACATTGAAGCGCTCGACGAGTGGAAACGACACCAGTGACCTGGAGAAAGTTGAATATTAAGTTTGACTTATAACTCACTGCTGTCCTGCCTTCGTCCTTTTAGGGTTATGGTCAGAATTTGTAATGAGGGAGCAAGTTAAAGCCCTAATGCATTTACCCATAACACATATATACCTCTGCCTATGTCACATGAAAATATATACAGTATATAATCTGTAATCAGATAATGCTCCCCCTGTGTTTTGTCCCCAATGCTTGTCAATCTTTTGTCTAGTTCCTCTGAGTATATGGCCTCAAATGTAAATATACTGTATCTAAATTTGCAATTAATTTATATAATGACAATATAGAATTAGTTTTATGCAATGACCATGTTTGTGGAATTATATAAAAGCAAAAGACGTGATCAACAAATCATTTTATTGCGTTCAAGCCGGTGGTAGAGCTCACTGCATACATACAGAGTGGGCTGTACGCAGTAGTCACGTCAGTCCATGAAAATGACAGCGGTGCAAGCTACAGTAGGCACGTCTTCTTTTAAATATATATGTAGCGTCTCCTGAAATAATTAAAGGACCAGAGTAAAGTGCTAACTTTTTGATTCAAACTCCAGCTGCACCTCAGTCCCTGTGGTCGTTAAAAGTAGAACACGTTCATAGCTCAGGGAGATTTTTGGAAATGAAAAGCTGTGAGGTTACAGAAGAGAAGCAGGAGCGACATCTGCATCGTCTTTTCCAGTTACCAGATTCTTATTCTCAAATAAATTAAAGCGTTCCTCGCCAAAGTGAGAAATGCATCATACGTAACAGTGACAGCTACTCTGAGAGAATAATACACGTTGTGGGAAAAAGAACTTCATTTACTTTCATTAGAAAACAGAATGTCATGAGTGAAATTAAATTACAGGGGAAACGTTTCCCCTTTCTCCAATACACGTTTTCAAAAAAGGGCTACAATAAATTACTAGAAAATATTACTTTAGATATTAAAACACAAGCAAATGCAGGGCAGTAAATACAACTCAGAAACACAAATATCAAGGTGAGGCTGGAAATACTGTCCAAAATATATATTTTTTAAATTGATTAAAAATATCATCCGTGTGTGCATGTTTGGTTGTTGGTCCCTAGGGGGCGCCTAGGAGCAAAACCAACCAATTCAAAGTGTGGTGGCCTGAAGATTTAACTTTGTAAAACTTTGACTTTGATTCTGAGCTTTTTGATTAAAACTAAAAATACTGAGTTGAATGTCTGCTGTACATAAAATAATCCAAATCAATTAAACATTTTCCAGAACCAACAAGAGTGTAAGAATTTACATCATATAAGTGATTATTGTTGCAACCACAGTCCAAGTTGTTCATAGAAAAAATCCTGTAAACAATGCAGAACATTCTCATTTTCTCTCTGCATCTTCTTTACATCATCGATGAATCAGCTGATTACAAATGATTTGTTTGTTTCGTCGTCATCTCTGCTCTGTACGTGAGCTCTTTGCAGCACAGGAACTCTAATAATAGAACAATAATGAGACAGACGCTTGAAATCATCGTCTCAGCCTTGAAGTTGGACACGATTCAAAAACATTAATATCCAAAATGCTACATGTTGCACCTCCAGCTTGTTGTAGATGTGATCCAGTATTCCCTCTGCAGAACCAGATGCTGTTTTCAGGCGACAGGCATCAGAGGAGCGGCCTCTGCTCCAGCGGCAGACTGTCCAACAGACACTTCAGCTGCTCCTCGCCCAACTTGATCTTGTCCTCCAGTTTGCGCTGCTCGATGATGAGAGCCGACTTCATCTTGACGAAGTGCCGGTAGTCGTCCAGGCTCTCTGCGTCCAGGTGGACCTCCATGATCCCAGAAACCAGCCGCTCTCGACGGTCCAGGTTCTCCTTCAGCTCCTTGGCGTCTTCGTGCTGCCGCATCAGCAGCTTGCGTTTCTCTGTCAGGTTCCGCTGAGGGATGGCGGATATGGAAATGTCATTAATGTATTTAAAAACAAACCTGCATTTGTTTTCATGTGACTGCGGTGATTACCTTCTCCTCTGGCGAAGCTTCGTCCTCCAGGCTGTTGAGGGCGTTTTCCACCCGGGCAAGCCGCCCCGACAGCGACAGCAGCAGGCTCACCACCTTGTCCAGGTCGCCTACGAACATGCGGAATTTGTCGAGCTGGTTGGGCTGACAGAGGCGCTGCACGGTGACCTCCACCTCACGGCCCAGGGTCTCGTTTTCCTCCACATCCTCCTGCAGGCTCTGCCGTGCCTCCCGCAGCACCTCCAGCTTCCTCGCCAGACTGGAGATCAGCTCTTGCTGTAGACACAGAAATTAACACAGTAAAGGAGAGTTTTTCTACACTACCAACTTCTACATGATGACGTCTATGTCCCAGGACGGCGGTGGGTGAGTTTGACCTTTTTACTGGCCAGATCGATGTCCAGCTCATCCTCAGAGTCCTGCTCCTCCAGCTGCCCCTGCATGTCCTTCATCTTGATGAGGAGCTCGGCTTTGGGAGCTGACGTGTTGTAGTAGGAGGAGCTGGGGACCAGAGAAGCTGCTGCTGATGCAGACACATCCTCCTCCTCCCCCCTCCTGACAGAGAGAGCAAAGGAGCAGAGACGATTTTCAGACTCAGTTAAAACCAATCTAATAGTGAATGCTGTTTTTATTAATCTATGAATTTGTGTTTTGGATGAAATTAGGAGGAAAAATAGTTCACAGATTCCAGAGAGGGGAAAAGATGTGTCCTAATGTTGCTGTGGGGAGGTCAGAGGTCATCACTGCAAGGAATTCAGATAAACTTCATCAGGATATTTTGGTGAAGAAACTTTCCCCACCTGTCCGTGAGCCTGGGGGACAACGTCAGCCTGGAGCTGGTGGAGGCCTGCCTCCGCTGGTGGGCTCCCTCCAGGATCTGCTCCTCTGGCGGAAAGAGCCCCTCCATGAGGTCCATGGTGGTCTTCCTGCCGCTCTGGTCGAGAATGTCCACCAGGGACTTGTCTTTACCCATGATGTCCCTGGCCAGTTCCTCTCTCTTGACGTCCTCCTCTGAGCGCTGGGCACCTGCTGAGCTCAACTCGTTGACTGTCTCTTGTGCCACTGAAGAAACTTGAGCCGGGTCCTGAGTGACCTGGCGGATGTAGGCGCTGAACAGGGACGACACCGGGCGCTCTGTGGCACCCAGGCAGGGGATATAAGGCGACGGCTCAAAGGTGCTGGAGGTCTCGCCGCTCTGGGGCAGGTAGGCTCGTCCCTCCCGATCTGAGCTGCTCTCAGTGTGGACGATCCTCACAGGGACTTTCCTCACTGGACTGTTCACATCCATCACTTCTGCAAGCTTCAGCCCATTTTCTGACCTGGAAACAGCTCAGTGTCAAAACCTGAAATTATTCAACTTCTATTTTTTGAAACATTGGGCTGAAACTAAATGTGGAGATGACTGAGACGAGGACGATGCCTTGGAGGACAGACAACGGAAAATAAACCAAGACAAAACAGCATCGGGTTCATTTTTCTAACAAACACCAGAGCTGCTCAGTTGACTGATTCTAATTAAAGGATTGTACAGTAAAGTCGCGATGGAAAGCAAAGGTCACAGTTGTCATGTGGCTTTAACAAAATTACAGCCTCCACTTTGATTCATCTGAGGCTTCAGAGGAGATCCACAACAAGCCCGGTCGTTCCGCAGCAGCTGAGAATAAGCCACTACAGCGTTCCTTCGACAAACTTATGTCTCAACTGTTCCTTCTTGAACTTGTTTACCTGGAGCTCTTATTCAAAGCCTCTTCTACGAGCACACGAGGGAAACGCTTTACTTAACAAGGGGCACTGAAGAGACCTGAAGCACTTCTGCTAAGCTGCTTACCTGAGTGTTGAGTCATCCTTCGCGGACACGGTCGGCGGCTTGTCGGTCAGTCTCAGTGGTGCAAACTGTGGAGAGGGGGAGCGCACTCGATCTGTGGTGGGTAAAGACAGAGGAGCCGTCCAGGAGGAGTGAGGCGATGAAGGTGGAGGCAGCTGCTCCTTCTCCTGCTCGGGCTCTACATTTCCTTTTCTCACATCTGGTGGGGATGTCCAGCTGAGGTGAGGGGAGCTGGCCGGGGCGGGGCCAGCAGAGGAGCTGGGGGTAGCATCATGATGATGGGTGTCAGAGCTACAGCTGGACAGAGGCTGGAGCGCCGCTGGGTTTGCCTGGGAGGCAGCAAAGAATTCCTGGGAGGAAGATGTGGTTTCTGGCCCTAAAAGGGGCCTGGGCGGCAGCAGGAGGCCCTTGGTTTGTGGAGGTTGAGCTGCATGCTGGGAGCCAGGGTTGGGGCTGTGGCTGCGGGGGCCAGAGGAGTGTGTGGTTTGGGAGGGATTGGCAGCGTTCGATTTGGTCCTGTGGTCAGAGAGGCCTGGTACTGGGCCCTCGTTTCTGGGTACTGACGGGGCCGAGTGTGGGCTGAGGTCGGGTGGATATCGCAGTCGGTTCTCTGATTCTCCTCTAGTGGTCAAAATAAAGACAAACTTCATCAGTGCCAGAGATTAACATGGTCTTAGACAAATTAGTAGAAACAATAAACTTCCCACAAAATAAATACACACATGTGATTTAACACATTTCCTGCAAACACAGTGAAACATCAGAAATCCAGCAGTAAACTGAAACCTGTTTGTATTTGTCTGTAAAACTTAAATATCTTCTTGAAATCGTGAAGATAGATTCACACGAGTCCTATTTTGATTTTACCATCGCTGCCAACGAGGTCAATCAATCCACTGATTTAATTTGTCTTTCCTTTCAAAGCTTCCAAGACTAAGTATAACGTTCTTTTTCCCACTCGTCCTCATGGATTCACTCCATATTTCTGTGTTTTTCAGTTGTACCAAGAAGAAATGTAGCACCAACACAAAACTGCATCAAGACGAGTTATGAGTCAGACGACGTTTTGTGGCTGTTTGAACCACAGCTGTGACTGTGGTGGTTTTAGAACTTCTGAAAAAGTAAGATTCATATTCTGCACTTCACAAAATATGTTTTTGACAGAAAACATTTGGCTGAGATGAAGTTGAACATTAAAGATTTTACGACTTTAGCCAAGTTGTTTACCTCGTGAGGGCACCACTCCGTTTACTCCTCTGCCAAACCACATGAGACACTGTGTGTGTGTGTGTGTGTGTGTGTGTGTGTGTGTGTGTGTGTGTGTGTGTGTGTGTGTGTGTGTGTTGTTCTGCAGGAGCCTGTGATATTAATATTGGCATTTTCAAAGTGTTTCCAGGTGAACCAGCGGTTGAATGTCACATTTCCTGACGTGTGTTTCTGTCCTACTCTTTGCAGAATAAACAAAGGAGTGAATGCTGTGGATTGATTTCACCAAGAAAAAGGTCACAAATGCAACAGATCAGTAAGTTTCCTTTGTGAACAGCAGCTTAAGAAAAAACTGATACACTCTCCGCCCTTCGTAAATCACCAGTTACCTCACAGACACCTTTTTAAATCTAGCTGTTGTTTGCCATGGGAATCAAGGAGATTCTAATCAGCTCAACATGAGGTAAAAGGGATCTCGTGTGACAGAAAATGATCATTTCCTTTCAGGGCAGGAAACCTGACATTGGAAGCTGAGACCTGTTCTCTTTCTGCACTGAAATCTCACCACTCACATACATTCCTCATCGTCATGAAACTTCCCTGGCATTTCTTTCTGCTGGATGTTTTGACAGGTCGGAGTGACCAGGCCCAAAACAAGCTGAACCCTCACCTGGTGGTGTAACTGCTCTGCTGGTCTTGTGAGTCTCTCCACGATGAGGGAATATTCTGCAGAATAAAAGGTAGAGTTCAGAGCTGTGTCCTCAATCACCACATTATTAAAAATCTTAATTAATAACTCAGAAGCTGCAGATCAGAAAACAGCTGGTAACGTGTGTGAAAGTAGTTCATGTGGATCTTTGAACCATCGAGATATAAAATCTAACCTGTGCATAGAAGTCTGCAGAGGGGGAGGATCTGGATCTCTCATGGGTGCAGATGACTTTCTCCTCAGCACCTGCATCCAAGATATTCTCTGCAGAGTGATACCTCCCTTGCGTCTTAGCCTCTGGCGACTTCTTCTGCTTGTTCCATGTGGCCTGGTACTCAGCGAAGGTCCCGAGCCTCTGCTGCTCCAGCAAGGTCTGCTTATGTCCAGGACTGAGGTCGTCGGGGTCTGTGGAGGAGTGAGCCTCCTCAGGCTCTGCAGAGGAAGTGTTCTCTTTGAGGTCTGTGTTCAGGTTTGAACTGTGACTTGACTTCAGCACAGGTCTGGAGAACGCAGGTTTGGCCTCAAAGAACCTCCTGCGCTCTCCAAAGGACCCCCTTTGAGGTTCTAACTCCACGCCTACTTTGTCTATCTTATCAGGCTCTGAGAAGGAGTGTGTCCTCTTTGCCAGGGGGAAACGTTTACGTCCTCTAATGCGTCCATTAGAGGTTTTAGGCTGCGGCACCTCAGGTCCAAGGGGCTCCAGGTCGCGTCTCTGGAAGGAGGTGGCCTGGAGAACCCGGGCCTGTGCCTCTTTCAGGTGATCTTTGTAGATATTGGAAAAGGAGGCACCAGAGGTCGTAGAAGTCTCTGTGGATCTCCACTCCTCTACCTCCTCTTCCTCTGCATCACAAGTCAGAGTTGCAGCGCTGCGACTCTTTTGCAACTGAGCTCGTTTCTGCTGGATCTCTTTGCGGAGCGTGGTAGCATAACGGTCACTGCGTCGATTCACTTTTCCACTGCCGGTGGCCATGGCGTCACCAGAATCCTGGGTGGACATGACACCCATGGTCAAAGCTGCAGGTTGCCCCCCAGCCAGACTCCTACTCTCCTGGGCCAGGGAGTGGAGGAGTGGGGTTTTCAGGGGGGATATCCGGTGGTCTTCTTGAGGCACCCATGGATCTTGCTGCCGTGAAAGACTGACCTTTTGATCGTTACTTAGATGCGTTGAAAAATGTTTTTTCGTGTCATTATTGTGTCCTTCACCTCTCTTTGCAGTGTCCTCTGGGCTGCGGCACCGATTAGAATGTTCTGAGGTTTGATGAAGACCATTCCCCAGATGAGAATGACCATTGCGCTCCTTATTTTCGCTGTAAGGCATCTGAGACTGAGGTAGAGAGTACTTTGCCTTCAATGAACTCGAGAAGCCTGGTTCATTGCTGTTCACCCAGTGTGCTTTCTCTGTCTCCCCCTTCCGGCCCTCTGCTTTGCCCTGCCTGGCCTGAAGCTCAGCGGTCTGAACCAAATGCTTGCCTGCTGGGCCATAGTATCTGCTGTGCCCCCAGCCCTCCAGGTTTGGGTTTGCAGCAGAACTTGTCATGGATGCTGTGGAGTGCCTAACTTGTTTGCGGTTGAAAAGATTTGTGGGTAGATCCTGGAGGCTGCGATAGTAGCTTCCAACACTCTGAGTCTTTGCGGGAGGAGCCGACCTGGTCTGCAGGTAGAAGGGGCTCTCGTCGCTGTATTGCCTCTGGTGGGCCGCTGCTTGGGTGTAATGAGACTGTCTGACATCATTGCTGGACAAAGAGAATAGTTTGTTGTGGTGCAGCTGGTTGTGGTTGTGGTCAGCTGCTGTGTGGGGATGGAGGAGGTCTTTGGCGGGCAGGGGGTTGAAGCTGAGTCTGGCATCTGAGGTTTTTCCCTGGTGAGATCTGAGGCCGTTCTGGTCATTGCTTTCAGTCAGTTTTTCTGTTGATCTGCCGTGGCTCTTTGTCGGACCACTTGGCCCTTCGGGATAAGGGAACACTTTTGTGACGGCAAAACTGTCACTGCGCAGGGGAGGAGGTGGAGGTGGAGGAGGGGGAGACTGGGACTTCTTCTCTGGTACTTGCCACACCGGGCCGATGCTCAGTCTCCCTGCGATGGAAACCCTCGTGGCCGGCTGCTCTTCAGCCCGTAACCCCTCCCAGCCTCCGTTCCCTAGCGTCGGCTGGTGGTACCTGTGCCGCCCCGCCTGTTGAAGCCCCTCGCTCTGAAGCCCCTTGAAGAAAATGTTTTCAGTGCTGGTGCCCTTCCTACCAGATGTGCTCTGGTCATGAACAGGAGGACTGGAGCCGTTGGTAAAGCAGCTGAACGCAGAGTCTCTTTTGCCTGCAGGTCCAGTGAGCGGCTCTGCACTGCCGATGTATTTGGTTGGGGAAAGACGATCTGGTGGGAAAGGATGAGAGGGACGGTCCAGTCTCTCCATGTTGTTCACTGAGCTGAACTGACTGGTGAGCTGACGCTGAGTGTTCTGTTCCCCTTGAGTGGACAATTCTTTGGACCTGGTTTGTAAAGTCAGCCAAACATTTAACTTTAATATTTACTCAAATGACAGAATATAATTCCTGCTGTTTTTAATGCAGAGAAACAGGAAAGGAGAACTTTAAATCTGCACCTTGCTTCATGTTTTGGCTGCCAGACTGGTGCCGGGGTGGCCTCTCTCCCAGCGGGCTCTGTCTCCTCTTCTGTCAGCTTGGAGGAGTGCCAGGAATGGGGCCGCGAGCCTGGATCATTCTTTCTGCAAGGCACAGAGCAAACAAAACAGTTTACACTATCACACGGGAGTGTTTGACATTTAAGCTTCTGCGCTGTTTTCCAAACTCTTATGAGCAGACGGAGGAGACGAGTTTCAAACACATATAATTCAGCTGAGTGGGTTTTTTGCCCAAAATAAAAAACTTTAACTTGATGAAAGATGAACTCCCCAAAGTCTGCGACTCTTACCTTTAAATTTCAGTACAGAATTTGAGTTTGGTTCGTTCATTAAAAATATAATTTGCACTGAAATATTTTTTTTTTGACCTATGAATCAAATTTGATCAATCTTTCTTATATTACAAACACAGATTCCCACCAAACATCACATACCCTTTGAAGCGGTTCTTCCTGGAGAGCATGTTGAAAGAGAACGTGATTACTAGATAATACACACTAATTTAAATGATGTTAACTCAAACCTAATAATAGCACTTGATCTGGCTGAACATCACACGACTGGAAACAACTTTAAAACCAAAACCTTCAAAAACAAAGGAACAAATCACAACTAAAGTCGGACTAGCAACATTTCTGAGGGAAAAATACAAAGGAACACAACACAACATGAAAGCTCAGGGACCAACTCTGCTTCATCACAAACTACCAGCAATCACAACAGGACACGACTCAGTGATGGTACCTCATAGAGCTGCGCAAAATCTTGGTTAGAAAGCTCCTTGCCACGTGAACTTCGGTTTCTGACGGCATTGTGCGTGGCGATACAACATCAACCATTTTAGGCCTGATGGGTGGTGAGTAAAAGGGGAAAAAAAAGAAAGTGGGAGGTGGACATGTCGGCATCAAACTTCAACAGAAAAACATCAGAAAGCTGAATCGTTCTTCTTTCTGAAGAAAGAATGGAAAAGCAGTGAGATGGAGGGCTGGCCAGGAGGGTCAGGACAGAAACTTACTTCACCAGGATACTTCTGAAACTCTCTCAGCTTTACAAAAACACTACAAGGGGGGGACCACCCACTGCCCACTGGTGTTAGGCTGAAACAAAGCAAGGCGGCCCAGTTTAGATGAACTTTAATTACAGCTAAATAATGAGGACAACTGGAATCATTTAAAAGCTACAGGTCTGCACTTTGATCCAGAATCATGTCTGAAGCCCAAGCAGGCAGGTATGCACCCCCACACCTCTATAATTGTGAAGAGCCTTCACAACAGGAGCAGGAGACAGACCTGTCACAGCCATATGGCTCGTTCAGAGCTTAGCTGCTTAGCTTTTAGAAAAATAAGACGGACGTAAAGTGGATCCACTGTAACCACGACCTCCTTCACATACAAGTGATTGGGTTCATTTCTTTAAAAACAGAATAACAGCTCCTGAAGAGGACAAACTTTAAAACCTCTGGTTGGGACTCTTCCCGAATTCCCAGAGTTCAAATGTCGATCGGGGTGAAATCTCTCGTCTAAACGAGACGTAAGTCACCCTGATTGAAACGCTAACCCTGCCAGGTCGTGATGGAGACGCTGCATTCTTTCAGAGGAGGAATGCAGGGAGGTGTTTTCCCTCCCTGCCGTAGCCTTGCTTTAAGTGGGACATCTCTGTTGGCCATCTAGCAGGAGTCAGACAGTCTCCCTGTCACATCTTTCTCTGATTTCTGACTTCTTTATTTACTCGTGATTGATTTTCAGCATTAGTTTGCTGTTATAGTGACTAAATAAAGTTTCTGGTATTCATGAAAAGCCAAACAACCAAAGCAAAGTATCCAAAACAAGAGATGGGGTTTCCCAAAAACCTTCCCTGCCTCTGTTCACCGTGACACAAAGTGAGAGTTGCGTTGCCTCCAAACAACCTCCTGCACAATGGAAATGCAAATGTCCCTTTTTCTAAAGCGCTGAGGGTCTATTGTCAAGGGACACAGCTGCTCTGTCACAGATATTCCACAGGGGAGGAGACGCCGCCGCTCGCTCCCAGGAAACATGAGCTGACGTCGAGCTCATTCAGGAAAGCATGAAACCAAAACGCAGCTGACCCAGTTGGCTGTGAGTGAATCTGTTATTGAGAGGATTCATTAAAGGTGAAGGAAAGACAACATATTTGTAAAGAGCAGAAACAAGAGAACGGATATTTCTCTACTCCACAAAAAACAATGTGGGGAAATCTAAACTTCAACTACTGCATTTCAAGATGTCAACTAATCCAAGTAATGATTTGAGTAGATTATTTTCAGCACATTCAGTGAGATTTCAACCAGTTTAATCCGTCTGTATTTTGAAAACACGAAGGTAGATTGATGCAGGAGAATGAAGGAGATTTACCCAGATGTGAGCATATAATTGAATAATGATGATTTCAGAAAAGGTTTTAAATATTCTTACTGTCCTGGCAGATTCAGTTTTAGAATATAAATAAATCACCACGAGCTACTTGTTACTCTTTCTGAGATGAAGCAGCAGCGTGGTCACTCACCCACCCTGTGAAACTTTGTGCTCTATGACAGGTTCAGAAAGGACACTTCCACTTCACTTGTCCTCGGTCGACTCCTTCAACACTCGAGCACAGAAAGAAAGATGCACTTTGACACCACAGCTCCCACCCGGCTGACAGAAACGAGTGCTGAGGAATCTGGCAACTCCATGACTGAGGAGCCACTGACTCCCTCCACCTCCCCACCTCCGTCTCCCCCTTGGTATGATCTCACACACACACACACACACACACACTCCACTGCAGAGGAGATTTCCTCCTCAGGGATTATTGAGGGGGATTTGAGACAAGGGGGAGGAGTTATTGTCCTGTCCCACGTCCTTGCTGTAATCTAGTGTTTGGACTGCGATGGGGCGTCAACACCACAACAGCTCACTTTGTCACAAAGACAAATACAGGATATAAAGTACGGGATGATCGAGAACGTCACTCTGTGGAGCTCAAAGGCCCAACTATCCACACATCTTCTAGTTTAAATAGAGAAGGAAAAAGGAAGTGGTGTGAATCCTGTAGACTAATAAACCAACGAACAAACAAATGAATCCATCAGTTTTGTCTGTAACTTCATCTTGAACATTTCTTTTCTCCAAACAGGTGCAGCAAGAACGTCTCACATTTCAAACCCTGATCTCAGAGACTTTCCTGCTTAAATAAACAAAAACTAATCATGATCAGATTTAGATTTTTGGGTGAATTGTGACGCTGCTGCTGCATCTCGTCCGTTATCATCACGAAGTCTCAAACAGAATTTATTCCATCATCGTCGTGTGTTTCACAAACCAGTTTTCTCTATTCTACGTCTCCTTCAGTGTCCTTGTGGAGAAACACAGCACAGACAGGAATGTTCGGCCGGGGTCAGCGTCTGTTTTGAGAGATACCAGCCAATGTCAGACTGAGAGGGAGGAGGAGGAGGCAGATACCAAGCGGCTCCTTCACCGTGAAATAACTGCTTCACTGAGGGGAGGAGAAGCTGGGAGAGAAGTCAGAGGTCACGTGATCCACTGAGGCCTGGACGACGATGTGAGTTTAAGTTTTCACAAGGTTTTCAGGCTTGTACTCCAGAGAGAGTGCAAACACTTCCCTCCCTCGCTGACACCGTCATTATCACTTCGTCTCGCTAGATTCCTGAAATTCTCAATCCTCGTATTTACTCAAGAACATGAACAAACAAAATGTCCTGGTTGTACAGAACCGATGCACACTAAGTAATAACTGATGTTCAGTAAGTTGATAACTCCCTCGCATCTTCCTCCTCATCCCGCGGCTCAGCTGTGACACGTGTTGCTGAATCACCAGCTTGTTGGCAGCGGATCCAGCAGTGGCGGTGGCATCAGCCCGCACTGAGCCCTAAACACAGCCGCACAATAGAAAACGCCGGCGTCATCACAGCTGGGCTTATCGGTGTGTCACTGCCTGGACCGGCCACAAAAAGAGGAGGGAGGCAGAAATGTGTGACGGAGAAAGTACCGGTCTTTGATTACCTGGAGACAACAAACAGCTGGAATCTCTGGCTCAGCGATAACATTCAGACCGCTTCTTCATTTTATTTAGTTAGCTGACGTTAACTCAAGGTTTCTGCAGGTTTCAACAAGTTCATTTAAAACTTTGAAATCGTTTTTTTAGTCCATAATGAATGAAAGATATGACGGAACATCAGAATATCACGTTGGTCGAGTTTGTAGTTTTATTACAGCGCGTTCATATCTGGATAATTTAAAAAAGAAGTACAAGAACCCACAGAGACATCACAAACCAATCAAATAAAATCTCACTTTTAAAGTTGGGGAGAAGCATTAATTGAATATTTACTTAATTAAGACAGATGGTATTTATGTATTAATGATATCGAATCACAGGATTTGGTCCAAAATGTTTTCTCAGTTGACACACACACTCACACACAAACACACACACTCACACACAAACACACACACACACACACACGTGAATGCTCTAAAAATGATTTAAATCCGTAGTCGACAATCAGCTGCTTTCAACCTGTGTGAGTGTGTGAGTGAGATAACAGTGATTTACCACACACATGATTTACCTTGTAAATGTACTCTACTCACACACACACACAGATTTAGCTTCAACAGTTTACCTGCACTAAAGCTGTCCTCCATCCTTTTCCTCACCGTCACATAAATCCTCAGGATATGAAAGAAAACAGCAGAAACTCCCTCAGGCAGTTTGTCAGCTTTCTTTCTGACCGTGAGTAAAACCAGTCGCTGTCTTTTAAACTGTATGTGTCGTCCACGTAAAGAAAACCTGCCGTTATCTCAAAACTCGTCCACCGCTTCCTGATCTAATCCCATTTGTCAGGAAACCAAATGATTGAATCGCAGGAGATGAAATAATGCAGAGGCAGAGACAGAGGGAGAGAGACGGGGAAGAGGAAATACCTGAGAAGTGAATGATCTTCTCTTTATCTTCTAAAAACCAAACATGTCCAGAGAGAGAGGAGAGAGACACAGACAGGAGCGCCCACTCTGCAGCCAAAGCCCCTGAAAACAATAGGCTCTGCTGATATGGCCTATCCCACTAAGTAGTGTCAACTCACCTAGGCAACACGGACCGTACCACTCCTCCTGCAAACAGGGGAGGACGCCAGGGTCGAAGCAGCTCTGTGGACGCCTCAGTGTCCCCTCGCAGACAGTTTTTAGTGTCCTGTACAGATATGATCACCCGGTTGCTCAGTGAACGATACTTGGTTCGAGTATTTACTGCGGCGGAAGCGATTTGTTGAACGTCAGCGTGATTCCACCTTCTCTGTCTGTTGACTCAACCCACTCTGCAAAGCTAAACCCAGGACTGTGGCTTTGCAGCTAGTAATTGGATTCAGGCTTAAAGACGTCAGTGACACATGTAGTAAAAAGTAAATTAAATAAACTGTAATTCACTCAGCAACATTTAAATTCTATTGTGTAATAAGGCTTTTGATTTAACCTTTTAAATCTTGATTTACCCTCAGATTTCCTCCTGTTTTCTTGTGGCTGTTTACTTTACACCGACTCAACCAATGGGTCGTAGTGATTAATTAGTCTTTTAAATGATTTATCAGTCAAAACTAAGAAGCATTGTCTTTTTCCAGCTGCTTCAGTTTGAGAATTTGTCACTTTTCCTTTCAGAAAATTCAGTTCCTTTGTTTTTTTTGGATCAAGGTTCATTATTGGCATAAAAGTTCAGTGTGTAAGATTTAGGTGAAAAAATCTGTTGTTAGAAATTGAATATAAAATAATCCTAGTGTTGTTTTCTTTACCCTTTATATTCAAATCCTTTATATTTAAATACTTTATATTGACTTCAGGAGCAGGTCTTTTTATGACAACAGCAGGTTTCCACAGGTTCTCTCATGTGTGGAAGTGAGGGGTATTCAGCTGCAACATGAAACTTCACCACTAGATGTCACTAAATTCACACTGAACCCTTAATGCATCTTAAACGGAAACGGAATTATTGGAATAATGAGGAATAAAAAGTGATGTCACAAACAAAGAGCGGACACGAAGCAGAACACAAACACCACTTGATTATGTCATGAAGATAATTGAAGTATTGCATAATTCAGCAGCCTCTCAACACACTTTATTTACTTCTATTGACAGTAGATTTTTTTTAACTATATCCTAGATTTCTCACATTGATCGTACGGGGTCTTGTTTTGATCCGTACATTGCTGTCGTCATCTGAGTGTCGCGTTCACTGAATCATTATCTGACGTGTGGAATAACAGTGTTGGCTGAGGCCTGACCGCCTCCACAATACCCGCTTTTGTTTTACTCTCAGGGGCAAACAAGCAGCGAGAGGCCCACGTGTGAGGCTGTCAGGCTGGGTCTGCCTCAGCTGACCCCCCCCTGATTAGAAAATGACTGGTTGGTGAAGAAAATATAATTTAGGAGGTTTTTAGACAGAATTTAATTTATTGTTTTAATGAATTTAATGAAATATGCAGATATTGTGAAATGAAAATAAAATGTTTGTATTTCTCAGGTATTCAAACGTGTGTATCTGCTGTTTGCGGTACCTTCGGACCACCAGGGTCAGGGTCTTGTGCGAGCTCTTCACCAGGCAGATGGCCTCCTGCCGGGAGCCGCTGAGGGGAACGGCGTTGACGCTCACCATCTCGTCTCCAGCCAGGAGGCGGACGGCTGCTGCCAGGCTGCCCTGCTCCACCTGAACTCACACCCAGAGACGTCAGGTACAGTTCGTAATGAGTCACAGAGTAGAGCACGTTGTCTCAACTGTTCAGTGTCAACGTGCATTTATCTTTAACAAATAAAACAGAACAGCAAAGCATTGTGGACCTTTCACTTCAGTGATTTCCTCCACGTCCTCCAGGGGAACCTGGGGTGGACAGCAACACGAGCGCTCTGATGAAAAATTAAACTCTGCAGCGGCTGTAACCTGAGCTGGACGACGGCTCCATGTGAGCTGCGGTTCACAACAGCACAACAGGCTCCTGCTAGTTTCACAATAAGCAGGGTTGTGGGTTCAATTCCCAAGATAAAGTGCCTTTTTATGAAGGTTTATCCTCAAGTATTTGTTGAGATATGAACTAAAAGCTCTCAGATGCTTATTCTGATGCTTCAACGGGCACTTTTGAACCTGATGTGTAATATCTCACACACCAGTGTTGTGATGTGTGGGGGAACACTTCAATATTTCAGACGCTGGAAGGGTTCAAATTCTGCACCTTGAATCTAATTCAGGGGTGAGGAACATTCACACTCTCATCCGAAACTCTTCCTCCGATCCTCAGCAGCACAAGACAAGACTCTGCTTTCTGACAAAATTAGGAAAATGATGAATAACTGGAGTTTTAGTTATTTAATCCTTCAGTTCCAAACTATTGAGATATTGTTAATTAAAACCTGGACTGGTTTCAAAACTGGTACAAACCGTTACCTTGGTGATGACCAGCGGCTCCCGGTGCTCGGTGCCTCCCCTCAGAGTGAAGCCCCAGGGTGCTTTGCCCCGGAGCAGCACTTCCACCAGCTCCTCGTCCTCCTGCTCCTCTTCCTCGTCGTCCTCTTTCCTCCGCCGGCCCGCGCCCCGCCACTTATCCACCTCTCTCCACCATCTCATCCTCCCTGCTGAAACTCTCAGGTCATCCATGGCATCCATGACGCCTCCGGCTCAGTGGGCGCCATCAACATCAGATCAGTCAGACAACATGAACGATGAGTGAGCAGGAGGTGTTTATTACCATTAGACTGCACTGATGGATTTATGAGTTGATCAACAGAACATTTATGAGCAACTCTTCTGATAACTGATAATATGATGTGAGAAGTTTCCATTTTTTGAGAATTTATTTGTGTTTTGTGTCAGAATAATGTGATTTAATCACCAAATAAAAAGCGTTTAAAATGTGGCAGCTACAAATTAAACAAGACATGTAAACAACAGGTGAAGCTGATTATAATTCAACTTATAATTTTAAATTTAAGAGCTTCAACTTACCTGTGAGTAATGTTCTGTGCACCAAAGCTGCAAGCAAAGGTCCAAGAGAAATAGAAAACAAGAAACAAGAAACAAGAAAGAAAAGAGAAAGAAAAGAGAGGACTGACTGTGTCTCTTACTCTGTGTGAGGCTCCAGCAGGTGATGGCAGCCACTCTGCTGTTCTGTCCCCCGGTTCTTCCCCCCCCTCCCTCATGAGGAGGCTCTACCGCCCCCTGCCCGACACGACCCGCTCCCTCCATGGAGTCATTGCTCCCACTGCTGGAGACGTGCAGCATCAGCATCAAGGTGCTTCAGGTGAACTTCACTTCTCTTTTATTTCTGTCTTTCTCTCTTATAATAATAATACAATAATAGTTTAACTGTTAATTATCACCATTTTAATGTGGCGTTGTTAATATTGACCTTCTTTTATATTTCTAATGGACTAAGCCTATTTCTGAGGGAGAATACACACACACACACACACACATACACACATACGCACAAGAATATCAGCATAAAATAAACAGAGTGAAGATTCAAGACTTTATTTCCATATCAATAAAAGAAAGACTTAAATTACTATATCCAAGCCCTTAAAGATAATTAAGGTAATTAAAGTATTTTTACAGTATAAAGAAAGTAATTAGATCTCCACATATAGAATGTATAGAATGTGTAGGTCGCACACTAACATCTGATGAGGATAATCAGCAGTGAGCTTTCCTGCTTTACTTGTTTTATTTCATTTCATTAAGACACATCTGGGTTCTCCATGGCAACAGGTGTGTGTGTGTGTGTGTGTGTGTCGAGGTGTGGATGGTGGGTGTGTCAGGTCTGATCAGACTTGACGCCTCCACCTGACAACTCTGCTTTGTTTTCAGGTCACGTCAGGAGAAGAAGCCGCCTCTTCACGAACGCCAAGAACCAACCACGTAGGAATGAATTCTTTTGTTGGTTTTTGCATCCATAAAGTAGCTTCCTGTTCAAAGTGCTTCACAAGGAAACTCAAACAAGTCTGAAAAAAAGATGTTAGTTAAAGAGGTGAGAGAAACAGATTGAATGTAATATTCTGTACAAGGTGCAACTTTCAAGGTATTCAAAGTACAGGAATATAGATAGTAATAATGTTTACAGTGTAAACACAAGATATACAGGTCAATAGTTTCACATTAGACATTGAATTGTACAGATAGTAATAATACTAAACATAATACTACAACCACACAGATTTAGATTGTTATGTATTTATTAGACAATTAGTCTGAGATAGATAGATAGATAGATAGATAAAGAGATAGAGACATAGATGGAGAGATAGAGAAATAGATAGAGAGAAAGGTAGATAAAGAGATAGATAGATAGATAAAGAGATAGACATAGATAGACAGATGGATAGATAGAGAGATAGATAGATAAGTGACATCACTATCTTGATTCAAAGTTTGCTGGTTGTGCACATTGTTCCTACAATAAAGTTTTTTTTACATAATAATAATAGAAATAAAGCCACCGCCTCAAACTCCCCCTCCGCTGACACAATTAGTGAAGAACGCAGATGTGCCGACACGGCTCAGTTATTAATCGTCGCTCATCCTCTGCACGGACAGAAGCTGCAGGAGTTGTCAGACGTCCAGCTCATGTAAGTACAAGAGTTTTTCTTGTCTTCAGACATTTTAAATGACTGAGAAAAAAAAAAGTTTTCAAACAATTATGCAGCGTTTGAAATTTTGATTAGATAAAACTGGAATATGAGACTGATTAACAGTTTCACTGTAGAAGCAGATGTGACGTTTACTGTCTGAAAATCTCTGTGTAACAGAGAGAAGCAGCAAACAAAACTGCTTCCTGTGAAAAGTAAAAACCTTTAAATCTGTTTTTCTGACACAAGAAGTTCGTCAGTGCTTCATTAAACAAAGTTCCGCAGCCTCTTCTAACTTTAAAACTCATAACGGTCAAAACAAGCAGCTGATGTTTAGCCCATGTTAGATTTTAATCTTACACTGAGTGCTCTGCCTGTCAGATGTTTTTCCTCCATCTTGTCAAACTGGTTTAACTGAAACCTAAACGGGCGCCTCCCTGTTTTTATTCATTGTAGTGTATCATCATCATCATCATCATCATATACTAGATAAACACAGAGGAGAGGACATGTGGAGCTCCTGCTCTGGTAAGAAAAACCTTATTTTCTTTATTCTACATCTTCTTAGTGTTGCAGTTTTATTCTTGTAGTAAATGTCGACCCTGTCTCCTGATCGATGTTCCCACAGACAACCACCCGTCAGGCTTTGACTTGAGCCAGGGGCTGGACGGGGGCCACGGGCCTCGAGAAGGGGACAACATTCATGGAGAAGACCAGAGAAAAGGCGGCCATGAAGGTTCTCATGGCGGAGGAGGCGGCCATGGCGGAGGAGGCGGCCATGAAGGTTCTCATGGCGGAGGAGGTGGCCATGATGGTTCTCATGGCGGAAGAGGAGGCCACGTTGATGATCATGGTGGAAGAGGAGGCCATGGTGATGATCATGGTGGAAGAGGAGGCCATGTTGATGATCATGGTGGAAGAGGAGGCCATGTTGATGATCATGGTGGAAGAGGAGGCCATGGTGATGATCATGGTGGAAGAGGAGGCCATGTTGATGATCATGGTGGAAGAGGAGGCCATGTTGATGATCATGGTGGAAGAGGAGGCCATGTTGATGATCATGGTGGAAGAGGAGGCCATGGTGATGATCATGGTGGAAGAGGAGGCCATGGTGATGATCATGGTAGCGGAGGCTGCCAGGACCAGGACCATGGGAACAGACACAGCCCCGATCGCCAGAAAGACCACAGCCCTCGTCGTCATCGTCGCCATCGTCGTCGTCATGGGAGTGGTGGTGGGAGCCCTGGTCGCAACAGTGGTGGAAGTGGCAGCGGTGGCGACAGTTGTGAAAGTGGCAGCGGTGAGAGCGGTGATGACGATCGCGGCCATGGAAAACATGGGCACAAACACAAGAACAAGCACGGCAAGGGGCATGGGCGTGGTCATCATCATGGACACGGGAGATGGTAGAAAGGTGAGACCGAGATTTGAATTTCATAAACGTCCAATCATTTGAGAATTTCTCTGTTTTCTCAACGTTTTGTTTCTCGCGTTTCAGGCCTCGACCAGATTGAACCAGAGACCTGCACTGAACTATGGGATGTGGAGTATTTTGCCCGTCGTCATCATCACAGCGTCGTCCTCTGGAAGATGAAAATCCAACAAAGCACGATGTTGTTGATGAACTGTGCTGCAGAACAATGACGTTGACCCTGTGTCACTGCTCTTCAATAAAATGTTTTAAAGACAAACACAATCTTCCATCTTTTTTATACTGAATCTAAGACTGAACTGAAACACAACTGAACGCTGGATATTACCCACGATCCTCTGCTTCTAGAACCAGAGGAGCTGCGGCTGTAAGAAATTGTGTCCCGCCTCCTTCTCACTGTGTTTTCATTGAGCTCAACGTGAGCCAGTGGTGGAGGAAGTACTCATGCATTTTACTGAAGTAAAAATACACAAAAAGGTACTTCAGTCAAAGTGAAGTTACCACTAGAGTTGCCTTCTACTGCCACCATGTTGTCATTATGTGGTATTACAGGTGTGAGCTTCCCTCACGTGAACCAGTGTCTTGTCTGTTCTGGGTCATTTGAAGACTGATTTAAACTGGAGCAGAGCAGCAGGTGGAGTTGAACCAATGACAACGTGGTGGAAACGTTCAGGACGTGTGAGGACTCCACCCAGTAGGCAAGGCACAAGTGTCAAGCAGGTTCAGCAACACTGGAAACCAGACCTGTGTGGCGACTTCTGTTTTGACACTTCAGAACGAGGTCTGTGTTTCTTCTGCTAAATTAAACAAAAGCTCCTTAACGACGTTTTCAGCTGAGGTTGAATTCATGTGGACATGGACTGCACAGAGGGATTTTACTGGGAATCTTTAAATTCAGACTTTTTGTCTGTAACCTGCTGAAGTGAAGCTGCACCATCGACATTTTTTTTTCAATGTTTTGCCGCTCGTGCTCTGAGTGTGTCACTGCCCACACTGGAAACTCTTGACAACTGAGGCTGAGTGGAAATGGGGACCTCGGTGGTGTCTGGAGTCAGGACTCCAAGAGGGGTTCTCTGCCTGCTCCTGCTCCTCCTGCTCTGCTGCTTTGGAGGGAAATGTGAGCTGCAGGAGTCAAAACCTTTAGCGCCAGACAACCTTCCCTCCGCCAAACCTTTCCCCGATCAAATCAATGAACCGCAGGCCTTTCCCGAGGAGGAGAGGGCCAACCTCCCTGTGTTCACTATGGACTACCCTCGCATCCAGGTCCCCTTTGAGTTTACTCTTTGGATACTGCTGGCCTCCTTTGCCAAAATTGGTACGTCTGGCTGAACCACGTTGTTTGTGCATGATGTAATTGTTCAGCCGAGAGGCAAATCTTTTCATTCTGTCTCCGCAGGTTTCCACATTTACCAAAAAATCACCATCTGGATCCCGGAGTCCTGCCTCCTGATCACCATCGGCCTCGTGGTCGGCGCCATCATGCACTCGGTCAAAGAGGAGCCCCCCGCTGTGCTCGACTCCAACGTCTTCTTCCTCTACATGCTCCCGCCCATCGTCCTCGACAACGGCTACTTCATGCCCACGAGGCCGTTCTTTGAAAACCTGGGCACGGTGCTGTGGTACGCCGTGGTGGGAACGCTGTGGAACAGTATCGGCATCGGGCTCTCTCTGTTCGCCATCTGCCAGTTTGAGGTGTTTGGAGTTCAGGATATCAACCTGCAGGTCGGTGACAGGACGGGGGGGCGGGGGGCGGGGGGATATCAGAGCATTCATTGGCTTAAACTGTGACAGAGGAGGAAAGTGCTTTCTTCTGATTGAAAGGTCAAAGGTGACGTCTTGCGTTAGTCTTTTGTGATGTGACACTTCCACTTATATATGTTGTGTTATGTATACTTGGATATTAATCCCTTATTGTTCCTGACCATTTAAACCAAAGCAACATCCGCCTTGTAAATAATCATCACATGTGTGCATAAGACAGTTTCCTCAACTGGATACACCAACTATTGTAAATGTACCTAATGATGGACTTTATTCATCTCACTTTATTTCCCAGGAGAACTTGCTGTTTGCCTCCATCATCTCTGCCGTGGACCCTGTGGCTGCTCTCAATGTGTTCGAGGACATCGGGATCAACGAGCAGATCTACATCGTCATATTTGGCGAAGGACTCTTCAACGACGCTGTCACTGTGGTGAGTGCAGGAGACGGGAGACCTGGAAAACCTGACTCTCGATAATCGAGGCTCATTTCTGAGAGGTTTGATTTTGAATCAGGAATCTGAGAAAGATTTCACACACGTCTGTTTCACCCGCCGGCTTTTTAGTGACACAGTTGTTTGTGATTTGACTGAAGCTGCATGAAACTATTTAAACTTTGATAACGTCTCCGCACAGTGTCGGGGTCCTGTGCGTGTGTGACACGCTGTGGTTTGCTCCTGCAGTTTTCCCCTGTGTCTCGTCGGGCCAGTTCCTCGCTGTTAAAAGGGAATGTCGAGTCATTGCTAACCCGCCTTTGCTTCGGACGAGTTTCACCCGAGAGTTTCACTCATCACCTCCTGGCACTGACAGCGTCAGCCTGAGCCAGAAATAAATTAAACTCAGTTGTTGAATCGGACGAGATTCTTGAGTGTTTGAGTTTAACTTGTTTTACAGAATATCTCCAGTTTATCGTCTTTGTGGGTCAAAGTTGAAGCTCAGTAGAAACCATGTGTCCTCCCTCTCCTCAGGTTCTTTACAGCATGTTTTCCTTCTTGGCCAACCTGCCCATCGTCGAATCAGGCGACGTGTTTCTGGGGGTGGCCCGTTTCTTCGTGGTGGGCGTCGGCGGCGTCCTCTTTGGCCTCCTATTTGGATTTGTGGCGGCATTCACCACCCGCTTCACCCACAACGTCCGTCACATCGAGCCCCTCTTCGTCTTCATGTACAGCTACCTGGCGTACCTGGTGGCTGAGCTGTTCGCCATCTCCAGCGTGTTGGCGTAAGTGAAGCACAAACACAGATCAGACAATCGGATATCCACTTAGCTGCTTCTCACAGTGATGGAGGAAATGAGCCTTTAGCCTCAAGACTCTTAAAACAAGTGCAACTTGTACGAACCTGCTCCTCTGAATAGTTCTCCACCCTGCGAGTGTGTGGAGGCGGGAAATGTGTGAGGTCTTTTTCATTGTTGTTGTTGTTCTTTGGTCTGATAGCAGAGATTTGTTCAGGTCACAGATACACAAACTAATACACTTAAATATACGGTAAATATTCTTCACTATATATTCTCCTGGTAACGTTTATTTAGTATAAGAAATTAAATAATGTACTCAAGTAATAAAATAATAGCTAAAAGCTTCTTTAGAATTATAATTTGCCTGTAACCTTTGCACTTGTTAGCTGAAGTGGATCAATACATAGAATCAAAGTATTCATATATATATGATATATATATCAGATAGACATGATCTCCCTCACACGCGTGTTTTGTTTTCTGTGTGCAGCATAATCACGTGTGCCGTAACCATGAAGTACTACGTGGAGGAGAACGTGTCTCAGAGATCCTGCACCACCATTCGTCATGTCGTGAAGATGATGGCCACCATCTCAGAAACCCTCATCTTCTTCTTCCTGGGTGTCGTTACCATAACGACCGACCACGAGTGGAACTGGGCCTACATCATGTTCACGCTGCTTTTTGCCTTCATCTGGCGAGGACTCGGTGAGAGACGTGGAAACAAAGCTCTGCCCCCCCCACCCCCCTCCTGTTTTTAACACTGGACTTTAATCAAACTCTTCCCTGCAGGGATTCTGGTGTTGACGCAGATCGTCAACCCCTTCCGCACCATCCAGTTCACTTTCAAGGACCAGTTTGGACTGGCCTACGGAGGCCTGCGAGGGGCAATCTGCTTCGCCCTGGTCTTCACTTTGCCCGAGACTGTCAACAGAAGGAACCTGTTTGTCACGGCTTCAATCGCCATCATTATTTTCACTGTTTTCATCCAGGTGGGCCCGATATTCACCTCGTGCTTCAAAGTGTTTCATCTAGTCTGAGAGATTCAAAAGACTATTATAAAGTTTAATAAAGTATAACATACACTGATCCTTGTTTTTTAGGGAATCAGCATCCGTCCCATAGTGGAGTATTTAAACATCAGGAGAACCAACAAAGTCCTGACCTCCATCAACGTAGAGATTCACACCAGGGTAACGTACCGCGGCACATGCACGAGAAGAGAAAACGTTGTTGTCTGGGTTGTGACCGTTGTGTCCCTGTGTTGTGTGCAGGTGATGGAGCACGTTGTTTGTGGTATCGAGGACCTGTGTGGACAGTGGAGTCACTACTACTGGAAAGACAAGTAGGAGCCTTTCTCATCTCGTTCTCTATCTGGATTTAAATCGTGGTCTCCTCTAATATGCACTGATGCGTCTCCTCCTCAGGTTTAAGAAGTTCAACGATCGTATTTTGAGGCGTATCCTGCTCCGACACAACAAGGCCGAGTCCAGCATCGTGTCCCTGTATAAGAAACTGGAGCTGCAGAACGCCATCGACCTCCTGGACACGCCTCTGGGGGACCTCAGTGCAGCGCCCTCTGTTGTCTCTCTGCAGTAAGTTCGACAGGAAGCAACACAAAAGACAGAGTGTAGTTTAATCAATTAGATTTCAGGTAACGACAACACAGAGAGACACAGTGAAACACAAAGACAGGAAATAACACAGTGATTTGTGTCTCTGTCCACTAAGTGTCAGGGCGAGTGCATCGCGGACACTCAACCTTTATGTTAAATCTAATTTGTCTCCAGCTGATGATGCAGATGGAAAACATCTCCATGATAATTATGAAGCTTTATATTTCATTAGAGTCGCTCGTTCACCGTGCTTTGCTCTCGCCCTCCGATCAGCGATGAGATGGTGGAGGCGTCTCGACCGAAGAGGAAGTTCCTGGCTGCTGACGTGAACAAGATGCACGACATCCTGTCGAAGAATATGTACAAGATCCGACAGAAGGTAAAGTCATCGCCACAACTCCAGAGAAACTTTTCACGAGCACAAATTCTACACTTCTTCAGCTAGAAACTACAGTGTGTGTTTGTGTGTGTGTGTGTGTGTGTGTGTGTGTGTGTGTCTTTGTAATCCCACCAAACATCTCTCAATGTATTCCAGACGATGGCGTACACCAACAAGTACAATCTGCCCGACGACAGCCGAACCAGGGAGATTCTGATCCGCCGCCACGCGAGCATCAGGCGAAGCCTTCGTGCAGAAAGTTTCCGTGAGGTTTGTTCTTGTTTGTTTTTGCAGACGTGTTTGCGTCGCTTTGTTTTTCCGGGCCTTGACTCTTCCTCCTCTTCCAGTCGGAACAAAACCTCCCCAGGTCTCAGAGATACTTCTCCCTCCAACCTGGAGCAGATCTGGAGTCAGCCTTTCCCCTCAGAAGACGAAGTCACGGTGAGTTTACAGGAATTTGATTTGTTTTCCCAGATGAATAAATCACAGAGACATGACTTCATGATCTCCAAATATTATTTTAATATTCAAATCTTTGAGTTGTGTTAGGTGGTAGTGATCTGGACCGTCTCTCAGCTCGTCTCCAGGCGAGCGGTGCGTCGCCCCGCTCCTCCGCCCGCTCTCTGGTTTCTCGGAGATTGAACACCATCAAGGAGGCAGGAAGTGCTGGGACACGGCCAGCTGCGTCTGCTGGGCCGCGATCTCCATCAGACACTTCGGACGAGGGGGGTCCAGGGGGTTCCAGCTTCAGAGCCAGGAGAGGTCCCGTTCCTGTACCCAGGAGACGCAGCTCAGAGCGGGCAGAGGGAGACGAAGACCCTGCCGACCCTCAGCTTCCAGGAAGAGGAGGCGTGGAAGCAGCGCGTCCTCCGCAGCTACCGCCGCCTCATGGCTGGGTACCTGAGAACCAGGAATCAGGAGAAGCTGAGGCAGGAAATCCTTTACTCAGAACCTTGTCACATGGGCCTCGAGGTTCAGGGAGATCATGATGGTCACAGGAAGTACACCTCCATCCTCGGAGCTGAAATTTGAATATTCTGAACTCAACCAGTTGTTTCATTTCCACCTCTTGTGTATATAAGATAAAAACTGCGATGCCACGTTCTGTATAGTACACGTGTAGGAAATATTTAAAATGAGAAGACAGTATATTGTCTACAAGTGAGTTTTATTTTTTTAACAGCAGGATTTTTTAATATTGCGAAAGTATGAAAATAAATCTCAACAAACCTCAACTCTCCTGTCTTGTGGTAAAACGCCACAATTCTCTTCACTTCAGATCCAATTACACGACGACATTAATCCATAACTAACTGAATCAGCCTTTGTGAGTCTTCGTCACGTCCACGAATCTGTAAATATTCCAAATTTCCATTTATGCTTGAAAATATTCTTCTGGCGTTTGCTGGTTATTTATATTCACCATAACTCTCCTGTCCAATTCAGCAGATGGCAGCAACACTGGCTCCACAGTGGCTGCAGCTCAAATTAGCAGCAAGTGGAAGGTTGAGCCAATGAAAGTGAAGTTAAATCACTGAAACAAGTTTGTTTGAAAAGAGGAAACAGCTGAAGATGTTCAGCTTGAACACTTGACCTGCGGATTCCACTCAAACTACACAGAGTTTAAAAAACGCAGAGTTTTAGTAATAATGTTAAAACACTTTTCAAAAAACATTTACAAAGTTCTTCAAAAGTAAAAATACAGAAAGATAAATAAAAAGTGGCCTTGTTGTTGTTGTTGCTCTATTTCTATGTGATATTGAATTAAATGTTGAATTAGTGTAATTTGACATTTGTGTTTTAATTCAACATTGAATACGTGAATATTAAGAATCACAATTCATTTTTAATTATCAATAAATAAATGAATAATAATTAAACTTCAGTCATTTCCTTCATCTGCCTGTTGACCAATCAGGATGAAGCGACCTGTTGACCTCTGACCTCAGAGAGCATCACGGGAGATCGCTGTTAGCATTGTAGCGGCTAATGCTGAAGCGCCTGTAGTTTGTTAAAAACAGAAGCAGAACTCGTCGTTTTTTAACTTTAAAGAGTTCAAACAGGAATAAAAACTAAAACCGGGACCGAGGATATAAGTAGTCAAGGAGCCGAGGAGGAAGTTTGCGTCACGTTAATCACCGGAAACAGGCTTTTTTTTCCAGCTAGCACGAGTTTAGCTTGAGTTTAGCATCCAGCTGCGGAAACAGATGTTGCCGACTGACGTCACCCGCTCAGGTGAGGTCACTGTGTTTCATTTGAACGTCACCTGGAGAATAGTTTAGCTCTGTGACGTGTTGAAAGCGTCACACTCTTCTTGTCGCTGTCGTGTTGGTGTCTCGGGTTAGCCTGAATGCTAATGCGTGTTTGACTCTGTGGAGTTTTAAACGTCACATTCACAGGTTGAACGCAGAATTCCCTTCATTCTGCAGCGACTCCTGGTCGTGGATCTGTTCGTGGATCTGTTCGTGGACCCCGGTGTTGTGTTGCACCATTCAACCCGTGCATTTAGAACCAGGCCGAGCGCCCACAGGTGCAATAAAACCCCGCAGAGAGGAGCACTAAACAATCCCTGTTCACTTTAATGTCCAGTTTTATTAGAGCGCCCGACTCTCTGTCCGCAGCCAGGATCATGTTTCAAAGTTTACATCTTTATGTCTGAGGCACAGAGAGGAAGAGAAGCTGTAAGAAAGCTTCTCTGTGCTGCGTGTTGACATGTTCTAGATCCTGGAACAACTTTAATCCAGCTGAGAGGACGAGCACAGTGAGAGGAGTGAGCACTGAAATTCATTTTATAAGCAACTTATCCGCTGACACACAGGGAATGCATTCAATTCGAACAGGAGACGGGTTATTGATTATTTAAATCCAGTTTTCTTGTAATTTTTTAATGTTTATATGGTTTAGGAAACTATATTATCCCAAAAGGAGCAAAGAACTTGAGGCATTCGAAGAAAGTGAAGTTTTGAAATGTCTGTATTAAAAATCTATTATGATTTTTATAGCAAATGGAAAATACTGTTATAAACGTGAGCTTGTCTCCGTTCATTGAAACAAGGCGCAGGAGTAATTCTTCATTTCATAACGAAGTATACATTTCTAACTCTCGAGGCTCATTACACTCTCCACGCTCCGTGTTTGTCTTCATTATTCCTCCTGCACCGCTGCTCTAATTAAAGACGTTCCATTCTGATCATTATTTACTGGAAAGCTCCAACACAGCGTGAAATGAGCCGTGTTTGAAACGGCTAAAAGAAATGTAATAACAAAATAAACACATTGGGAATATTGTGATTAGTAGGAATTATAGATATGAAGAGAAATTAAACCAGGTTAGTTAAACACTATTCCTTGTTTTCTAGTCAGGTTTTCAAAGGTCTAAGTTAATATTTCAAATAAAATCCTCCTCACTCACTCTGTTTGTCTTCCTTTGCTCTTGACGACCTTTTCAATTTTCTCTAAAGTGAATAGAAAACAACAGAACCTCAGTTTATAATGTTAAAAGCTGCTCATGCTCGATAAATGTGATTATTTACTGGACAATAAAATATGATTATTGGCATGAAAAACAGCCGGATCATGAAATATGCATCGTGCTCTTACATCTTTAATGAGGGCAACGGTTTACTGTAACGTGCAAAGACAAGTCTGGGAAGACGGATGAAGACTTAACTCGCAGACTGATTTATTTATTTATAGGTCGGTATCTGCAAACGTCTTGTTTTTACAAAATATACAAGATGCATTTGCGTTTGAATCTCACCAACAAGATGTTCATCTCGAGTTCTCTATGTCTGTTTGTATTTATGATTTTTACCCTCAATTGTCCGCAGGTGTGGACGTTTGTGTGTCTCCACCCTGTGATTCGCTGGTGACCAGGATGTGCCCCGCCCGTCGTCCAGCTGTGTATTGGCTCCAGCTCCGACCCTCAAAACGAGCAGAGGTACGGAGACGGACGGACGAGTAGAAACTGGCTTGACTGGGATTAATGGAATAACAATGAAATGAATGACAACGTTAATTATTTCTGAAAATGCTGCGTGGCTAAAGGAAATGCAGTGTGACGCTCTGTGTGCTCACACTTCTTATTCCATGTGTAATGGATTAAAAAAATAATGAACATGCTCATTAAATACTCTACTTGCGATATGATGACGTTAGTTTATATGTATGTTCTGGGTTTTCATCGTTAGCTGTTTGTATATCTTAGCGTCTTCTGTTGCAGACGTGGATTCAACAGGTTCACGACGGGTCCGAGTCTTTGGTCAAACGTGAATTCATCAGCGTGAGTCCTTCAAACAAAAAACAAAAAATCAACACGTTCTGTCAGAACAGCTTTTAATGCAAAACGCTGAACCTCCTGCCCTCACATGCTTTGAATAGAACCGTCAGAGAAAAGCGCTCAGTGTAAAAAAAAAAAAGCTCAGCACCAAACGCCTGCAATATCTTCGCCTGGAGCAAATTTGCATTCTGATGAAGAAACGTCTTGGTATGTGGGAGGATCTGGCAAACGTCCTGGTTTATGAACGGTCTGTCAGCGGCATGTGAAGCGGCACATACAGGAGACGAGAGGGTTTATTCAGACCGTGTTCTGCTGGAGAGGCAAACAACGGAGGTGGAAATAAAACAAATAGTGTTTTTAAATAACGACGAGGAGGAGCGTCTCCAGTCGTCAGCTTCGATCCGCTCAGAGTCGAGGAGGAGGAGGAGGAGGAGGAGGAGGAGAGGGGGAGTCTCAGGAAACTTCACATCTGAGCTGCTGCTGCTGCTGAGGAGGATTTTAATCTGACTCCCTGTGTTTCAGATATTGAGGAGCATTGAGTGAAAAGCGAGGAGCAGCGATGAATCAAACTGCATCTGTGTCTCATCAGATCGAGTGTCAGCCGGTCAAAGATGTCAAGGTAGGATCCACTTACACTTTCTCCCCTCGTATGTAAACACAACGTATTCGTGCTCAAAGTTTTCACCCTACTTTATTTTAGCTTTCACACTTTCCCCAGAAAATTCAGTTTATCTCTGAGTTAACGAAATGTGTTAACTACAAGTTGGTTTTTCAATTCAAACGTCTCATAAATATGAGAGAAAAATGAAAATGCAGCCGCTCTCTGAATCTCTTTATTTCTTCCGTGAGCTATTTAACTTCGGATTCAGCTTTTTAACTGTCTTTAAAGGGGCGGGGCCATATGACAATTTGTTTAATTCATCACGTTTTTTTGTTTGAGCTCTTAAGTTGTTTTTTTTTTTTTTGGTCAAAGCTCTTTCCTCGGTTTCTGCAGAGCCGGTGGATGTAATGTCAGTTTTAATGCTTCGTGGGACATCATGTCGTTACGCTGGCGTCTGTGACTCTGCCGACTCATTGTTGTGACGGCGATAACTCAAGAACAATAACCTCAGACTTCTCAAAGCTCGTGTGGAGCAGACCTGAGTAGAATCTGCTGCATACATTTTCATATTGATGAGGTTTTTAAAGTGTTTTTTGTGTAACAGGAAGGATGAAGGTTTTTAACAACCTGTTGGAATCAAATCATTTGGAAGCGGAGCTGGAGGATTTCACACGAGCACTGAAATACAGATGTTTTCCTACAAATTATCCAGAGACGCGATGTGTGAGAACACAAACGTCTGAGTCACAGTGAGCGAGTGGGTGTGTTGATGAGGTTTCTCACACGTGACGGACGTGAAACTGAAAGAATACAAATATTTCAGCCGTACGTGCTGAGGTGAAATAAAGCTGCATGTGGTTTAAGAGTCAAAGTTTTGCAACGTTTACATGTTAAACTGCAGCTTCTGAGGAAAAGAACACGTATTTAAATGTGGAAGGACGACTTTAATTCAGCGTATGGAGACTCATTCAAATCCTCATTTGAAAAGCTAAAGTCCTCACATGTGACGATCAAAGCGAAGGTGTTGTTTTCGGGGACCTTCTCGTGTTTCATGGCTGATAATCCGAGGCAGAGACGCGGAGACGGCAGCTCCAACATTAAAGGGCCTCATTATCGCTCGCACTTCATGCAAAGCTTCTCTCAGCCCGGCGTCGAGAGGAAGAGCGGTAAGAGGAAGAGCATAATCCCGCACAATCCAGCCACAGGGCGGCGGGGCGGGGGGAATAATCTGGCAGGAGGAAGCTTTGAGAAGACGTTTCCTCAGATGCACTGGATTGAATGTTTTCTACAGTAACTCATCTCGTCCAAATTAACCTTAGAACCGTCAGAACGGAACAAATGAGCTTGGATCCATTGTTGTTTTTAAATTTGCATTATTCAGCCTGAGTGCTTTTAATTGTGTCATCAATCGTCGCTCAGTAATCCGGCCTCATGTGCCACCAGGTTTTAGCTGCTTCATGAATAATCCGCCGCCTCTTAAGATGCAGCGTGAAAATTGTGCCGATGCTCAAAGACTTGTTTCACACGTTTAGATCGGAGCCTTGACGCCGATACAAATAACAGAGCGCCATTTTCAGGGGCCAAGTTGTTGCACCCACTGGACCAGGGTGTGATGATGGGCTGTCCTCTCGCTCAAGACCCACAGGGATGAAGAAGAAGACACTGAGGGACGTTCGCTCGTTGCAAACCTGAGGTCCAACAGGGACAGGAACTCACGCTCCAGTCAGAGCTGCTGTGGAGGCGTGGAATCTAAACATCTGTCTTCAAGGCAGAAATCTCCAATAGAGGTTCAGACTCATCCAGGGACATTAAATATGCAAACATGCACTGCAGACGTGTTTCTCACTGTCGAGGTCTTGTATTAAACAGTTTGTGTGCCGACGCTCGGGACTGAACTCAGTTAAACGCCACTTATTGTTCTGCCGAGCTTCTGAAGGCTCCTCGGTTTGTGAAGCAGCTGTTTCTAAAGTCATCATCTATGATCTGATTGAGTTCCCAGCTGGTTTTGTCTTCCTTCCTCTCGTCTGGTTAAAACCGCCGCCGAGGAGGTTTCGTGTTTTCACGCTGTGTACGTTTATTGGTTCGTCTGTTTCTCGGCAGCATTGCACAAAAACAACCCGAAAGGATTTGCACAACACTTGGTGAAAGTATTTTTTCCAGGTAATAATTCAGGTTTCTTGAAGAAGAGAAATCAATATTATTCCGAGGGACGGATCTATGAGTGTGTGCGATGTTATGCATTCCACTAAGTGCCACTTCTTTAAGAGCCTCGATAAAGTCCAGCTGGAAGTTGGAAGCTGTCTTCTCATCTCTCTGGAGCACAGAGAGTTGAGCTGATGTACGATTACGAACCCCAAGTGTAAAAGATTTCTCCTGGTTGCTGTGAAACCGAACAGATTGTCGAGATAAGTAAAAATCTCCAACTACGCTCAAACCCTCTTAATATTAACATTAGCCCTGTGTCTTCGCTGCCATCTGTTGCCGTGGAGACGGACATGGATTAAAAATGCTCATTAGCATGTGAGCGGAGGAGGAAGGTGACGAATCCCGTCCTGTCCTCGTTATCACTGTCTTTACTGCGCTAAAGATAAACATGTCATTATCATGTCGACCTTTCAGCACCGATCAGCTTCACTGGCTCATGTTAACAACTCCCACTCACTCACTGACGCTGCTGCTGCGGCAGAACTGCATCATCGCCACGTGCACGCCGCCGATGAAATCCAGAACTTCAAGTCGCTGCTGCCTCCACAAGTTCGGATGTAAAGACACAGTGTTGGTTGTTCAGGAATCCTCAGTGCAGAGCGGAGCTGTCTGCTCAGCCTACGCTGTGATCCTGTGAAAACCAGCCCGAGTGTGAGGAGGGATCTCGCTGCCAAGTTTCTGACGACGCACAAGAACACGATCGTTCCAAACGCTGTACCCGCTGCAGAGCCGTCACGGTCACAGTAGTACTAACACTGCAACAGGTACTGCAACAAGTACTGCTGCAACATAACGTAACATGACGTTCACCCACACATTTATCTTATCACGTCTCTGATGTCTCCTCCGTCCTGTCTGTTTATTTTACAGCTTCTGTCTCAGGTGTAAATGACTCAGATTCATCTTTCATAGACACGATATTCTATTGTTTATTTTATTACATCATGTTGAATGTTGTACATATTTGGACTGGGGGGGGATTTATAGCATTGCAGCAGCAAAGAGGACGGTAAAATGGAAGCATGTGTAAAAAAGTGATAAATAAGTAAAACGTGCAATATAAACATCAGGGGAAAGAAATAGGGGTAATATAGATTTCTAATATTTGAGTATAAAACAACACATGTGCCAAACTACTCAACTGGGACCATTGATTGTGTTTAATATTCTGGTGCTCTGTAAAAGTTGTACAGTTAAACCTGCATTGAGACGCTCATCATTAGAGCTGATTCTGTGCTTTAGTGTTAAATATTCACAATATTCAGTTGATTCAATCGCTCAAAACCAAAAAACTCAATGAATGAAATAATTCTAAATGTATGCAAGTCTCATTTTTGGTCACTAGAGGGCAGCTTTACACAAGTAATTACAAAAAGCACTCCAGTGCTTCTTTACACCATATTGTATTTATATTTTATTTCACCTCATTATTTTTATCTCAGGTTCAAATCCAGTGATCACAGCGAACCACAAAACAAAAAATAAGCTTTGACTTTCAAACCTGCAGTGACAAACGTTCATCAATGAAATGACGGAATAGGAAATGTACGTGGAACGTTCCCAGATGAGTCCGGTGTAAACACAAACTCTTGGATTCACACATTTGAAGTCTTGAATCAGTCTTGAGCTGCGCTACAGAGAAAACTGGAAAAAGAAGGAGCAGCTGTTGAGTTAATTGCTGCTGCTGGTCAGTCGCAGCACAGAGCTGAATAAAACCCACGGAGAGAGACGGAGATAAGTGAGGGCTGAGCTATTAAAAGCTTTTTCTTTTATTCGGTAATAAACTCTGATCCACGGCTTCTCTCCAGGTGGAAATATGGGTCTGTTAAAAAAAAAAAAACTGTAATAACGCACCTTCACATTCTCTGAGCTCATCCAGACCAGATTGTTTTCAGGAGATTTTGAGAAATATTTTTGTTTAGTTAGACGAGAAAAGATTTGACGTTGTGGTGCAGATCCAGTTGAACAGGCGGGGTCAGGATTTATGTTTCCCCGTTTTTTTTATATCACGACCATAAAATGCGACATTAGTTTATTTATTTCTTTGTTTTTGCAGGAACATAGAAACAGTGGCTCATGACTCACTGCAAGTAAAAATCCTACACTGGGTTGTGAAAGGCAGAGAACACTCGATGGTCCATTAGAGTTTTTTTGAAGAGTGAACGTTGAGGCCTAATGTTTCCTGGTTTTGTTTGTCCCACTTCAGCCTCATTGTCCCTTTAACACAGAAAGCTTCGGCTCATCGGGCCTCAGTGTCACCACCAGACAAATTCCCCCTGACACAGAATTAGATTATCAGCCTAACGATGCCGAGGGAAACTGGGCTGACTGTTTTCACTTATGAATGACACCATTTTTTTTTTTTTTATGTAGTAAAATCAGAACGCGATCGTGTGCCGTCTGTTTACTCTGAGGAGGAAAACCAGACGGACGCCAGCGGTAAAAGAGGAGGAGAGAAACCGCCGGCGGAGTCGTGTTGTCGGACATCGTCCGCTTTTGAGTTTGGAGTTGAAACAGTTTGAATTGTGATCGTCTGGACCATGATTGACCCGGAGCTCAGGTTCGTGGAGGTGAGGTGTCCATATGCTCTTATTGACACAAACCACCGCTGCAGAATCAATATGTTGGGGATCTATAACAAAGAGAGGCTGTAAAATGAGATGTGTCTCACATGTAGAGTTTGATTCGAGGTTGTTTGCGAAGAGGCGACAGACTTTTGGTTTATCGCCATTCTTATCGTAAAGTCCCAGGAGTGTCAGCTGCCTCCAGAGAGAGCGGAGGCAGCTGAGAAACGGCCCCTGTGGGAGTCGGAGTGTGTCAGGACTTAGATTATTCCTGTAAGCACGAGTGATGGAGGAGCTGCTTCTGTAGCAGGACGAGTGAAGTGAGCTGAGGACACTGAAACAAAACAAGAGCGACGCTCTGTTTCATGACATCAGCTCATCTGGTGTCAGAAGTTTCATCTTATTTTCGAGATGAATTACTTTCGCAAAGGAAGCATTTGTTGTTTTTTTCCTTCGTCAGCCGGATTAGACAAAAACAAACATGTACAATTTTGGTTCCTACGCTAAAAACTGCTTTTCGCAGAACTAAAATGTCAAAGGTCACGTTAAATAAATGTTTCAGGTATTTCCTGTCACATTGACGTTTGTTCCAATGTTCATGTATCTGATTCAATTTTCATTTCTTAAGATGAAAACATCTCGATTGGCAGCCGAGACGAACTTACGACTGATCGAGTGGGTGTTGGCAGCAGGACTTCGGCTTCATATCCGTGTTTTATTTTGGCTTTATTTCTGGTATTTATATTATTTCTGGTGAGTGGGAGGAATGGAGCCGCGTGTTCCATCTTCATATGCAGGAAGGTGACTCGAGACCCACTTCTGGTTTGACTCTCACGAATCTGTATCCGAACACTGAAACTCCGGGCCGTGCTTCTCTCTTTGGATCCACTGAAGCTCCTCCGGGGCGTCAGGTTGATAAATGGCGCCGCACACTTGGTCAGTCGCTAAACCTTGACCTACTTGTTTTTCTAGGTCAAGAAAGCCTGGCTGGTTTTTTGTATGTTGGCTCATGACATTTTTTAACATTTAAATTGTGTAAGCTTCCCATCGCTGATGCTTAAAGAGCTTGTACTCTGAATGTCTTCCCAGATTCAAATCTCTGTTCATCATGAAGAAATGCTTTGCAGGTGTCTGAGGCGTTCACATGCAGCGGCGGTACACTCCCGCCCACAGCTCTCGGTCTTTGTTTGTAATTTTGCATTTCTATAAATGGATGTTTCAGCCTTGAGGTGATCTACAGCGTTGCCACGGTTCAGAGTTTAAAGCCCCTTCTGCTGCAGAACCCACAGAGGTTTTAATTCATATGCAAGCAGGGGACTTATTACGGTTGTTTACAGTTTGGTCCTTGAGTGAATTTCTTCCTTTATGAACTCTGTCCTTTAGAGGAAAGATTAAAAAAAACGTGATAGCAGAAGGTCAAGTGTGTTTACTTTGTTTTTGAGAAATACACACAGGCTGAATTTTGATTTAAAATACTGTTCATGTTTGATTGCACCAGCACATAAAGAAATAATGATTCTCTTCAGAGAGGAAGAGAAGTGAAACACATTTCCTCAGTATTTTGTGACTTAAACCTGCTCTTATCAGGACTTTAGAACCTTCTGGGTCAATTAACCCACTTTAGAGGCGTCCTTATCACTCCACTTTCCCTCCGAACCTCGGCGGTGCCAAACTTTGAGCCCGGTGGGTTTCCGTCCCGGCAGCAGGTTAATTACATTCACCTGGCGTCCCGGCCGTGAATCCCTTCCTGATAAGATGGAAGGAGTGAAGCCCAGGAGGGTTTAGAGATCAGGCAAGTGGAGGAATCTCACGCTCGTGACTAAACGACCGGACACAAGCTGTCGAGTGTTGGCGGCTGCTGGTTGAAACTATCTGGATGTTGAAGTCAAGTTGAAGTTAAATTCTCACAGACAGACAGACAGGCCGATGACACAATGATGAGAAACCACAAATTAGCTTCTGCACAGAGATGAATATTGTTTTCACTGTTCCACACAGAAAACGTCAGAAAAGGCCGGAGCACTCACACGGATGCTGGAGCTGATAATGCACAAAGTAGCCTCGCGGTCTGAAAAGGCAAGTGGAGCCGGTTTCTGCCTCGGGGATATTAGTGAACTTCCCAAACGTCAGCACAGGTCAGTGGGAACCAGATCATTTCCATGTGGTCTCTGGTTCCGCCTGTTTAATATTTAATGCCAAAGAGAAAAACACTCCGACCTCGAGCTTTGAGGATCCTTCCTTCTCTTTTCACTTCCACCCTTCAGCCTCGGCCTCTCCCTGACCTCCTGCCTTTGCTCCCTCAGTTTCCCTCAGATGCACGTCTCATGATTTCCTAACTCTTGATGCTGAACTCTGAAGATCTTAACTAAAGACGCTGTCGGGTCTTGAGAGGCAGTTGGGGCTCGATGATGATCGTATATAAATGAAAGGGAGAAAGGTTTCCCCAACATTTGCTCTCACGAGGAGACTTGTATCAGCAGGTCTCATTGTCTTTTAGCGTCCACTGCTCCATCTTCATCCCCTCCCTCCTCTTCTGGTCTTTATTTTCAGACGGGATCGTGTGCACAGCCTGTGTGTGTGGTTTGCGTCTTCAGGGCTTTCTCTGTGACACCTATCAGTTTGCATCCAGTCACTTGGCAGCGGGAAAGGCCAGCTGGTTACTGATCCGCCCGATTGTCTCGCTCCGTTCTGCTCTGAAGGGATTTCAGACGAAGCCGTGGTCTCAGCTAGAATCTTATAATTTATTTCTGAGGGATATTCTAACGCTAGATATTACAGGAGGGCTCAACGTCCCTGAAGTGATAGTGTGGGAATAGTGGAGTGACGTCATCAGAGGTAAAAATACCACGGAGTGCTACACACGGTCGTACTGTAAATATGAACACTGCTAAAGGATCAGAGTGTTTCTGTTTCTTCACTATAATTAGATTTTTAGAGACACATGTAAACCGCTGCAACACAAGATGATGGAATATCTTTTTATTCCATCAAAGCATGTGTTTGCATAAGCAGGTTGCTAATTAATGATTCTTAATTAATCTCAACCGACCAACGACTGAGTTGCTTGAATTGATTTAACGTGGGGCTGAACTTTAAACTCTCTGTCAGACTGCGTCACATTTATAAAGGTTTTGTTCAACGGACCCGTAGAAGTCTCAAAAACACAAAAAGGCTGCAGAGTAACAGAAACTAAATCAGTTATTGTCAAAACCGACAACACGAACACTGATTTTATTCAGATTCAATGGAACAGTGTTTATTGTTAATTACAGGAACAACGTAAGCTGCTGCACTTCTACGTGACACGCTAACAAAACAACCTGGTTTACAGTAAAATGAATGAAATACATTTTAAAATGATGAAACGATGAATGGAGGCTGGGAAGCTTCCGAACAGAACCACGGACAGAACCACGTCCACTGTGGGTCAGCACCACGGACAGAGGCGTGAAAATAGATTTAGATGTAATAGATGAAATCGGTCGATTCGCAGAAAATAATCCTGTTCACAGACGTACACAGATGTACACAGATGTACACAGATGTACACAGATGTACACAGATGTACACAGAAGTACACAGACGTACACAGACGTACACAGACGTACACAGATGTACACAGAAGTACACAGACGTACGCAGACGTACACAGACGTACACAGACGTTCACAGAAGTACACAGAAGTACACAGAAGTACACAGACGTACACAGAAGTACGCAGACGTACGCAGTTGCATCGCATTTGTTTTCAAAATAAAATGATCAAAACTGTGTCAAAATAAAATCTGTGATATTGGTCAGATATGAGTCAAACTGTTTCCTGTTCAAACCAGGTTTGACGAGGGTCCATTTGTTTTAACGCTCGTGCACATTCAGTAATTCAAGTAACTTAATAAACATTTTATTATCATTTTCTATGACGCAAATACCAAGTAAATATCCATATTGGTAACTAACTGTGTGTATTTATATAATATAATATAGGAACAATAATATAATTGTGTAGATGTTTCCCCACATCTGTGGTTGTTCTACAGAAGTAAAAGCGAAGTAGAGGAAGCGAGTGAAGGGGGTTTTATTTTGAAAGGCTCACCGGGGATCTGTGCCTCCGTGGTTCCGGGCAGCTTGACGCTCCCGCTGCTAAATTGAGGCGCCGACAGGTCTGGATGTTATTACCGGAGAGAGCCGCTGCAACCGGGAGGACCAACGACACCGAGCTGCGGCCACAATGACGGCGTCCAAAGACCCGACCAAGAAGAAACCGAAGGAGTCGCAGCAGGACGAGGTAGAAGCCATTAACCAGACATGTGTGATCGATCAGCTGAGGGGAGACAGGAGACAGACACGTCCTGTCATCACGATGGAAGGACGAGGTGGACAAACTGTGGGGACTGTCACTGCAGGATTTAATGAGAACAACATAGAGACAGTAGAGTAACGTGTCCCCTCGTGTCCTCTGTCTTCCTGCGGCGGGTTGGAGATGATTTAATGGGGTTTAAACATTAAATCATCTCTATTTGTTTCTGAAAACTGAAGGAAAACAGAATTAAATCAGATTATTAAGTGATTTTCATCTGCGTCCGGATTCACTCAGTTTAAACTCTGATTCAAACTCAGCGTGTGTCTCTCTCATCACAAAGTTGTGATGCTCGTCTCCAGGTGGCTGGAAATGTTGTTTCTGCCATTGTTGATGCTGTGTGTGTGTGTGTGTGTGTGTGTGTGTGTGTGTGTGTGTGTGTGTGTGTGTGTGTGTGTGTGTTTGAGCAGCTGTGTAATCTCTCATTGTGTTGAGTTGACTCACTCGGAGGATGAAGCAGCGACCAGCATCCCCGTCTCTAATTCCCATCAGGCACGAGCATAATCACATACAACGGGCTAATTCCGAAACACAGGCATGTTGGATCGCACATGCAACCGCAGCACGACTCCACTGTGCGTTCCGACATGTGAGAAGCATATTTTAAACGAGGCTTGCTGCAGTTTCATGTGCTGCTTCCATGAGAATCGGTCAGTTTCTCCTCCTGTGCACATCGAGTTTGATTTCTTTCTTTGTTGAAGAGAGAAAATCAAACATACAAAGCTGCAACTATAAGAAAGATTGAACAGATTATTCTTAAATCCAATAAACTATATCGACAAATTACACAACGACAGTTTTATCTTTACGCCGCACATTTTTTAAAACAGCCTAATATTCGTTATAGTACTCCGTGTTTCTATCTTATTTATTCTAGATTGTGTTTCCAATTATTTGATTAAATACATTTTAAATTAACGAAGCAGCTCTCACTTTTATTTTTTTCTTGCAGAAGAAACATTTTTTAATTTGTCAATGATCCAAATCGAACTTCCTGTGTCTCTACGTCATGAATAATCAAGTTTGCTTTTTTATGTTTGATCGTCCTAAATAAGTTTCATGTGATGAGTTTGTTCAGTGTCCCCACACACACACACACACACACACACACACACACACACACACACACACACACACACACACAGCAGTGGGTGGGGCATTCTTTACACACCACTGGGCCATTGACTTCACTCCGAGTATTAGTTCAACATCTTGGAGCTAATTATTTTCATGCTGTGTGTGTGCGTGTGTGTGTTTGTGTGTGTGTGTGTGTGTGTGTGTTTGTGTGTGTGTGTGTGTGTGTGTGTGTGCGTGCGTGCGTGTTCCTGCTTCATTAATTACACAGTTTCCACCTCAGCAGCAGAACATGTGATGCAGATTGTTCTCGTCCTCCCTCTCATCTTCCTGTTCTGGCACATTTACTCATTTAAAAATGGATTTAATCATAATAATCCTTTAGTTACACTCCCCCTCAATCTACTGGGAGGCCATCACTTGAGACATCGTCTTTCTCTCGGTTCGCTGTTTTGGGGGACGTCAATGTCTGATACGTCCCCCAACAGCTCCGGATCTCTCGACCCCCGACTTTCACCCACCGAGGCTGAAGCGGGAGAGAAGCGATCAGTGTGGAGAAGTGATGTAATCCGGAGGCGTCCGGAGCTTCCGGGTCAGCGGAGTCAACACTTTAAAAGTTTTTTGCTTCCAAAGATTCTTAAAGAAAGCTGTTTTTTTTTTTCCTGCAAGCTCGAGAGTAGAGAATCAGACGCTCATGATTATGTGGAGCTGAAGTGTTTTTCCTGTTTGTGTCCCACTTTACTCTAATGGTTTTCTGGTGGATATAATCCCAGCTCTGTCTAGACAGGATGAGTCTGTCTCCTTTCAAATGTCCAGTTATAAAGACGCTTAAATTCAATGTGGCAAATTACACATGAGAGACAAATCATATCAAGGCTGTGAATTGAATATTGATTGTGTTCTAGGTACTTTTACCTGTGTTTATTATTATTATTATTCTGAGACAAGCGGTGCCTCCTTCATTAACGGTTTGTGGAACCAGAGGAGCGGAGGACGTCGTCGCAGCATCGTTTTGTGATTCCGTTGTCCACATCGGTTTGTTTTTCGTCTCTGCAGGAGTTCGTGGACGTCAGCCCGCCGCAGAGGAACTGGAAGGGCATCGCCATCTCTCTGCTGGTAATCGTGGTCGTGTGCTCGCTCATCACCATGTCCGTGGTCGTCCTCACACCTGGTACGTGAGATAATGAAATACTGCAAATCTTCAATTTCACATGAAAGAAGACACGCTGGCGGAGGATATTAGAACCAGAACTGCACACGGCCTCTTGAAGCAGAGACACGTTTCCTCGGCACATATTCGAAAAAGTAAAGACGACTTAGAATTCAGCAGTTTTATTATACGCTGTACATTAGTAATGGCTCATATTTCATACATTTCTATTCCTACGTGTTTGTGTACATTTATATTCTCTCATTTGAAGCCGCTCTGTGTTGTATTTAAACATTTCTGACAGCTTTGCATAATGCAGTGACATCTCTTGAATTAGAATAAGGCCTACTCTCCTCTGTGTGTGTGTAATATGTGCATTCATGAATAGATGAATATATGTAATCACTGCATCTCTCCGTCAGTGAGTCACCCCCTCCCCCCCCCCTCCTGTCGTTTGTCTTTTCCCGCATCATTTTGATGGAGTGTTTGCTTTTCATTGTCTCTTTGCTTTGTCCTTTTGGTCTTCACAGATAAACCTGTGAAAATAAACTGGATTTCACCAAGTGTGTGTGTGTGTGTGTTTGTGTTTGTGTTTGTGTGTTTTCACAGTGGAAGTTCCCGGCAGCAGCAAGTCCAGACTGACTGTGGCAGATCTGTACAAGCCAGAGTTCAGCGTTCACGACCCCGAGGCCACGTGGATCAGTGGTAAGTACGACACCGAGAACAAAAACACACAAAAACAATCAAGAAATACGTTGTTTCCCGACTCCATGGTTGTGACGTCGTCGCTGAGCTCCGTGCCTCCACGTGAAGATAAAAGGAGTCAAGGTTTGACTCCTTTTATCGAACGGAAAGAATTCACCAGCAGCGTTTGATGTGTGACTTCTCTGCAGCGAGCAGTGAGAGATGTGCAGCTCGGAGGAGAGACTCCAGAGGTGGGGACGGTGTGGCATTGAGGGAAGCGCCACGATGATGTAACAGCGGAGAATAACACAGTGCGACTTTGAACAGAGGAAGAAAGTAGGGAGGTGACGTCCGCGCAACAGTTCGTGACGTTCTGGATTAGACACACGTTTGGATCTAAATCTGAAATACTTTTATTTTTGATGCTTCAGGTTCGACAGCGTGACAGTGATGATATTTGGACCCAGAGTCTGTTTTTAAATCATCTTTACCTTTATTTACGATTAGTTTTTAATTAGGAACGTATTAAAGGAAAACTAATTAAATATAGACAGATTCAATATCGGTCATTTGGTGCCTAACGTCTCCTCCCTGCGTTGATAAAATCATAATTGCTCTTTGTTTCGTTCACATCGTATTTGCCGCATTAGTAGCATGTAAACGCAGGATTAATAATGAAAATCGATAACCTCGTTCATGGAGCAAGTTACAAACGGGGCAGCAAATTAAATTCAGAAAATTATCCCATCGTTAACGTGAGATAAAATACATTCATTTAAACGATTCTGAAAGATTTGTAAAGGTTAATTCTTTTCGGGGGGTTGTTCTTTTCTTTTCTTTTTTTTTTTTTAAAGCAAACCTGAACATATGAGCTGAATAACAAATCTACCGTTCAGTCAGGAGATGGACGCGATCTTTCTGTCAGCGGAGGCGAAACCGGCTCGGAGCCCTGTGGGAAGTGCATTAACAGAAAATGAGAATCTTTCCACCTGAGGTTTCATTACAGCCTCCGAGCATTTGTCAGTGAAGAGAGGGAGCCGGCGATAATTCCACATTTATTAAAACCATTTATTCAGCAAGATTATAGTCTCCGGAACGAGCCACCTGCAGAGTTTCACCGGATTCACGGAGATGGAAGAAATCCCGCTCCGCTCAGGCAGGTAAAAACTCTGACGAGGCAAAGAGATCAAGGTGGTTCATGGAATAACGTTTGATTTTCACTCTGCCCCTCGAACGGTTACAAAAACGAATGACTTCATTTGACGTCTGACGGAGAACGTAATCACATCTACAGCTGAGACACTGAGATGCATTCAGAGACACAGGAAATACTGAGGTCACTTATTAAATTCTCCTCCTGACAAACCACCAATAAATACTTTTAATGATAAATGAAATTAAGATTTAACGAACCATCAGAAAATGTATTTTTATTTAATGCAGCCTGTGTTTTTAATTCGTCTGTGCGTCAACACATGAGCTAATCACAGCGCCCCCTGCTGACGTGCATGTCCAAACACAGATGGCCTCACAGTGGCGTGTCTTCAGTGAGTCTGGGTCAGCTGAAAAAACACAACTACACGTTTTAAAGATCCGCAGCTTTGATTATTGTTTAAGTGGAGGAAGAGGTTTAAATACGTGGCAGTGAGACGGAGTCTGTTGTTGCTTAAATGCTGTAGTTTGCACTCATCTGAGTTTAATGCGAGCAGCTCTGGTGGAGTTAGTCTGAAGGTGACATAACCACCTCCGCTGGACGCCGGGGGTCAGAGGTCGTGTTTTCAGCAGCTGCAGCTCCGGTGTAAACAGTGGTCGGCCATTAACGTGTCCTTGATTCTGCTCCCTGCTGTACGTCAGTGTAATCTGAGCGGCCGAGGTCTAAATGCAGCAGATCCACATCTGTCTCATGACGAGCGTCAGTTCGACGCTGACCTTTCTCTTCCCCGATCTTTTCTCCCGGCCTGACACCTCCTCCCCGTCGCGCGTTACGCAAGGAGCACTCTGCTGGAGGTGTTGGTTTTTCCGCTAGACGTGTGACCGAACGCGTTTCCTCCACATCAAACCACGTCGCTCACGCTCCAGTCCTTCGCTGAAGAAAGAAGGTAGACGTCGGTTACGGCTGTTTGACGACATGACAGTTTGCTTCAGCGGTTAATTCAGGAGAGAAGAAGATGGTGCGAGAGCGACAGAACGTATAAGATGAGGGACGGGAGACACAAGGGCAGGAGCAGAGAGACAGAGGCGACTGTGAGAGATGGTTTTCCACCGCCTGCTGCGTCCTGTCCTTCCACAGGGAGATAATACTAATGACTAGTGCTGCGGCCTGTGGCTTCTCATTATGGGCTCTGGTTTGGGATGCCTCCCAACACACACACACACACACACACACACTTATTTCACTCCCTAAAATCTGGGACATTTGATCCGATACGATTCAGACGTCTGCGGACTTTGTATCAGCTCCACCAGCTGCTGTTGACAAGTCCGTGGCGTTTAAAGCTGCTATCATCAATATTTCACGTCATTATTTGTAGAAGAGAGAAGTCAATTTTAGTGACGACTGAAACTCCCTGTGTTCCTATAAGAGAGGATGAAAACACATATTATATATATTTATCCAACGTTTCAGGTCACGTCCACGACGAGCTTTTTGAATCTGCGTCCTCACACACCTGAAATCCACCTGTGGAGGATTTCAGGAGAATATCTGGACTTGTGTCTGAGAGCAGCTTCAGAAACCCTGCAGGTGTTGTGCACGCTGTGTGTGTGTGTGTGTGTGTGTGTGTGTGTGGAAGCCGTCAGCTGAATTACATCATCTCAGACTGAGAAGGTTTTTTTTTTTTTTTTCCAGAACCACAATATTGAATTTTTCAGCCCAGCAGGGTCAGACGTCCCATTAGCCGTTTTGTTGAGATTGATGATAAAGTTGGGAAATTACCATCTGACATGTTGTTGTGGTGTAAATCTAATGTCGGCCGGGTGCGATGAGGGCTGAGAGCCCGGGTCTGAATTTACTGCTGCGCCTCCTGGAGGTGTTGTGCAAGCAGCTCAAACAAGTCCGCGGTGAAAATTGCTTCCTCGACAGGAACCCCCCCCCCCCCCCCCCCCCCAGACTCATTCCCTCTTCCCTCACATCAGAGTCCGGCTTCAAAAGCTGCTCTCGCTAATTTAATGGCATGAGGGACGCTGGCGTCACAAGTCATATAATAGCTGTTGATGAATCGAGTGAACGCAGAGATCACGTCCGACCACTTCACTGAAACTAAATAATCCAGAGAGCTGAGGTGCGGCTCCTGGAGCAGAACGTCATCAGGGTGATGAGTATGTTTCCTGACCACACGCAGCACGTCGGAGTTTAAGTAAAGTCCTCAGGCTGCGGATTGTTTGTAAAGTTAGATATAGATAAAAGTCTGATCTCTGCTTGTTGATGAAAACGGATCTTCTCTTAATTCACCTGTTCACGTGTGAAAACTACAAACTGACCTATGAATGAATTCAAATGCAGCCAAATATATAGAACGTGAAATAAGAAAATACAATTTGGATAAAAAAACAGTTCCCACATCGAGCGACAGGAAGCAATCGATGGATCATTATGTGTAATTCTTAGAAATCAATACATTTTTCTTCTTCATCATTCAAATCATCTTTTTCCCCTCCTCACATCTTTCGAGCTCTGTTCTTGTTGACACCTGCAATTTGCTGCTTTTCGTGTCGACCCCCGAAAGAAACATCCGAAGCGGCAGCACAGGCGAAATCAATCAGCCGACAACGAGGTGTCAAAGAAGTCCCGCTGTCTGAGTGACGTGCGAGGTCTCACAGATGCACGCCGCTTCGATAAACACGTTGAGATGAATCCTGGCTGAAGAAAAAACAGATAAATACTGTGTGTCACACTGAGCGCCCCCTGCAGGCGTCGGTGTGTGAACGCCGCTCCATCAGTATTCCGCTCTCCGCTCGCCGCTTATTGATGATTTTCTTGCATCATCGTCGACATTACGGACGCTACGCTGGTTTCTGATGTTACCAAGGAAACCATGTAATCACCTTTCATGGACTCCGACAGTCCCGTGTGCTGTGGGGTCGCCGCTGACTATGAATATGAATTATTTACGGGAGTCGTCGTTTACATTGGGTGCTCTTAACGTCGAGCGTGTTTACAGAAAGAAACATCCAGGTACTTGTGTGTGTGTGTGTGTGTGTGTGTGTGTGTGTGTGTGTGTGTTTCTACCTGCTAATGAGGATTGTTCAACGATAGGCTGCGTCTCCAGCAGTGACCCGATGAATCCGAGAAAATAAAGGATGCATTATTTATGATGATATTCTGTAAAATCTCTGCATCATAGCGAGACACAAAACGTCCCCTGTTCAATAACATTTCCCCCAGTGGATCCTGCGTGAAGCTCGTGTTACTGAGCCGCCGCCAGAAATAGAGAAGAAGTAAACACACGGCATTCTTTACTTCTTCTTCAACGTCTGGAGCAGAAGACAAATCATCCTCTCAGGTTTTTTTTTTTTTGGTTCGAAACTCTTCATTTCTACACATTGACCTTTGTTTTCCTGAGGTGAGGTCACTCTCCATCGCCTCGCACTTCCCTTCCGTTGCTCTTCGCTCGCGGTGCAGTGACCTTTCCAGGAGCCGCCGGCTGTTTTCATGCTCTCGTTTTCTCCCTCTCAGAATCGGAGGTGGTGTACAGGAGCCGCGAGGGTCACGTCATCAAGTTTAACTTCGTCCTGAACGAGACGGAGGTCATTCTGAGCAACAGCACTTTTGTACGTTTGGTTTTTCTTGCTGTTTTTTGAGATCTAAGTAATCAGCCTCCGTTTGTTACGCGTCTTTATTTTGTGCTTCTCGTTCGTCAGGTGGCTTTCAAGGTGGCAAAGTACTCGCTCTCTGCCGATCTGAAGTACGCGCTCTTCGCGTACAACGTCAAACAGGTGAGTTTCCCTTCTCATAAGAAACGCCTCATCCGAACGGCACCATACATCAGAATCACACAGAAACCAACCACAGGCCTGCCGGCGGTTTTTCTGATTTGCGTCTCCTCTCACGAGCTCACAAGCTGCGATCGGAGCCGTGGATCATCGTCAACATCGCCGGCTGTTCCTCTCTGCTCGCTTTTGTTGCCTCCCTGGCAGCCCGTCATTTACTTTGTTCTCCTGTGCAACAACCCACGGGTGCTGTCAGTCTCTCATCTGCAAACACACACACACACACACATTAATGCTGTTTTTGTGTTGGACGTGTTGATGACGTTTCTCACACATGACGGACGTGAAACTGGAAGAATACAAATATCTAAGAAGCTTTTTTAAAATGTCAACTTGACGAGGAGAACGCAAAGCTTTTGCTGCTTCACAGGAGAAACACAAACTACACTAGATGTTCGGACATGCGGCAGTCGTCTGTGTGTGACCGTGGATTCCTGGCAGGATCAGATCCGGCTCCTCGCCTTTTAGTGGGATGGATTTCTGTACATAGACGGAAGACGGAGTGTTCATCCATCTTTATATATAGAAACGTTCATGCTCAGGCATCATTTTCACTCCATTTCTTTTCAGCACATTAAATTAATTGCGTTCCATTTTTTATTTGTTGCCAGAGCAACGTGAAATCCCCTTGAGGTGCTGGTATCGGCGCATTCTGTGGTTTTTTTTTTTTTCTGGATTGAATTTCTCTGAGCCGGTGCGTCGCCATGCGTGAAGAGAAATCAGCTGTGCAGGAAGCAGCACAGCTCACCTGGCAGTGAGGAGCTGAAGCAGAGGAGAGTTTCTGGGAGTTGAGGGCTTAAAGAAATTGATTTTAACTTCAACTGAGGAGCCGGAAGTTTCTGCAAAGGCTGAATGTACGTCAGTGGGAAGTTTGAGGAAAATAACGCAGAGTAAATGTGAAGGGAGGTTTGAATTAATTATTGAAAGTATAAGACAGCACCAAACACACAGAGAAATATGTCTCAGAGAAATAACAGGCATTTGTATTTATATTATATTTGTGTCGAGAGATTGTTGTTTTCTCTCTGAATCAGGTTTTCATTTCTTTTTATCCTTTTTCTGTTTGTTATTTTCCTGCCGTTGTTATTTTATTAGCCGCTTCACCGACTCCTCTTTCTTTTCTTGACGTCGAGGCCGATATCGCTGCAACGTTGTCAGACAGAGATCAATATTTGCGTTTTGTGACGGTCTGAACTCTTGATTGCAGATGTACAGATATTCGTACACGGCGTCTTATATCGTCTACAACATCTACACGAGGTGAGTTTACCTTCGCTCGCTGTGTTTTATTCCCATGTTTTTAAATGTGACGACGCTTTGTGATACGTGTGTGTGTGTGTGTTGATCAGGGAGGTTTGGGAGTTGAACCCTCCTGAGGTCCAGAACGCTGTGCTCCAACACGCAGCGTGGGGGAAACAAGGACAACAGCTGGTGAGTCTAAAGGCTCCAACTTACACCAAACACAGTCGTCATTAAATCCTCTCGAAGCACAGACTCTAAATTAAATCATCGGTGCTAAATGGCAGCGTTCGTATCCAGGATATTTTGGCGTTGTGTGTGTGTGGATGGTCGGAGGAAGCGGAGACGCGTTGTCCATCTTTATTTACGGTCCCTGGGTTTGAGGCTTTTAAAGAGAATGTGAAAGTTCATTCCGATTGAACTCTTAAAAAAATCCGCCTGGTGATGTGACCTTTTGCTCTGCTGTTAAACAAAAGAGCGTTTTTTTTTTTTTTTTTTTGCACGGTGTGCTCAGACTGTGAAAATGAATAAAGTTTAACTTGCATGTGTGTATTCGCAGCAGTGCGACAGCGCTGACCCCGAACAAAAATGTGACGGAAATTCAAAGTGGCTGCTGGAAACAGAGTTGGGGAAAGTGAATAAAAATGAACCCAGGTGGATGCAGGATATTTGTTGACATGCAGGAAACGTCGGAGTGTTGCTGTTAAAATATACAGATGTTAAAACACTGGTGGAGGAGAGAGAGAGAGAGAGAGGACACACAGACAGGTTTACTGCACGGTGCGATGAACAAGAGGCTTTAATGTGTTGAAGAAATTTAGATCATTAAAAAACTGAGAATCCAGGATTATACACGAGTTTCTGTGTTTCTCTCCAGATCTACATCTTTGAGAATAACATCTACTACCAGTCGGATGTGAAGAGCGTCTCCCTGAGGATCACGTCCTCTGGGAAGGAGGGCGTCATCTTCAACGGACTCTCTGACTGGCTGTACGAAGGTGCGTGCTTAGCGAAGGACCTTCTGATGCGTCTATTGATCTCTCTGTAGATCCTGCTGCAAACTTTCTAAACTCAGCCGAGCTCCAGGTATTTAATGTTTCTTTGCTTTTTTCTTCTCTGAGAGACGTTCAGCGATCTTTGCAGGAGGACACACTGTGTTGTTCAGCTGCTTAAAAATGTCTCTGAGATTTGTCTCCGACATTAAAAAAAACGCCGCGGAGCCGACGAGACGAACTCAGCAGAAAGGCGATGAAAAAATCAACAGCGAGCGTCTACGACCCATTAAGTCGCCGTGTAAACAAATTCAGCAACGTGCCGCAGTTTGCACAGAGAGCAGCACAGACGGAGGCAGATGGGAAACGAAAAAGAATAATTTTGGCTCGTAGATTCACTCTGAGCTGTTTTTGTGTTTTCTTTTTGATTTGCAATTCACTCCGGATGTTTTTTTTTACGGCGAATGAAAGAGCAGGATGTGTTTTATTGTCTGATTTAAAGCTCAAAGCCCTGATTTCTGGTATTTCCCATTGTCGCCTCTGAGCGTTATCGAATCCAACGAGGAATAATAATATATTTTAAAGCTGGAGATCATCTGCGATGTGTGGTGTCTCTCCTCAGAGGAGATCCTGCGTTCACACCTGGCTCACTGGTGGTCGCCGGACGGAGAGCGACTGGCCTTCCTCACCATCGACGACACCCGCGTGCCCAACATGGCTCTGCCCCAGTTCACCGGCAGCACATACCCCCGGGGACTACAGTACCCGTACCCCATGGTGAGATCGGTCTGCTCAAGCTTCTCTTTGTCTCGGAGCTGTTTGATCTGCCTGTTGTCTCGAGTGTCTCGATTTTACGTCGTCAGGCCGGTCAGACGAACCCTGCGGTCCGGTTGTCGGTGGTCAACCTGTTCGGAGCGACGTACACTCAGGAGCTGCAGCCTCCCGATCAGCTCCGACACCGAGATTTCTACGTCACCGTGGTGAAGTGGATCAGTCACACTCACCTCGCCGTGCGGTGGGTCAACCGGCCCCAGAACGTCTCGCTGCTGATGGTGTGTGACGCCACGTTAGGAGCCTGTGTTCAGGTGGGTGCTGGTGGAAACTCCAGAGAACTTTTACTGTGTTGAAAAGTGAACTTCATTTTCTTTTCTTTTCATTCAGAGGCACAAGGACTCCTCAGAGACGTGGCTGTCCAGACAGGTAAACCTTGTTTTCTGCTCACAAAATGTCCTCTGAGGTGCAGGACACACAGACATGACCTCACCATTGTGTAGGAGCCTCTCCATGTGTATTACCCTCGCAGTGATGTATGTTCCGTTATTGAGGCCGAGCTCGTCCATGCATAAAGTACGTCGCCTCTGAAGTCTGTCTCTCCCCCGCAGAGACAGGAGCCGCTGTTCTCCAAGGACAGGAGCAGGTTCTTCCTCACGCTGCCTGTGAAACAAGGAGGTCAGGGAGATTTCCACCACGTCACAATGTTCACAAAGAAGGTGACCGTCCCCTTCGTCTCCCTTCTGTCCCTCGCTGCCTCTGGAGATGGAAGACGAGAGACAGTCAGCATTTTTCTCTCCCTCTTTCAGGTGCGAAGCGACCAGGACGAGGTTCGCCACCTGACGTCTGGGGACTGGGAGGTGACAAAAATCTTATCTTACGACGAGAACAACCAGGTCGTGTAAGTTTTCAAATACACCCTCCGGTGAATTCTCCAGTTTTTTTCTCCGACCACGACAACTAGTCTTCTGTGTGCCGCAGCAGTGAAACGTGTTTCTGTGAGCGTGCTCTCTGAGCCGCAGGGTTTGTGGTCGGGCGGCCCCGCCACGCAGAGGCTGGTGAATGCACACGTATAATAGATCCATGACCTTGTCCTACTTTCTCTCTGCTCTACACTCAGATACTTCCTGAGCACGGAGGAGTCGGCGCAGCAGAGACATTTATTCAGGTACGACGCAACAACAGCGTCGTCTTTTCAAAGAATCCATTCTTTCTGTGACCCGTCCTCACTGAACGTTTTCCCCCCCGACAGCGTCTCCACCCTCGGCCTGTTTCCTCGGCAGTGTCTCACCTGCGGACTGAAGGAGGAGTGCGCGTTTTTCGACGCCGACGTCCACCCCGACGCGCAGCTCGCCATCCTGCGCTGCAAAGGTCAGAGAGTCAAAGCACGAGGTTTCAAATTTGGAGAAAATAAACTTAAAGGCTCGAAGGCTCCGCTTTGTGCCGATGAGTCGGTGGATAAAGGTGAAATAAAAACCTCTGAATTCTTTGAAACACACAGACGATATGAAAACACTCTCGACGTCTTTTCAGAAAACTAAAAAACCTTTTAAACATCAAATATTTTGTTGTGTTATTAAAAAACACATGAAAGATTAACTCCTGTAAAGAAAAACTTGGAGGTTCAACACGAGAAGCGCAAACTGGGAACTTTTCCGTGATTTATCAGAACTATCTTGCAAGTGGAAAAAAAAATAAAATCTCCTTTAAGCTTTTTCAACCTGACGAGTGTTTCAGCGTCCAAGGACAAAATGACCACAGGCGGAGGAGGCGGCGCTTTTTATTTCTTCAGCATCAATGCGATTCAAGAGTCTGTTACGTAAAACATCGAATGGGATTCAGATGGAATGTGCTTTTGATATTTGAGGTGTTGCAGCAGATCTCAGGTTGAGGATTCACGCTGCGGACGTCTTCTGCTTGTGTTAAAAACATTTATAATCTGTTTACACACACACACACACACACACACACACACAGTGTAACATGATGACTGTATTTCCCTCGCAGGCCCCGGAGTTCCAGCTGTGCTGCTCCTCAGTCTCGATGACGTGGACTGTGAGTCGTCCTCATTACATTTCATATGTGGCCAGATGTTGTTTTGGTTTTTTTTTTCTCTCACCTCTGCTCGGACACATTTCGCTGCAATTACGCGCCGTCGCCTCGTTTGAGTGAAAGCAGATGTTTTTATTCAAACGGCCGCGATTCTTCTCCTTTCCATGAGATAACAGTCAGCGCTCCTGAGAAGGAACATGCATCTGTAAGAGTGCTGAGTCACTGGACCAGATGTTTATTCTGTTTATCTTCATGTGGTTGGTCCGTAGTTTATATATCGTGGGAGGTGAAGCCCGAAGCTGCTCCCTCCACTTTAATTCATTTTGGTCCGTCGGCCCGACGCACTTCTCCCCTCCCGTCCCTCGCCCTGTCTATCAAACGGAGACTCTGTTCTTCATCCCACAGGAATTTGTAACTGTGATCATTTCTTTCTCCGCAGCGTATTTCATCCTGGAGAACAACCTCCCTCTGTGGACCGCGCTGCAGACCAAGAGGACGGTTCAGACCGACACGCGCGTCATCACCCACGACCACTACGGTACAGAGGTCTACAAGTGTCTGTGTGCGATCCTCGTGAGATGATGCTTCCAGTCTGACGCGCATTGTGTTTGTGTGTCGCAGAGCTGCCGCTGAAGCTCACCTATCCTCCCGACTTCTCCGAGTCCTTCCTCTACGGCCTCCTCCTCGTCGTGTGAGCCTGTTTCTCTCTGCTTTGATTGCATTTACATTTTTCCCTCGTTTACGCTGAGAGCCGCACCGTCGGCCTTCAAAAGGCTGGAAGTGAAAAGCTCGACTCCTCCGCAGCCGCAGGCCTTTAAGCACATTTTACATATCAACAGCTGCGATAAATGAAAGTAAAAGTTGTTCGATGAGAAAATTCTCAACTCACAGCGACAATTTGAATCCGTTTTTTATGACTGTTCTGTCAGTGAGGTCAAACTTTGCACGACGGTGAAACTAGAACGTCAGCATCTGAGCATTTTATATAAAATACACATCAGGTCAAATGTCTTTGAGGCTTCAGCAGAAAATTGGAGTAGAATCCCTGAGAAGTCTGAAACCAGGAGACGGTGCTTCAGTTTATTTAGTCTCTTTCATTACGGACAGAAATAAAAACCTATTGTTTACGATAAAGAATAATTAGATTTCGTTCAAAGACGAGCAGAAGCAAATGATCTGCGAGTAACCGTTTATGTTTTGGTGTTCCCCCGACAGCGGCAGTTCTCCCGGGGATCAGACGGTGACGCAGGAGTTCGGGCTGGACTGGGACTCGGTGCTGGTGGGATCTGAGCAGATCATCGTGGCTCGACTGGACGGCAGAGGTTCTGGGTTCAGAGGTCAAAGGTGCCGTTAATTCCCGTCAAAGATCTCTCTCTCTCTCTCTGTGCGTCAGACTTTGCACTGATGGTTTTTCTTTTCACAGGGTCTTACAGCAGGTCCACCTGAGCCTCGGCTCCGTCGACGCTGACGACCAGATTGCTGCTCTCGAGTATGTCGCACACTCCTCCGCACTTTTATTTTAAGTTTCGTTAGAATCTAAAGCTTCTTGGAATCGTCTGAACATTTTAAGAAAGGTCGTGCTGCGTTTTACGGATCTAATGATGAGTTAATTAAAACAGGAGTTAATCCCAGCCTCTGTGCCGAGGTCCGTCTCTTCAGGAGGTGTCTCAGGGTAAAGGGTGTTTGTGTTGCACATCAGAATAAGGAATAGATTTAGGTTTGAGGGTTCAACTCATGAATGTTAACAACCTGCGAGAGCCGGTGTGAAAAACAACTTCTATTATCGCGCTGCTTTTTTATCTGCTTTAAAACGCCTGTGTTATTTTTTCATGAATATCTTTATACGTTTAGATTTTATCAGGCCGACACAGGTCTGAAGAAAAGATTCCAACAGATATAAACAAACAGAGCGGGTGATTCTTCTTCTCTTGTTTCTCTCACACGGTCGTCTCAGGATTAACCTCTGACCTCCTGTCGGCCTCTTGTTTATCTGTAAATCGCCTCTCGGAGCCTCGGCCGAGGCCTCTTCACTCACAAGTTCATTTCAAATGTGTTTGAGTCGTCTCCTCGTGTTCTTCAGATACCTGGTGAAGCTGCCGTTCATCGATCGCACTCGCGTCGGAGTCTTCGGAGAGGTTCGTCAATAAATTAAGTTCTCTTATTTTAACTGTTGTGTTTTTAAAAAAAACGAAATTACCCACAGTTCCTTGTGTCTCCACCAGGACTACGGCGGCTTCCTCGCGCTGACGATGCTGAAGTCGACGGAGCGGCTGGTCAGATGTGCCGCAGCTCAGACTCCCGTCATCGACTGGTCCATGTACGGTGAGGGACAAGTAACGCACGCTGCAGGGACGTGGGAGTATTTATTACTTCTGCTGCCGCCGACTCGTGACGTCTCTGTCCTTCACGTGTTGTCTGGCTGGTGTGACTTTAATTATCTTTATGTTCTGCGTATGGGAATTCAGGCTTATTGGGTTTTAGGATGAAACGCTTTCATTTCTGGGACCGGTATCAGAGCAACGCTGCAGCGGAGGAGCGACTGTGGAGTGCGATTAGAATTTAATAATAAACACGAGTGAGTGAAAATCCTCTGAAACAGAAAACAACAAGGATTTCAGACTTTTTTCGAGGCTGAAAAAAGACGATTTAAACGTTTTAAATCTGTAGTTTGTTGTGAAAAGCAAAAAGGAAGCTCCTGCATTTGTTCTCCACCCTCACGCGCCACGTATTTCTTGTTCTCCTTCTAATAACCTGTGTTTTCTGCTCTTTCTCCTTCAGCCTCGGCCTTTTCTGAGCGATACCTGGGCTCGCCCTCCACCGAGGAGAACAAATACCAAGTGAGCTGCTTCTTCTCGTCGTCCGTCTGTGGCTGAACCTCGGAGTAGACTATTGACTGGAAATCTATTTTCAGAAACGGGAGTTAAACTGTTCACGGAGCCCCAGATGTTTCTTTTTTTTTTTTAAATGATTGAAATGTCCACAAGGGCAATCAGGAAACCACCAAGCTGGAAAGAAGTAAAACTGCAAAAATGATTCTATAAATCAACTTATAACTGAAGCCCAGCTCTTAAATGTAGAGAAGTATAGATAGGAAGTGATATTTAAATGATGTTCACAGCCTCTAAGTTAAAATCCCACAGTTCAGTGTGAATTCTTCTCTTTGCACGGTGACTCCAAATGTCATTTTAGCGTTTGCGCTCTATTTTTCCAGTCGTGTGGAGGTGGCACACTTTTGTAAAGCAGGTCACTGAGGTCTAAATGAAAATATGCTCTGCTCTGCTTCCATTCACAAACAAAACCGTCGCAGTCTGTTAAAGACAAAGAGGAGAATGTGGCCTCCGGCGTTTTTTAGGCAACGCTCCAAATATTATCTGATGCAACAGCGAGGAGGAGGAAGAGGACGAGGAGGAGAAGAAGAAGAAGAACAGGGAAATGCCACAGGTTGAGGCTGAAAACAAAAACACCCAGTTGTCCTCCAAACGAAGGTTGCAGCCAGAGTGTGTTTTCTTCCTAAGTGGGGCTGAGCATAACTGGGCCAGAGGACGCTATTTTTGACTCTCACAGCTGGTGGCGACGAGTGTGTGTGTGTGTGTGTGTGTGTGTGTGTGTGTGTGTGTGTGTGTGTGTGTGTGTGTGTGTGTGTGTGTGTGTGTGTGTGTGTGTGTGTGTAGTTCTGGTTCAAGTGACATCTTCAGTAATCATCCTCGTAACCTAATCAAAAAATATCTGAATTCAAAACACAAGAACCTGCAGCAGCTGAAATGAACGTTTTGAATTTCTTGATTTCCTTTCATATTACTGACTCCTGCCAACTCTGCTGCTCTCGAAATCATCCTCTGATGTTGCTGAGTTGAAATCATTTCTCCTCATCTGTGCGTCCAGGCTTCCAGAGTCCTGACCAACATGAAGGGTCTGCAGGGAGGAACTCTGTTTCTGGCTCACGGGACTGCTGACGGTACGTTCACTCGTGCGTCACCCCGGGCGGGCGTGAGTCCTCAGTCTGTGGGCGTTGAGTTGTTTCGGAAACGAGCCTCTCCGCGACGCAGAGCGTTAAAACGTGACCTTTCCTGCGGCGGTGGAATTAACCTGGTCGACACTTATCGCACGTCTTGTTTTTCTCCACAGCCAACGTTCACTTCCAGCACTCGGCGGAGCTCATCAAACACTTAATAAAGATCGGAGCCAACTACACGATGCAGGTAAATAATACATTCTGTAGAGAAGAATGAAAGAATGTCCCATGAGCTAACGTGGAGGATGGGGTTTATGACACGCACCGCAGCCAGCCACCAGGGGGCGATCGAGCTGGGAGCTGTCACGTCATCTATCTGTATCCACAGCGGCACACGGATGAAAATACAGTTTCTGTTTTTCTCACTCACCTGATTTTCACTTTGGCTCAGGGCTGAAATTCCTCTTTAATTCAGAATCAATGTTATCGTCCCTGCGCTCATGAAACCTCATTTCACACCTCGATGAGGAGCCAGAAAAAAAAAAACAAACAAAAAGAACTTAACAGCCTGAAAATGAGGTTTATTTGTCTCGGTGAATAAAAAATTGATATTTAGAAACTTGGGTCGAACAGAAACAAAGAATTTTCCGAGGCTCGTCAGTGACAGTGAATATCTTGATATGTGAATGAGTCATATTTCCTTCTAATAGTTTTATTTAATGTCGGTTATATTGAAAAAAATCTTCTTTAAATCGAATTGTTTAAATCTTTTCATCTCTCCTGTCTTCTCTTATTTTTTCAGATCTACCCAGACGAGGGACACTTCCTGTCACAACGCAGCCGCATTCAGCTGACTCACTCCCTGATCGGTTATTTCAGAGGCTGTCTGCTCGACGCGTCATCGCTACTCGACCAGCAGCGGGACGACGAGTGAGAGGGACTGCGCTCGACAACCGTGTGTCTCGGTTTGTGTGTCAACGAGCGCTTGTGCCCCTGGTAGACTCAAGTGTGTGTGTGTGTGTGTGTGTGTGTGTGTTTTTATACCTGTAGCACAGTATTCAACAAAACAAGCTTCTCAACATATCAGACTAGTTTCCATCGCTCGTCACCTCAGTAAAATAAAGTTCCCAGCGTCCTCTCTGCCCCTGCAGTGTCATGATGCCGTGCAGACCTGGAGGGGGCGCTAGGTAGCAAACCTCAGAGAAGTTATCGCCTCGTTCTCTCTGATGGAACAGATGGAATATTTAATTCTAAATGTATTTAAATAAGTAAACGAGTGACGGTAGCTTGTTAATGGTCGGATAACGTGTGTAACGTCGGCCACTAGGGGTCTCCCTATCGAAACAATGACACGAGACTGAAGCTTGATGATGTTGTGAGGCAGTGTGGCATCATGGGAAACAAGTGCATATTCAATTTAAAAGTTTTATTCGATAAACCCAGTAAAATAGAAAACATCTGATCGTAGTTAGAACACTTTCAGCCAAGTGTGTGTGTGTGTGTGTGTGTGTGTGTGTGTGTGTGTGTGTGTGTGTGTGTGTGTGTGTGTGTGTGTGTGTGTGTGTGAGCATGTGTGTGTGTGTGTGAGGCGTAGCTGCCTCTGCTCACTGTTTCTTATCGTGCCACAGAAAACACTCTCGGCCTTTATGAAGATTTTCTGTCGACGGGTTCAAAACGCCTTTTTGTCCCATTTAGGATTAAATGGATTTCTCAGCCGGTCACATCGATCACGAGCTCGCTCTCTGAGTGTTGTACTTTTTTTGTTTTGATGCAAATTGCACCAATCTGGTCGGAAGCCGTCCACTAAAAAACAGATTTGGTTTCATCCCTGACATGAAGGAGATTTTCCTGTCGAGTGTAACGACATTTAAAGCAGACGTGGAAACACGTCAGAGGAGTTTTTCCGTCCTCTCCACGGCAACGGTTGCACAGAACTTTACATTATCGTCCCCTGGAAATGTTCCAACTGGGATTTTCTTATTTATTTTTGTATTTATTTATTCCTGAAGTCGATATTTATTGTTTGACAACATTTATTTTCTCTCGTAAAGAGATTTAAAGGGTCGGGAGGTGATGTTGCGACGTCTCTTCTTTCATTTTCTCGCTTCTTTCTTTAGATTATTAGATAAAAGCACCTTCATGAGTTTTAGTTTTGTTGATGCATTTAAATGTTGTTGTTGTTTAACTCCACTTCTCTAACCACGCCCCTGGTCTCTGTTTACGACACAGTTGCAGGAATTAAGTGAGATCATCGCTTGTTTTGGATAAACTTACTTTAAACGAACCATTTTCTTAAAGACTACAGGTTATGATTTGTTTTTTGGGGCCATTCTTTATAAATCCTGCTCTGTAAAGTGGTTTACAATCACTGTGCCCCTTTAATTAATTGGCTGACAAAAGTATCTGGAGATAGAAAACATTTTTATGAGCTGCTAATTGAAATGAGTGTAACCACTGATTTGTGTAGTGACTCCTCTTCACTCTCCAGCTGTTAAACATCTTTGTTTTTTTTTAGTTTTTTAGAAACACGTCACACCGTCGTCCGATAAGCGTCGCACTAAAAGGCATCATAAGTGTTCAGGCGGCTCGGAGCCGAAGAGCAATTTTCTGCTGTGATTTATGAGCATGAGAGTGATTCACGACGATTACTGTCGGCCGCACCTGAGCGCCATTAATCACGG